>NC_056726.1:1058926437-1059096437 GCF_019279795.1 Protopterus annectens | reverse complement strand
ATAAACTGTGGTGTCCTTTGGATTGCTCACATTCTTCTGTTTTTTTCATTCTGTGGTTTGCTGTTTTCCAGTTGTGGTATTATCTATGGTACCTCAACAATGCCCATCTCCTTCAAGATTTTGAGCCAGATCTTATGCATCTTATATATTTTTTCACATAGATCTTATGCATGTAAAAGGTCTTGCAATAACTAAACCTTTCAGTCATCACAGAGGCTTCTTCTACAAAAATGGGCAATCTGGCTCCTCAGAGGAAGACATGTCCATCGACTTTTGGAATTCCTCAAAGTGTTCTTCCCACTTCTTTACAATAACCTCAGCCAAGGGCAAGCTTTCTCTATCCTTGATGTGAACAGTATAAGCAATACACCCTACTGGCACAGCTATAGCATTGAGATCTCAGCTAAGTGGCCAAGCTAAGACCCCCAGTACCCTCTCTGTCCAGCCAGTGCTTTGTGTCCCTGCCCAAGTAGCTGAGCTCTCAACCCTATAGCCAGTCTTATTGGGGATCTGGAGAAAGAGGGAGAAACCAGCCCCAGACTGACTGTGATCTCTGTGTGCTCTTAAGGGAAATTGCACTTTACTGTGGGTGTACTTGTCATCTTCCCATTGTGTACATCCTCCACTGTTGCTAGTGATGAGGACTGAGGCTACTGGGCTAGTGCTGGGGCATCACATATTAACTGGTTGGCAGTGGTGGGATATCCATATTAATTGGATTATAGTGCTGATCCATATATTAGGATCCAGTGGTGAAGATATTTAATTCCTGTAGCCTGTAAACAGTGGTCACTAAGGAAGATGTTTTTACTCTCAATGAGCCACACAGTGAACATTCAGAGTTTCATATCACAATTGTTTTATTTTTTTTTTTTTTTGTTAGCTTAGTTAGTCAGGGAGAGCAGGCAATCATGTCAGGAGGGGAGTATGGCAAGCTGACAAGGAGCCAGTTGGTAGAGATGTGTCAGGCTAAAGGACTGCTGCATGCCAACCTGACTAAGGCAGAAATGACTGTAACCTTGGGCACAGCTACATCCCAGACCAGCAATCAGGAGGACGACCAGGTTGACCTTGGAGCTGTACCACTCAGAAAATAGACAGTTCAGCCTTTCCACAGAGGATGTAATAATCCATTTGGAGTTAAAGAGACTTGAATTGGAGGCCAAGCATTTGGAAATAAAAGCAGCAGAGAAACTACGACATCTGGAAGCTGAGGGGAATGAGAGTCAGAAGCAACAGGGAAAGGAGATGCTGACTCTTCGCCAGGGTCATGGAGGTAATGGGGAAGGGAGTAACTGAACCCCAGAAGCAACAAAGGTCAGTAAATTTCTTCCACCATTTACAGAGGGGATAATTCTGATAGTTTCATTCATAAGTTTGAAAGGGTATGTAAACAGTATAATGTTGACCATGGACTCTGGGTACGGCTCCTGACCCCCTTACTACATGGTAAAGCTGTAACTGTTATTTCTAAATTGTCTGATACTGATTTCTTAAATTATAATACTGTGAAGAATTGTCTTTTAGAATGTTTTAACAACACCTGAAGCTTATAGAAAAATGTTTTGTGAGCATAGACACAAGGCAGATGAAAGTGTGTGTGAATATATTGCTGAACTAAGCACTTATCTTCATAGCTTTGTGAGTGGATGTCAGGTCACCACTTTTGAAAGGCTGGCAGACCTTTTGGTGAGGGAACAAGTCCTCAGAACTTTGCCTGAGGACATGAGAATCTGGTTAGCTGATAAGACAATGCAATACTGCAGATGCGTTGGGGAAGAAGGGAGACCTATATACTTTGCAAGCAACACATCACTGCACAGGAAAGGGACACCCAGTGCTGCTCATGGGTCTAAGGGAACCAATGGTGGGCAGCCCAGACTGCCCCAACAGAGACCACGAGTAGCAGGGGAAGCCACTAGTCCAGGTACATGTCCAGGACCAAGGGTTAAATGTTTTAAATGCAACCAGTGGGGCCATGTAACATATAGATGTCCACAGAGGCAAAGTGGGGAACAAAATCTGGGGGAGCCAGAAAGTGGGAATGACAGAATGCCAGCAGTAAGCTGTCTTGAGACAACAAGGGTACCAAACTACCACAAGAAGTTATATCCTATCATAGTAAATGGGCAAGAGGCCACTGCTAAAGAGACACAGCCTCTGACCTAACTATTGTGAAGCCTGCAATGGTTAAAGACGAGCACTACTTGCTTGGGCAGTCTACTCCAGTCAGAGCTTTAGGAGGGACCCCATTCCAAATTACTTTGGCTATGGTTCACCTTGACTAGGAGGGTGGAAAAGGAAGCCAGCAAGTAGATGTGTTTGAGTATATCCCTTCAGATGTCTTGATAGGGAATGATTTTGATAAACGAGTACCTTGTGTGTATGCAGTTACACACAGGTTTGCAGACAAGCACATGGGTCTGGTAGCCTGGGGAGACCCAGACAGACTTCACACATGCAGCCAGGACTTGTGAGGTGGTTACTTCAGGGAGGGAGCTACCCTCTAGCAGGGAGACTGAAGGTGAGCTGCAGCTGCTTGTGGGTGATGATGTTCTCTTGGACACAGTGACTGCAAGGGCAGAGGTGAGTAGTAGTACCCAGGTTGACAGTGAGGCCCTGCTGTCAGAGGATGCCAGAATTCCTGTGGAAGGGGAGCTGGCAAGGGTTACAAAGAGAGAGTTGAGACAGGACCAGCTCTTACAGCCAACATTACAAGGCCTGAGGGAGGTAGCTAGTGAGTCACCTGATTCTCATGGGAAGGGGGATGGGACAAATGGTTACTTCATAGAAAATGGACCCATGAGGGAAGGCTAGAGTATGAGAGAATATAGTAGTTGGTAATGCCCACTCCCTACCATCTGGCACTTCTAGCCATAGCCCATGATATTCCCTTCGCAGGTCATATGAGTATAAAGTGCACAAAGAGATGTATTATGCAGAACTTTTATTGGCCTGAGATTTCTAGAGATGTACACTGCAGTGCCAAAAGGTAGGCAAGGCAGGAGACAAGGTAAAAGCTCCTTTGATGCCTTTGCCTGTGATTGAGGAGCCCTTTCAGAGGGTTGCTATGGATATTGTGGGGTCTCTGAGTACCCCAGGTTCCACAGGGGAAGTATATCCTAGTGGTAGTAGATTATGCTACCAGATACAATAAGGTAGTGGCTCTGTCCTCCACTGAGTCAGAAAAGTTGTCAAATGCTTTGTTAGAGAATTTCAGCAGGGTAGGTTTCCCTAAAGAAATACTGTCTGACAGTGGTGCCAATTTCATGTCAGACCTGCTGGCTTGTCTCTGGAAGCACTGTGGGGTGAAGCACCTAAAGACCACCCCTACCATCCTCAGACTAATGGCCCTGTTGAGAGGTTAATCTCTACACTCAAGACGATACTACAGGCATTTGCAGACCAGTTTAAGATGGAGTAGGACAAATATTTGCCCCATATGTTGTTTGCTTACAGACAGGTTCTACAGAAATCTATAGGAACCCGTTGAGTTGCTGTATGGGCATAGGGTGAGGTGACCTCTAGATTTGATTCAAGATGAGTGGGAGGGTGAATGTGAATCCCAGAAGAAGAATATTGTGGCATATGCCCTAAACCTCAGGACAAGGCTCAGGGAACTCATGGGCTTGGTCCAGGAGAAACTGTCAAAAGCCAGCAGCAGAAAAAGGTCTGGTATGACAAGAATGCTCAAGCCAGAGAGTATGCTGTAGGGCAGCAGGTAATGGTTCTCATTCCTGTCAGACACAACAAGCTGCAGGCAGCTTGGGAGAGACCCTTCAGGGTGGTAAGGAAAGTCAGTGATGTTACCTGCATGGTAGAACTGCTAGGCAGGAGCCAGGGCACAAACTGTACTATGTTAACATGATGAAACCTTACCATGACAGGGAGGCCCTAAGTATTGGCAATAGGAGCCAGGAGAAGTCTGAGAGGGATCTTTGGCTACAGGGTACCAACCAGCTAAATCCCCTATTACTGTGGTGGAACCTAGGATTGCAGGTATGTGATATGACAGTGCAGCACTATACCGGGATCAGCAATGCCAAGGCAGCTGAAATCTCAGGACAGGGAATGGGGTAATGTATTCCCAGATAGGCCAAACCCTTTCAAGCAACGTTTCTCAAGGGTCACTTGAAAAACTAGCTTGAGTTTTCGGGTAACATATGGAAATACTGCCAGCCCAGCTATCTGGTATTTTGTATCTAATTCTATGTCATTTGTGAATATTAATATGATTTACATAGAAATGTGACAGAAGGAAATACTGCCACCTCAGCTATCTGGAATTTTGTAAGTGGTTATGTGTCATTTGTGAATGCTAACATGTTTCGTGTAAGATGCTTGTGCTACAACTGTGTTAGAACTATATGTTCCATACTGAGCTAAAATGTAACCACAGCATGCCCTGCTGGCTTAAAACAGAAATGTATATAAACTATTGTAATTGTGTAAATTTATATATGTTTAGCAGTGGAAACTAGAACATAGGGGGATGACCTTCAAAAACTGAAGAAAATAAGTTGAAATTAAATTGTTTACAATTGTGCTCTAAAAGTTATCTTTCAGTTTCTGTGCAGTATCATACACAGTGTCTAGAGCTGGAAGTTTTTTATATTGTCATGAAAAAGAAGTAATTACTAGGTTTGAGTTGTATAAGTGTTTTATTGCTTTATGACTTCCAGGATCTGCAAACATCTAAGAGATATGTATTTTTCACAGGGAGATGCTAAAAATGCTTGCACTTTCTGACACTAGGGGTTTAGCTTGGGAACTAAAATCAGGTGACAAAAAGTGATATCATCCAAGCTAACCCAACATTAATATTTAATATTAATTTAAGAACTCTCTCAAGAGAGATGGGGCAATTTGTATTTTGTCTTTGACCTAGCAATATCAGTTGGAAACATCCATTCACCACCTTCTGCATGTGCCTTGCTGTAAGTAAGTTTTAGAGAAAAGTAACTGTTTTAGATTCAGATAGGAATATAGTAAAGTATAGCTTTGATGTTTTCTTTATTTATTTGAGACTGTCCTGCAATGTTTTTTTAAATATTTCCTGTGATTTTGAACTCTGATGTAACTGATTACTTACTGAGTATTGTCTTGTTCTTTTATTATTTATTATGAAATATATTTAAACATTTAAATTGTGGCGTGTCTGTTTTGGTATTTAAGCGCTTAATGTGCTTGCATATGTATTTGCTGACACTGTATAGGCCACTCATAAATAGCATTGCTCTTGGCCAGACTACCATTTGGATTAATAGTAACATTACACAGAATGACTGGACACCCTTTGTTAAGGGCCTTGAAGTAGCTGACAAGTAATGGCTGGTGGCAGTGGAAACTACCTTATAGTCTAGACAGTAGAGGGCATAGCTACTAAATCTGTGCCAGTCTTTCCCAGGTGTGTGTGTGTTTGCATATAAATCAAATCTCAAAGTGCGTGTCAGCTACTTGGGCAGGGACACAAAGCACTGGTTGGACAGACAGGGTGTTGGAGGTCTTAGTTTGGCACTCAGATTATATGTTAACTCTATAGCTGTGCCAGTAGGGAGTCTTGCTGTGGATCTGGAGAAAGAGGGAGAAACCAGCCCCAGACTGACTGTGATCTCTGTGTGCTCTTAAGAGAAACTGCAGGTTACTGTGTATGTACTTGCCATCCTCCCAGTGTGTACATTCCCAACTGTTGCCAGTGGTGAGGATTGAGGCTCCTTGACTACTGGCCCAGTGCTGAGGCATCACAGAGGTGCTCAGAGGAGGCCTGCTGTCCACCTCCTCCTGATGTCAGTGTGTCAGTAGTTGTCACATGATGTAAGTGTGAGGTCATCACAGAGGCACAGGTATGTCCACCAGAGTTTCAGAAGAGACATTGAGAGAAATAAATGTTGTGCATTCTGATGTGTGGGACTGCCTGAACTGTGTCCTTAAATAGGATGAATGACACACTGTATCGAACAGTGTCTATAATGGAATGTCTGCTGGGTAGTGGGTGAGCATTCACATGGCGAGAGAGCCGGTACATCATTTTGTGTTAGCAAACTTGGCCATGCAATATCCCATTCCCATAGTAGCACTACTTCCACTGATCTGTCAGTGATTGCTCTGTCCACACCCAGAAGTAGTAGACTACTTGGTTGTGATCTAGGATGTAGTCATGATGAGAGCTCATACAGTAGACATCAGTCACATTCAGGTAGCACCCCAAATTCTAGCCAGGGCCTTGGAACTAGCAGTGCAACTTCTAGCAGAGATAGCTCTCATTGTCAGGGGTAATGTTGCTGAACTGGCTAGTCTGCTATACACAGCTCACACCTGTCCAAGATGCCAGGACATAGTGCTCACGCAGTGCTTAATCGTGTTCATGCAGACACACATGCACATTCAATAAATACTTACCCATACCACCTTACACACACACACACACACACACACACACACACACACACACACACACACACACACACACACACACACACACACACACACACACACACACACACACACACTACTTATCTGAGCAGTACTGTTTCATAGTTTCATAGTTTCATAGCATAGTACTAGGCTATCTGCCCTGGGGCATTTGTAAACCTAGCCATAGTGATGTGGCATTTGCCACCCCATGAAATGGTACAAAAATGTACAGAATAAATTTAGAATACTGTGTCTAGTAGTAACACAATGAAGGTCCCCTTATATAATAGAATTAGTTTACTGTGCCCCTGTCTAGCAGTGACACAGATGTGACCCCTGGGGTAAACTTACGATCTCCCATCCACTCATCAAGATTTCTCTTGAAGAGAGTCAGTGAGGGGCTCTGCCTAATATGAACTGGGATCTTGTTCCAAAGCATGGGAAGCCTCTGGGTTATGAATCTATCCCCCCAGCATGTCCTATTCATACTTGTGCAGAGATTTAAGTCTTTAGCTCTCGTGGTCCTGATGGACTTGGATTTTTTGAGGTGGAGCATGTCCATCAGATCCTGATTGGACATGGCCTTGTACGTCAGGCAGAGATCACCTCTGAGCAGGCGGTATGATACTGAATAGAGCTGAAGTTTCTTTAGTCTGGCAGAATAAGACATATGTTGGAGACCTTTGATCCTCTTGGTGAGGTACTTTTGTGGTCTCTCCAGCTGTTGCAAATGCTGGGTGAGGTACATACCAAATGGGGCATTGTACTCAATCATGGGTCTGATGAGGGAGGAATATAGGGGTACAATGACATCCTTGGATCTGGATGTGAATCCCTTCATGATGAGGTGTGCAAGGTAGAATGTTTTTCTAACTACTTTGGCAACGTGGATATCAAATGAGAGGTTGCTGTCGACTTGGGTCCCTTGGTCTCTGATTACTTTTTCAGTACTCAGTGGGTTGCTGTCTATGTGATAATTTGTGGGTACTTTGGTTTTCCCAAAGGGGATGACTATACATTTTTTGGCATTTAGTTTAAGGCCGTGACTCCGGCACCAGTTGTCCGTTTCTGTGAGGCCTTTTTGTAGGATGTGTGTGTCTGCTGGTGTATCGACTATGGCGCCTAGTTTGCAGTCATCTGTGAACTTTGTCAGCCACAGCCCTCCCGTGTTTGCTTTAACATCTGAGAAATAAATGCCGAACAAGAGGGGTCTCAGGACAGATCTCTGTGGGATACCACTTGTGACTGGCTTTGAGTCTGACATTGCTCCGGTGATTTTAACTTTATGGGTTCTGTCCTTTAGCCAGTTTGCAACCCATCTAGTGACATAAGGGTTTACATTTAAGCTGTTGAGCTTATCTATGATGCCTGAGTGGGGTATTGTGTCGAAGGCCTTAGCCAAGTCCAGGTATGCTGTATGGACTGCTTTGCCCTTGTCAATGGCTCTAGTGACTGTTTCGAAAAAGTCAACCATGTTTAAAAGGCAGGATCTGCCCTTTACAAAGCCGAACTGGGTGGGGTCAAGTGTCTGTAGGTCCCCTATGTCTCTGTTTATGAGTTCCATAATGATTCTTTCCATAGCTTTGCAGACTAGACTGGTTAAGCTTATGGGGCGGTAGTTTCCAGGGTCTGTAGAGGCACCCCCCTTGTGGAGTGGGACAACTGTTGCTGTACGCCAGTGTTCAGGTACATATCCTGAAGTAAGGCTAAGGTTAAATAGCATTTTTATGTGTGGGTTTAGCTCCTCTTGGAGTTCACATAACATGCAACCCGGGAAACCGTCAGGTCCCATTGATGCTGTGTTTTTTGCTTTGCTTTGTTTAGGGCGGTTCTCACTTGGACATCTGAGATGACAGGGAGATTACATTCAGCTGGGATAAGTATTTCTTCTTTTGGGGGTGAAGGAGGGGAGAAATTTGCACTGAACCTGTCACCCAGAATGTTGGCAATATCTGTGGGTTCAGTGTATTTTTTATTGTTGTGAACCAACTCTGAGCATATCTGAGGGTTTCCTCCCAGGTTTCTAACATAGCTGAAGAAGGCTTTGTGGTTATCTTTAGTGTCCTTAGCGATTTTTCTCTCAAAGCTGGCCTTGGATGTTTTTATGAGAGAATGTAGTTTTCTGCTAATGTTGATCAGAGATGTCTTCCCTTCATGGGATTTTGCTATGACGTGCAGTAGCTTCCTTCTTTTGTTATACAATTTGTTTATGGCTGAGGTCCACCAGACAGGATGCTTACCTTTGGTGGAGAGGGACTTGGATTTGTTTGGGATTGCATGATCCATGCATTCTTGGAGATGTCCATAGAAAGCATTTGTGAAGGATTCGGCATTGTGGGATGTGGTATCCACTGGCACAGTGGGCTTAAAGGATACCATCTCAGTCTTAAGAAGAGTGAAGTCTACTTTTGAGAAGTTTTTCACTGTGGTCTTTTGTACTGGGGGTAGAGGTGGGATATGTATATCCAGGGTGAGTAGTTTGTGGTCAGATCTCACAAGTGAGGGGTATACTTCCGGTGTGGAGCATTTTGTCCCCATGTTTGTGATGATCAGGTCTAGTATATTATCTCCCCTAGTGGGAGAGGTGACTAATTGTTCCAGTGCATTTGAATTTATGAATTCCAGGAACCTTTGGGCTAGGGTATTAGGGCTAGAATAATGTACCCAATCTATGTTTGGGTAGTTGAAGTCTCCCAGTATGATGGTATTTTGTGATGCATTCATATCCTCCAATGTCTTCAGGAAGGCTGAGTGGAGTTCTTGAGATTGGGAGGGTGGTCTGTAACATGCTGCCAGTTGTATAGCAGTTTTGCCTATGGTTAGTTGCACCTGTATGGTCTCTGATGCTTCATGTGTTGCTACTAACCTGGAGGTGTGGGTGTTGACTATTATATACATGTCTTGCTACTGACCCTGAAAATTCAATACTTAAGGAATACATTTTTGTTTTACTTGCACACGATCATCTCTTTGGTGTCAGGCTTGCCATCCTGTACCCTGTGCAAGTGATGATGACTGTGCCCTGCCCTTTGCACATTCCTTTGTGAGTTTGGGTTGCATATAGGTTCAGAAGTAAGTACTAGTCTAGCTGTCCTTTCAGGTCATTTTAAGCCAATAAAGTTTCCATTTTTATGCTCAAATTAACCTAACCCATTTGGTTAGAGATTGCCCTTACTCATCCCATGGTTGATAGTTATATATTACCCCTGATGAGAATTACTGGTCTCATACTATAGATAATTTGAGGGGACCCATGCATGGGAGAAATCATTTAGAAGCTGAATTTGTCCATTAGTAGTTCAGAGGGGGCAGTCTGGGGATAATATATATACCTGATGAATAGAGTGGATAGCTGATGCTTGGTTACTCAGAAGCTTCCTTTAATGTAAATGCATTGCAGAAGAAAGATTTTTATTCATCGTTTATATTCAGTTGTGGATGACTGTTTTTATAATTGTTGACCTCAATGTATTTCTTTTAGTATTATAAATAGTGATAGTATAGTTAGTACTATAAATAGTATTCATAGTAATGCAGTCAGAGTAGATATTTATGTATTTTTTTTTGGTATATTTGTATATTGATGCTACCTTTCACCTGCTCACTGGTTTATATGCAGTTGTCAGCTGAAATGCTTGATGCACAGTATTAGGCAAAATCCATAGCTGTATATTGCAAACATCAGTTATAAGCTATTATCGATGTTACTGTAACACCTGTGATATGTTCCACCTTAGGGACATATGGGAATTTTCATATGACAGTAATCAGTTTTATAACTGTATTGTTTTTTTTTTTTCCATGCAGGTTTCAGACTTACCTTTAATAGTGTAGCTAAGATGGGTGAAAAGGGGCAACAGCCTAGGGCAGAACATGTTAGAGGAGGCAGTCAGCCAATCCCGATCACTCTTTAATATAATACTGGCTTTTAAAAGCCAGTATTGCATTTGTGGTCAAAACTGAGCTCTGTAAGACTCACGTGTGTGGTCTAAACTGCATTATAAAATGACTGGCCCTAAACATTCAAAAACAAACACTCTGATTGGCCAGCCCAACCAGAGTGCCCATTATAAATCCAAGAATATACTAATGGGAAAAGGTCCGGTCGCCTGGACTTTTCCCGTTATTATATCCCCTGATTTTTTTTTTCTTGTCCAGAAATGAAGATCTCCGTTGCTTTAATCTCGCTATAGCTTAAAAAAAAAGCAACGGAGATCTTCCTTTCTCTGTTGATTTTTTTAAAGATATCTCGCTATGTTAAATGAAATTAACATAATGAGATAGCTTTAAAAAAGCAACGGAGATCTAAATTTCTCAGTTGCTTTTTTTAAAGATATCTTGCTATGTTAAATTAAATTAACATAATGAGATAGCTTAAAAAAAGCAACGGAGATCTTCCTTTCTCAGCTGCTTTTTTTAAAGATATCTCGCTATGTTAAACTCGTTTAACATAGCGAGATACTTAAAAAGCTTCCTTTCTCCATTGCTACCTCTGCACAGCACTGATGTACTGCGTAAGCATGGGAACATGACCCTTACGCATGAACAGTACATCAGAAATGCCCCAGGATACCTGCCGAAGGGTAGCACAAAGTCATTATACAATGACAATATTTAAGAAAATTAAGTATTTTTTTTCTTAAATAATGTCATTGTATAATAGCAATAACCCATGGTTGGGTGTGGGCACTGCTGGATTTACCCACGGTTGCCTTTCCACACCAACCACCGTGGGTAAATCCAGCATTACCCACACCCATCCATGGGTTATTGCTTAAATAACACTGCTTGCTACACTGCAGCAAACAGTTTGCTCCTGTTTAAAAGTAAAAGGGTGAAAACGGAAACAGCCCCAGGCACAAAGTGTTAGAGGAGGCAGTCAGCCAATCCTGATCACTCTTTAATATAATACTGGCTTTTAAAAGCCAGTATTGCATTTGTGGTCAAATCTGAGCTCTGTAAGACTCATGTGTGTAGTCTAAACTGTAATAACACTGCTTGCTAGATTGTAGCAAACAGTTTGCTACTGTTTAAAAGTAAAAAAAAAAAATATATATATATATATATATATATATATATATATATATATATATATATATATACATATACATATATATGTGTGTGTGTGTGTGTGTGTGTGTGTGTGCGTGTGTGTGTGTGTGTGTGTGTGTATGTATATATATATATATATATATATATATATATATATATATATATATATATATATATATATATTTTTTTTTTTTTTTTTTTAACTAAATCCTGAGTGCTGTAGCACACAGTGCAGGCAGGGTATAAGCTGTATCAACTGTTTGCTACATTTGTAGCAAGCAGGCTACAGTTTAAAAAAATAATATACATATATATATATATATATATATATATATATATATATAGGTTTATAGGTAGGTACTAGGCTATCTGCCGAGGGCATTTTTAAGCCTAGCCAGAGTGTGTCGTCTTTCACCACCCCATTGATTAATTAACTGAGCCTCTGTCAAGCAGAGCCAATGAAGTGATCCCAGGGGTGTATTTTCTGTTACCCATCCACTCATCAAGGCTTCTCTTGAAGAGTGTTAGTGAGGGGCTCTGCTTAATGTAGTTAGAAATTTTGTTCCAAAACATGAGGAGTCTCTGTGACAGGAATCTATCCCTCCAGCATGTTCCGTTTATTGTTGTGGCGAGGTTTAGCTCACTAGAGCTCGTGGCTCGCAGTGACTTGGATTTCTTTAGGTGGAGCATGTCCATCAATTCTGAGTTGGACATGGCTTTGTAAGTCAGGCAGAGATCACCTCTGAGTAAGCGATATGCCACTGAGTACAGCCGGAGGTTTTTCAGTTAGGCTGCATAGGACATATGTTTGAGGACAGTGATCCTCTTGGTGAGGTGCTTTTGTGGTCTTTCCAGCTGTTGGAAGTGTTTTGTGAGGTACATCCTAAATGGGGCATTGTACTCTATGATGGGTCTGATGAGTGATGAGTAGAGGGGCACTATAACCTCTTTATTTCTAGATGTGAACCCTTTAGTAATTAGATGGGTCACATATTATTGTCAAAGGAGAGATTACTATTTACATGGGTACGCAGATCTCGTATTACTTCTTTTGTATTAAGGGGGCTGCCATCTATGTGGTAATTCGTGGGTGTTTTGTTTTTCCCATATGGGATGACTATGCATTTTTTTGGCATTTAGCTTGAGGTCATGACTTTGACACCAGGTGTCTGTCTCAGTAAGGCCTTTTTGGAGGATGTCCGTGTCAGCCGGAGAGTCAATTATGGCTCCCAGTTTGCAGTCATCGGCAAACTTGGTTAGCCATAGTCCTGCTGTGTTTGCCTGTACTTCTGAGAAATATATGCCAAACAGTAGGGGTCCCAGAACTGAGCCTTGTGGGACACCACTTGTGACTGGTTTAGAGTCGGACCTGGAGCCTGCTATTTTTACCGTGTGAGTTCCGTCTGTAAGCCAGTTGGAAACCCATCTTGTGACATAGGGGTTTATGTTCAGGCTGGGAGTTTTTCTATAATACCCAAGTGAGGAATGGTGTTGAATGCCTTGGCGAGATCAAGGTAGGCTGTGTGAACCACCCTTCCCTCATCTATGGCCTTGGTGACTGTCTCGAAGAAGTCAACCAGGTTTAGTAAGCATGATCTGCCCTTAACAAAGCCAAACTGGGTTGGGTCAAGTGTTTGGAGGTTACCAATGTCTTTGCTAATGTTCCTTGATGGTGCACTCCATAGCCTTGCAGACCAGGCTAGTCAGGCTTATGGGGCAATAGTTACCAGGGTCAGTTTTGTCCCCACCTTTGTGGAGCAGAATAACCATTGCTGTGCACCATTCTATGGGTACGTAGCCTGTGGAGAGGCTGAGGTTGAACAGCGTGTTTAGGTCGGGGGGTTAGTTTGTTCTGTAGAACGTGCAAGACGCTGCCTGGGACACCATCTGGCCCCATTGATGCTGTGTTTTTGGCTTTTGAAAGGGCTGTTTTCACCTGTGCTTCTGTGATTTCCGGGACACTACACTTTTCTGGTATTGTTGTGGACCCTTCTGAAGGTGAGAGGGAGGTGAAGTTTGCACTGAATCTATCTGCCAGGATGTTGGCAATATCAGTAGGTTCAGTATATTTTGTGCTATTTTGCACTAGTTCACAGAATATCTGCAAGTTGCCACTGAGATACTTGACATAGCTAATGAAGGCTTTGTGGTTATCTTTCGAATCCTTGGCTATTTTTCTTTCAAAGTTAGCCTTGGATGATTTTTGTGAAGGACCTTAATTTCTTACTGATACTGATCAGGGATGTCTTTCCTTCTTGGGATTTGTTTTTTTTTTTCTGAACTACTTTTCTCCTTCTGTTGTATAAGCTGTTTATGGCAGGGATCCACCAGACTGGTTTCCTTCTCTTAGAGGAGCGAGTCTTGGTCTTGCTAGGGATGGCATGATCCATGCATCCTTGTAGGTGCTCATAGAGAGCAATTGTAAAGGATTCTGCATCTTGGGCAGCGTTATCCTTTAGTGTGGGGGCTGTGAAACTTACCACCTCTGCCTTAAGTAAGGTGAAGTTTGCTTTAGAAAGGTTTTTCACTGTGGTTTCCTTGGTTGGGGTGGTGGTGGTGTGTGGACATCCAGGGTGATTAGTTTATGGTCTGATCTAACCAGTGACAGGTTGACCTCCGGTACGGAACACCCATCGCCCATGTTGGTGATGACCAGGTCCAATATGTTGTGGCCTCTGGTAGGTGAGTTTACCAGCTGATCCAGGGCATTTGAGTTGATAAATTCCAGGAAGCGCTGTGCCTAGGAGTTTGTACTCAAGTAGTTTTCCCAGTTAATGGTAGGGTAATTGAAATTGTCCAATAGCAGGTTGTTCAGTAGGACCTTCATGTTTTCCAGTGTCTCCAGAAAGGTGTAGTGGTGGTCCTGGGTCATAGAGGGTGATCTGTAGCAGGCCACAATTTGCATTGCAGATTTGCCCAATGTTAGTTGCACATGGATGATCTCAGAGGTATCATGCTGCGCAACTAACCTGGAGGTGTGAGTATCCTTGATGAATATGGACACACCCCCTCCTTTTGTGTTTCAGTCCGTGTTCTGTGGCCGAAATGTGTGGTATGAGTTGTATCCCAGTAGTGCTGGAGTACTCTCTGGAGCCTTGAATCAGGTTTCAGTTACTGCACAGATGTCGACGTTCTCCATACTTAGGAGTGATTCTAGCGCATGCATTTTGAGATTTAAACTCCGGGTGTTGAGTAGCATAACCCTCATTTTTTACTTGTGCTGTTTTCAGTGGTGGATTTGAATTTTGAGCTTTGTCTATAAATGGCACTATGGGGGCAGCAAGAGCCTTGGCCAGTATTCGAAAGCCAAGGGGTGACAGGTGCAAGCAGTCTCTTGTGAAGCAACGTAGCTTTTCGAGCATGTCATCCTAGGCTGACAGACACTGGATACCCTTTGAATGACACCAGAAGCTTAGCCAGTTGTTGAAATTGATCATTTTTTCTTTACACTGAGGTATTATTCTTGGTTAGGGCAGGATGCTACTCAGGGTCAGGGTCATAGCCACCTGGGCTACATGATCAGAGAGCTCTTCCATGTTTCTTTTCATTTAGTCCTGGGAGGTACATCTGATGTCATTCAGACCAACATGAACAATGACAGAGTCATATTTGTACTTGTTCTGGAGTGACCTGAGTGCTTATGTTATGTGGTGGATTCTGGCTCCCAATAGACAGCTAAGAGTAACCTTCCCCTTGTCCAGCCTAGTGAGTGGGGCACCAGTGTGCCTGACTATTGAGTCACCTATTACTAGTGTGTTAGGTATGTTATTTCACCTTAAGGGCTGTGATAGTGCGGCACATTGATTTTGTGTTTTATGTGTTGTCTGGTTTGTGACGGGAGGTGCAGGTTTTGTGGGTGTCTGCTTTGGAGCTCTCTGATGCTTTTGCAGGTTTTTATTTAGAGCCTCCGAGTATGACTTTATGTATTTATGTGTATTTTTTGCCAGTGCTGGTTTAGTATGTCTATGTGAGCCTGGAGGTGTGGTGCTAGTGTTAACCTTCACCTCATGACTGTCTGTTCCAGTCTTGGGTGGAGAGACCTGAGCCTCCAGTTTGGCTATATAATTGCATCTCTCACATATGTTAGTGTTTTGTGGTAGGAGGGGAGGGCTGTCTGTGTACATGAGGCAGTTTGAACATTGCCTGAGGATACCCAAATTCACCAGCTGCACTGGAGAGTACACTTGAAGTTGCCCTTTGGTCATGCCTGAATAGTAGGGTTAGCTGCTTAGTCATTTGGTTGGTGAGGGGTGGATAAAGAGCCTTGCCCTGCTGGGCAGTCAAGTGTCAGGGTATATTAGTGCTTGCTGTTAGGTCTGAGCAGGTGCTGGACTGTAGGGTGCTTTTTGAGTGCTATATTATTATTTTTTTAAAAATTCTGTACCCATGAACTACCACATAGGTGGTAGTCTACTTAACACCGAAACTGTGATAAGAGACCTTGGGACACAGGTGGACAGTAGTCTCTCCTTTGATAATCACATCGCCACAGTGGTCAGGAAATCCTTCTATGTGGCACACCTCATCACAAAAGGTTTCTCATCCAGGAAAAAAGAGGTCATTATTCCCCTCTACTCATCACTCATTAGACCCATTATAGAGTACAATGCCCCTTTTGGTATGTACCTCACAAGACATCTACAACAACTGGAAAGGCCACAAAAATACGTCACAAAGAGGATTACTGGCCTCAAACAGATGCCTTACGCAGACCGTCTCAAAAAAACTCCAGCTTTAGTCCATCGCATATCGCCTACTCATAGGTGATCTCTGCCTAGCATACAAAGCTATGTCAAACCCAGAGCTGTTGGACATGCTCCATTTAGAGAAATCCCAATCCCTCCAAGCTACACGTTCTAGGGACCTAAACCTTGTCACCACAATAAACAGAGCATGCTGGAGGGATAGATTCCTGTCCCAGAGACTTCCCATACTCTGGAACAGACTACCTTTGTCAAACAGAGCTCCTCATTAACACTATTAAAGAAAAATCTTGATGATTGGATGGGTAATAGGAAATTCAGCCCGGGGATTCCTTCTGTGGTTTTGCTTGACAGGGGCACAGGAAAATAGGGTGGCGTTAGTCAGGGTACCTTTTTGGCTAGGCTTGTATAGGCCCTAGGGCCAATAGCCTAGTACCTACATATGAGCCTATGAACCTATGAACTAAAACATTAGCAGTGTAGCGTTTCAACAACTGTTTGCTACATCTTCAGAAAGCAGCTTGCTACAGTTTAAAAAATGCTTTTTTTGTAATAAAATCTATTAAAGAAGGGTTGGGGGCAGAGCACAAAAATGAGACCTGAATGGCTGGGACTGGAGGGAGTAGAGGCATCTCATGCTTCCACCCACCCGATCAGTGTGCCAGTAGAAGGAATGTAGGAATGTCTTTTTTTTTTTTTTTTGCTGAGGGGAGTAGGTAGGTCTCCATGTAATAAACCAGTAATTTATGGCTTGGTTAGTGAAGTGTTTTTTTTTTTTTTTGCTCATCACTTGAAGAGTTGAAACAGCTACACTTCTGCTTACCTTGTTAATACTGTGGATACAAGATCTGTCCTCAGAGGTTGTCTCTGTCTGAAACTAACTGAACACAGCCATTGCATAGTTAAGTTAAGGTTGTGCAGTTTTGCAGACATCAGTTTTAATATTTGTATGTGCTTAGACTCTTAGTTTTTCACTTAGTGTGTGTGTGTGTGTGTGTGTGTGTGTGTGTGTGTGTGTGTGTGTGTGTGTGTGTGTGTGTGTGTGTGTGTTTGTGTGTGTGTGTGTGTGTGCGTGCGTGTGTGTGTGTGTGTGTGTGTGTGTGTGTGTGTGTGTGTGCCATCCTTTGCGTCTTAGCCAGAGCCATGGCATATTGTGCATGACTTCATTTGCCAGCATCATCTGCAGCTGGTGGTTCACCCACAGACTCCTCACCTCTATCTGCTGGAGTTGCTGGCACTGCCTGTGGTCCTGAGAACTGTGGTCTTGACCATACTTGCTCTTGTTAAAGCTGTTTCTGAGAATGATATTACACAACATGGAACAGATTGTGAGCATTTTGGCAAAGGTTCCTTGGTTGTACTGCAGGGCACCTCCTGATGTGTCTAGACAGGGAACCTTGATTTGAGCAAGCCAAATACACATTTTATAATATACCTAGTTTGAGCATGGGCATCATTGTATCCTTGTTCAGTCTGTTGCGTGGGTTTCTATTGGGTGTCTTGAGCCATGGTACCAGTGCATAACCTGCATCCCCCACTAGATGCCCATGTGGAAAGACATCCCTAGCAAATATTGCGTACAGCTGACAAGTGTGCCATAAATATATATATATATATATATATATATATATATATATATATATATATATATAGTGAGAAGATCGACATCCACTTCACCGACACATGAAATAATCGAAACTGCAAATCATGGACATTTAACAGGTAAGAGGTTTAAATTTCGCTAATCATGCCTACCACACATGCATAACACTGCCACACTAACTAAAACATGGTAGGCATGATTAGCGAAATTTAAACCTCTTACCTGTTAAATGTCCGTGATTTGCAGTTTCGATTATGTCATGTGTCGGTGAAGTGGATGTCGATCTTCTCACTTGTCGATGTACTGACATGAACCCATATATATATGTAACTGCCTGGGTTACCTGCACAGACATTGCAGATGATCCCTTGGGCATTATAGACAACTTGACAGTTTACAGAGTGGTATCCTTTCCTATTAACGTATCTGCTTCCATATTCAACATGTGGAGATTTTTCTTTCTATGTATGTGAAACCTATAGCTGTCCAAACTTTAGGGAAGCCTGCTATTGCATAAAACTCCTGCATGGTTCTTGCTTTCTCCTGTGGGGGTGCTTGGAAAACAGATATGCTCCCTTGTATGTTGCAGCAGTGCAAATAAAAACTGATGTAATATTCTGGAGGCTGAGGCCTGTGACACCCCTAATATATTCCTTGTTGGTCTCTGGAAAGTACCTGTAACTAGTATACAAAAAGCTATGTATACATTTGTTTCTACTGGGATGCATTTTTCATGATTTGCCTGGGGCTTCAGATGAAGGTGGCAGATGGTACACATTTCCTCTAGAATTTCCCTACCCAGCTGGAATCACTGTATAATTTCTGTGTCACACAGTTCATAAAATGTCAGACGGGATCTAAACACCCTTCTTTATCTTGCACAAGGTCTGGCAGCAGCACCCTAATTTAAAGCCTGGTGCACATGCAGGGTAATGATGGTAGCAGCAATCCCTAACATGCACATGCAGGGTAATGATGGCAGCAGCAATCCCTAACATGCACATGCAGGGTAATGATGGCAGCAGCAATCCCTAACATGCACATGCAGGGTAATGATGGCAGCAGCAATTACTAACATGCACATGCAGGGTAGTGATGGCAGCAGCAATCCCTAACATGCACATGCAGGGTAATGATGGCAGCAGCAATCCCTAACATGCACATGCAGGGTAATGATGGCAGCAGCAATCCCTAACATGCACATGCAGGGTAATGATGGCAGCAGCAATCCCTAACATGCACATGCAGGGTAATGATGGCAGCAGCAATCCCTAACATGCACATGCAGGGTAATGATGGCAGCAGCAATCCCTAACATGCACATGCAGGGTAATGATGGCAGCAGCAATCCCTAACATGCACATGCAGGGTAATGATGGCAGCAGCAATCCCTAACATGCACATGCAGGGTAATGATGGCAGCAGCAATCCCTAACATGCACATGCAGGGTAATGATGGCAGCAGCAATCCCTAACATGCACATGCAGGGTAATGATGGCAGCAGCAATCCCTAACATGCACATGCAGGGTAATGATGGCAGCAGCAATCCCTAACATGCACATGCAGGGTAATGATGGCAGCAGCAATCCCTAACATGCACATGCAGGGTAATGATGGCAGCAGCAATCCCTAACATGCACATGCAGGGTAATGATGGCAGCAGCAATCCCTAACATGCACATGCAGGGTAATGATGGCAGCAGCAATCCCTAACATGCACATGCAGGGTAATGATGGCAGCAGCAATCCCTAACATGCACATGCAGGGTAATGATGGCAGCAGCAATCCCTAACATGCACATGCAGGGTAATGATGGCAGCAGCAATCCCTAACATGCACATGCAGGGTAATGATGGCAGCAGCAATCCCTAACATGCACATGCAGGGTAATGATGGCAGCAGCAATCCCTAACATGCACATGCAGGGTAATGATGGCAGCAGCAATCCCTAACATGCACATGCAGGGTAATGATGGCAGCAGCAATCCCTAACATGCACATGCAGGGTAATGATGGCAGCAGCAATCCCTAACATGCACATGCAGGGTAATGATGGCAGCAGCAATCCCTAACATGCACATGCAGGGTAATGATGGCAGCAGCAATCCCTAACATGCACATGCAGGGTAATGATGGCAGCAGCAATCCCTAACATGCACATGCAGGGTAATGATGGCAGCAGCAATCCCTAACATGCACATGCAGGGTAATGATGGCAGCAGCAATCCCTAACATGCACATGCAGGGTAATGATGGCAGCAGCAATCCCTAACATGCACATGCAGGGTAATGATGGCAGCAGCAATCCCTAACATGCACATGCAGGGTAATGATGGCAGCAGCAATCCCTAACATGCACATGCAGGGTAATGATGGCAGCAGCAATCCCTAACATGCACATGCAGGGTAATGATGGCAGCAGCAATCCCTAACATGCACATGCAGGGTAATGATGGCAGCAGCAATCCCTAACATGCACATGCAGGGTAATGATGGCAGCAGCAATCCCTAACATGCACATGCAGGGTAATGATGGCAGCAGCAATCCCTAACATGCACATGCAGGGTAATGATGGCAGCAGCAATCCCTAACATGCACATGCAGGGTAATGATGGCAGCAGCAATCCCTAACATGCACATGCAGGGTAATGATGGCAGCAGCAATCCCTAACATGCACATGCAGGGTAATGACGGCAGCAGCAATCCCTAACATGCACATGCAGGGTAATGATGGCAGCAGCAATCCCTAACATGCACATGCAGGGTAATGATGGCAGCAGCAATCCCTAACATGCACATGCAGGGTAATGATGGCAGCAGCAATCCCTAACATGCACATGCAGGGTAATGATGGCAGCAGCAATCCCTAACATGCACATGCAGGGTAATGATGGCAGCAGCAATCCCTAACATGCACATGCAGGGTAATGATGGCAGCAGCAATCCCTAACATGCACATGCAGGGTAATGATGGCAGCAGCAATCCCTAACATGCACATGCAGGGTAATGATGGCAGCAGCAATCCCTAACATGCACATGCAGGGTAATGATGGCAGCAGCAATCCCTAACATGCACATGCAGGGTAATGATGGCAGCAGCAATCCCTAACATGCACATGCAGGGTAATGATGGCAGCAGCAATCCCTAACATGCACATGCAGGGTAATGATGGCAGCAGCAATCCCTAACATGCCCATGCAGGGTAATGATGGCAGCAGCAATCCCTAACATGCACATGCAGGGTAATGATGGCAGCAGCAATCCCTAACATGCACATGCAGGGTAATGATGGCAGCAGCAATCCCTAACATGCACATGCAGGGTAATGATGGCAGCAGCAATCCCTAACATGCACATGCAGGGTAATGATGGCAGCAGCAATCCCTAACATGCACATGCAGGGTAATGATGGCAGCAGCAATCCCTAACATGCACATGCAGGGTAATGATGGCAGCAGCAATCCCTAACATGCACATGCAGGGTAATGATGGCAGCAGCAATCCCTAACATGCACATGCAGGGTAATGATGGCAGCAGCAATCCCTAACATGCACATGCAGGGTAATGATGGCAGCAGCAATCCCTAACATGCACATGCAGGGTAATGATGGCAGCAGCAATCCCTAACATGCACATGCAGGGTAATGATGGCAGCAGCAATCCCTAACATGCACATGCAGGGTAATGATGGCAGCAGCAATCCCTAACATGCACATGCAGGGTAATGATGGCAGCAGCAATCCCTAACATGCACATGCAGGGTAATGATGGCAGCAGCAATCCCTAACATGCACATGCAGGGTAATGATGGCAGCAGCAATCCCTAACATGCACATGCAGGGTAATGATGGCAGCAGCAATCCCTAACATGCACATGCAGGGTAATGATGGCAGCAGCAATCCCTAACATGCACATGCAGGGTAATGATGGCAGCAGCAATCCCTAACATGCACATGCAGGGTAATGATGGCAGCAGCAATCCCTAACATGCACATGCAGGGTAATGATGGCAGCAGCAATCCCTAACATGCACATGCAGGGTAATGATGGCAGCAGCAATCCCTAACATGCACATGCAGGGTAATGATGGCAGCAGCAATCCCTAACATGCACATGCAGGGTAATGATGGCAGCAGCAATCCCTAACATGCACATGCAGGGTAATGATGGCAGCAGCAATCCCTAACATGCACATGCAGGGTAATGATGGCAGCAGCAATCCCTAACATGCACATGCAGGGTAATGATGGCAGCAGCAATCCCTAACATGCACATGCAGGGTAATGATGGCAGCAGCAATCCCTAACATGCACATGCAGGGTAATGATGGCAGCAGCAATCCCTAACATGCACATGCAGGGTAATGATGGCAGCAGCAATCCCTAACATGCACATGCAGGGTAATGATGGCAGCAGCAATCCCTAACATGCACATGCAGGGTAATGATGGCAGCAGCAATCCCTAACATGCACATGCAGGGTAATGATGGCAGCAGCAATCCCTAACATGCACATGCAGGGTAATGATGGCAGCAGCAATCCCTAACATGCACATGCAGGGTAATGATGGCAGCAGCAATCCCTAACATGCACATGCAGGGTAATGATGGCAGCAGCAATCCCTAACATGCACATGCAGGGTAATGATGGCAGCAGCAATCCCTAACATGCACATGCAGGGTAATGATGGCAGCAGCAATCCCTAACATGCACATGCAGGGTAATGATGGCAGCAGCAATCCCTAACATGCACATGCAGGGTAATGATGGCAGCAGCAATCCCTAACATGCACATGCAGGGTAATGATGGCAGCAGCAATCCCTAACATGCACATGCAGGGTAATGATGGCAGCAGCAATCCCTAACATGCACATGCAGGGTAATGATGGCAGCAGCAATCCCTAACATGCACATGCAGGGTAATGATGGCAGCAGCAATCCCTAACATGCACATGCAGGGTAATGATGGCAGCAGCAATCCCTAACATGCACATGCAGGGTAATGATGGCAGCAGCAATCCCTAACATGCACATGCAGGGTAATGATGGCAGCAGCAATCCCTAACATGCACATGCAGGGTAATGATGGCAGCAGCAATCCCTAACATGCACATGCAGGGTAATGATGGCAGCAGCAATCCCTAACATGCACATGCAGGGTAATGATGGCAGCAGCAATCCCTAACATGCACATGCAGGGTAATGATGGCAGCAGCAATCCCTAACATGCACATGCAGGGTAATGATGGCAGCAGCAATCCCTAACATGCACATGCAGGGTAATGATGGCAGCAGCAATCCCTAACATGCACATGCAGGGTAATGATGGCAGCAGCAATCCCTAACATGCACATGCAGGGTAATGATGGCAGCAGCAATCCCTAACATGCACATGCAGGGTAATGATGGCAGCAGCAATCCCTAACATGCACATGCAGGGTAATGATGGCAGCAGCAATCCCTAACATGCACATGCAGGGTAATGATGGCAGCAGCAATCCCTAACATGCACATGCAGGGTAATGATGGCAGCAGCAATCCCTAACATGCACATGCAGGGTAATGATGGCAGCAGCAATCCCTAACATGCACATGCAGGGTAATGATGGCAGCAGCAATCCCTAACATGCACATGCAGGGTAATGATGGCAGCAGCAATCCCTAACATGCACATGCAGGGTAATGATGGCAGCAGCAATCCCTAACATGCACATGCAGGGTAATGATGGCAGCAGCAATCCCTAACATGCACATGCAGGGTAATGATGGCAGCAGCAATCCCTAACATGCACATGCAGGGTAATGATGGCAGCAGCAATCCCTAACATGCACATGCAGGGTAATGATGGCAGCAGCAATCCCTAACATGCACATGCAGGGTAATGATGGCAGCAGCAATCCCTAACATGCACATGCAGGGTAATGATGGCAGCAGCAATCCCTAACATGCACATGCAGGGTAATGATGGCAGCAGCAATCCCTAACATGCACATGCAGGGTAATGATGGCAGCAGCAATCCCTAACATGCACATGCAGGGTAATGATGGCAGCAGCAATCCCTAACATGCACATGCAGGGTAATGATGGCAGCAGCAATCCCTAACATGCACATGCAGGGTAATGATGGCAGCAGCAATCCCTAACATGCACATGCAGGGTAATGATGGCAGCAGCAATCCCTAACATGCACATGCAGGGTAATGATGGCAGCAGCAATCCCTAACATGCACATGCAGGGTAATGATGGCAGCAGCAATCCCTAACATGCACATGCAGGGTAATGATGGCAGCAGCAATCCCTAACATGCACATGCAGGGTAATGATGGCAGCAGCAATCCCTAACATGCACATGCAGGGTAATGATGGCAGCAGCAATCCCTAACATGCACATGCAGGGTAATGATGGCAGCAGCAATCCCTAACATGCACATGCAGGGTAATGATGGCAGCAGCAATCCCTAACATGCACATGCAGGGTAATGATGGCAGCAGCAATCCCTAACATGCACATGCAGGGTAATGATGGCAGCAGCAATCCCTAACATGCACATGCAGGGTAATGATGGCAGCAGCAATCCCTAACATGCACATGCAGGGTAATGATGGCAGCAGCAATCCCTAACATGCACATGCAGGGTAATGATGGCAGCAGCAATCCCTAACATGCACATGCAGGGTAATGATGGCAGCAGCAATCCCTAACATGCACATGCAGGGTAATGATGGCAGCAGCAATCCCTAACATGCACATGCAGGGTAATGATGGCAGCAGCAATCCCTAACATGCACATGCAGGGTAATGATGGCAGCAGCAATCCCTAACATGCACATGCAGGGTAATGATGGCAGCAGCAATCCCTAACATGCACATGCAGGGTAATGATGGCAGCAGCAATCCCTAACATGCACATGCAGGGTAATGATGGCAGCAGCAATCCCTAACATGCACATGCAGGGTAATGATGGCAGCAGCAATCCCTAACATGCACATGCAGGGTAATGATGGCAGCAGCAATCCCTAACATGCACATGCAGGGTAATGATGGCAGCAGCAATCCCTAACATGCACATGCAGGGTAATGATGGCAGCAGCAATCCCTAACATGCACATGCAGGGTAATGATGGCAGCAGCAATCCCTAACATGCACATGCAGGGTAATGATGGCAGCAGCAATCCCTAACATGCACATGCAGGGTAATGATGGCAGCAGCAATCCCTAACATGCACATGCAGGGTAATGATGGCAGCAGCAATCCCTAACATGCACATGCAGGGTAATGATGGCAGCAGCAATCCCTAACATGCACATGCAGGGTAATGATGGCAGCAGCAATCCCTAACATGCACATGCAGGGTAATGATGGCAGCAGCAATCCCTAACATGCACATGCAGGGTAATGATGGCAGCAGCAATCCCTAACATGCACATGCAGGGTAATGATGGCAGCAGCAATCCCTAACATGCACATGCAGGGTAATGATGGCAGCAGCAATCCCTAACATGCACATGCAGGGTAATGATGGCAGCAGCAATCCCTAACATGCACATGCAGGGTAATGATGGCAGCAGCAATCCCTAACATGCACATGCAGGGTAATGATGGCAGCAGCAATCCCTAACATGCACATGCAGGGTAATGATGGCAGCAGCAATCCCTAACATGCACATGCAGGGTAATGATGGCAGCAGCAATCCCTAACATGCACATGCAGGGTAATGATGGCAGCAGCAATCCCTAACATGCACATGCAGGGTAATGATGGCAGCAGCAATCCCTAACATGCACATGCAGGGTAATGATGGCAGCAGCAATCCCTAACATGCACATGCAGGGTAATGATGGCAGCAGCAATCCCTAACATGCACATGCAGGGTAATGATGGCAGCAGCAATCCCTAACATGCACATGCAGGGTAATGATGGCAGCAGCAATCCCTAACATGCACATGCAGGGTAATGATGGCAGCAGCAATCCCTAACATGCACATGCAGGGTAATGATGGCAGCAGCAATCCCTAACATGCACATGCAGGGTAATGATGGCAGCAGCAATCCCTAACATGCACATGCAGGGTAATGATGGCAGCAGCAATCCCTAACATGCACATGCAGGGTAATGATGGCAGCAGCAATCCCTAACATGCACATGCAGGGTAATGATGGCAGCAGCAATCCCTAACATGCACATGCAGGGTAATGATGGCAGCAGCAATCCCTAACATGCACATGCAGGGTAATGATGGCAGCAGCAATCCCTAACATGCACATGCAGGGTAATGATGGCAGCAGCAATCCCTAACATGCACATGCAGGGTAATGATGGCAGCAGCAATCCCTAACATGCACATGCAGGGTAATGATGGCAGCAGCAATCCCTAACATGCACATGCAGGGTAATGATGGCAGCAGCAATCCCTAACATGCACATGCAGGGTAATGATGGCAGCAGCAATCCCTAACATGCACATGCAGGGTAATGATGGCAGCAGCAATCCCTAACATGCACATGCAGGGTAATGATGGCAGCAGCAATCCCTAACATGCACATGCAGGGTAATGATGGCAGCAGCAATCCCTAACATGCACATGCAGGGTAATGATGGCAGCAGCAATCCCTAACATGCACATGCAGGGTAATGATGGCAGCAGCAATCCCTAACATGCACATGCAGGGTAATGATGGCAGCAGCAATCCCTAACATGCACATGCAGGGTAATGATGGCAGCAGCAATCCCTAACATGCACATGCAGGGTAATGATGGCAGCAGCAATCCCTAACATGCACATGCAGGGTAATGATGGCAGCAGCAATCCCTAACATGCACATGCAGGGTAATGATGGCAGCAGCAATCCCTAACATGCACATGCAGGGTAATGATGGCAGCAGCAATCCCTAACATGCACATGCAGGGTAATGATGGCAGCAGCAATCCCTAACATGCACATGCAGGGTAATGATGGCAGCAGCAATCCCTAACATGCACATGCAGGGTAATGATGGCAGCAGCAATCCCTAACATGCACATGCAGGGTAATGATGGCAGCAGCAATCCCTAACATGCACATGCAGGGTAATGATGGCAGCAGCAATCCCTAACATGCACATGCAGGGTAATGATGGCAGCAGCAATCCCTAACATGCACATGCAGGGTAATGATGGCAGCAGCAATCCCTAACATGCACATGCAGGGTAATGATGGCAGCAGCAATCCCTAACATGCACATGCAGGGTAATGATGGCAGCAGCAATCCCTAACATGCACATGCAGGGTAATGATGGCAGCAGCAATCCCTAACATGCACATGCAGGGTAATGATGGCAGCAGCAATCCCTAACATGCACATGCAGGGTAATGATGGCAGCAGCAATCCCTAACATGCACATGCAGGGTAATGATGGCAGCAGCAATCCCTAACATGCACATGCAGGGTAATGATGGCAGCAGCAATCCCTAACATGCACATGCAGGGTAATGATGGCAGCAGCAATCCCTAACATGCACATGCAGGGTAATGATGGCAGCAGCAATCCCTAACATGCACATGCAGGGTAATGATGGCAGCAGCAATCCCTAACATGCACATGCAGGGTAATGATGGCAGCAGCAATCCCTAACATGCACATGCAGGGTAATGATGGCAGCAGCAATCCCTAACATGCACATGCAGGGTAATGATGGCAGCAGCAATCCCTAACATGCACATGCAGGGTAATGATGGCAGCAGCAATCCCTAACATGCACATGCAGGGTAATGATGGCAGCAGCAATCCCTAACATGCACATGCAGGGTAATGATGGCAGCAGCAATCCCTAACATGCACATGCAGGGTAATGATGGCAGCAGCAATCCCTAACATGCACATGCAGGGTAATGATGGCAGCAGCAATCCCTAACATGCACATGCAGGGTAATGATGGCAGCAGCAATCCCTAACATGCACATGCAGGGTAATGATGGCAGCAGCAATCCCTAACATGCACATGCAGGGTAATGATGGCAGCAGCAATCCCTAACATGCACATGCAGGGTAATGATGGCAGCAGCAATCCCTAACATGCACATGCAGGGTAATGATGGCAGCAGCAATCCCTAACATGCACATGCAGGGTAATGATGGCAGCAGCAATCCCTAACATGCACATGCAGGGTAATGATGGCAGCAGCAATCCCTAACATGCACATGCAGGGTAATGATGGCAGCAGCAATCCCTAACATGCACATGCAGGGTAATGATGGCAGCAGCAATCCCTAACATGCACATGCAGGGTAATGATGGCAGCAGCAATCCCTAACATGCACATGCAGGGTAATGATGGCAGCAGCAATCCCTAACATGCACATGCAGGGTAATGATGGCAGCAGCAATCCCTAACATGCACATGCAGGGTAATGATGGCAGCAGCAATCCCTAACATGCACATGCAGGGTAATGATGGCAGCAGCAATCCCTAACATGCACATGCAGGGTAATGATGGCAGCAGCAATCCCTAACATGCACATGCAGGGTAATGATGGCAGCAGCAATCCCTAACATGCACATGCAGGGTAATGATGGCAGCAGCAATCCCTAACATGCACATGCAGGGTAATGATGGCAGCAGCAATCCCTAACATGCACATGCAGGGTAATGATGGCAGCAGCAATCCCTAACATGCACATGCAGGGTAATGATGGCAGCAGCAATCCCTAACATGCACATGCAGGGTAATGATGGCAGCAGCAATCCCTAACATGCACATGCAGGGTAATGATGGCAGCAGCAATCCCTAACATGCACATGCAGGGTAATGATGGCAGCAGCAATCCCTAACATGCACATGCAGGGTAATGATGGCAGCAGCAATCCCTAACATGCACATGCAGGGTAATGATGGCAGCAGCAATCCCTAACATGCACATGCAGGGTAATGATGGCAGCAGCAATCCCTAACATGCACATGCAGGGTAATGATGGCAGCAGCAATCCCTAACATGCACATGCAGGGTAATGATGGCAGCAGCAATCCCTAACATGCACATGCAGGGTAATGATGGCAGCAGCAATCCCTAACATGCACATGCAGGGTAATGATGGCAGCAGCAATCCCTAACATGCACATGCAGGGTAATGATGGCAGCAGCAATCCCTAACATGCACATGCAGGGTAATGATGGCAGCAGCAATCCCTAACATGCACATGCAGGGTAATGATGGCAGCAGCAATCCCTAACATGCACATGCAGGGTAATGATGGCAGCAGCAATCCCTAACATGCACATGCAGGGTAATGATGGCAGCAGCAATCCCTAACATGCACATGCAGGGTAATGATGGCAGCAGCAATCCCTAACATGCACATGCAGGGTAATGATGGCAGCAGCAATCCCTAACATGCACATGCAGGGTAATGATGGCAGCAGCAATCCCTAACATGCACATGCAGGGTAATGATGGCAGCAGCAATCCCTAACATGCACATGCAGGGTAATGATGGCAGCAGCAATCCCTAACATGCACATGCAGGGTAATGATGGCAGCAGCAATCCCTAACATGCACATGCAGGGTAATGATGGCAGCAGCAATCCCTAACATGCACATGCAGGGTAATGATGGCAGCAGCAATCCCTAACATGCACATGCAGGGTAATGATGGCAGCAGCAATCCCTAACATGCACATGCAGGGTAATGATGGCAGCAGCAATCCCTAACATGCACATGCAGGGTAATGATGGCAGCAGCAATCCCTAACATGCACATGCAGGGTAGTGATGGCAGCAGCAATCCCTAACATGCACATGCAGGGTAATGATGGCAGCAGCAATCCCTAACATGCACATGCAGGGTAATGATGGCAGCAGCAATCCCTAACATGCACATGCAGGGTAATGATGGCAGCAGCAATCCCTAACATGCACATGCAGGGTAATGATGGCAGCAGCAATCCCTAACATGCACATGCAGGGTAATGATGGCAGCAGCAATCCCTAACATGCACATGCAGGGTAATGATGGCAGCAGCAATCCCTAACATGCACATGCAGGGTAATGATGGTAGCAGCAATCCCTAACATGCACATGCAGGGTAATGATGGCAGCAGCAATCCCTAACATGCACATGCAGGGTAATGATGGCAGCAGCAATCCCTAAGATGGTTTTTCAGTGTAATTGTGGCTGTAATCCAAAGAGTTTTGGATTTCAGGGCAAATGGTGACTCTTGAGTGCACACAATTGCTTTATAGCTTCATGAAATGCACTGGGATGTGGGATTTCTTAATTAGCATGTAATTTGTCTGCTTATGCTTTTATTAGCATATTCTGCCATTTACCCTTGGTTTGAAGCTCTTCTCTAAGCGCAGATCCATTTAATGAATACCATATAGCGCTCTTCTTTATTAGGGGCTCACCGTGTACATCATAGCTGCACTTAGTGTGAATCCATCCCATAATATCTTTGTGCATTTAATTTCCATTGATAATGATGTGCTTCTGGCAGCATGACAGCTGCAACCTTCTTTTGATATTTTCTACTTCTTGTGCATATGTTATGGTCATTTTTTTAAGGAAGTTAGAAATACTTTTTTTTTCTGTTTTTATTTATTTCCATTTGATAAGGGCTGGCACAGTGACACAGTGGTAAGTGGTGTTACCTCACAGTAAGAGGTTCTCTGGTTCAATTCTTGGGTAAAGTACCATCTCTGCAGAGACTGCATATCCTCTCTGGGTTCAAAGTGGTTTCTTCTAGATGCTCTGGTTTCTTCCCACGTTCAAAAGACATGTAGCAGACAGATTGGACACTCTAAACTGGCCACGGGTATGGGTGTGTGCTGTGGAAGGAGAGCCACAAGAGGACTAGAGAACCAGCAGTATGAACATTAGTCTTAGATGATTGTCACTGTTAAACTGACACTCCGATCCCATGTGCAAAAAGGCGTTGTGGATGCATTTCCATTTGTTCACCAAGATAATCTGACTGAGCTCATAGGCCCTTTGCAACAGGGTTCCATTTCAAATTTGCATTTCAATACATCATGTAGGAAAATTTGCCAGATAAGTCATTTGTAAAAGCATTATATACACAATTATAAACAAGTTGTATGCAAATTAAACAGTGAAATGGATCAATATTTAGCACATAAGAGGATACATTTAAAGTAAGTGCCTTCCGTGGAAGGTTGGGTGCCGGGCTGGCATCCTGACACTGTAAAACTCTACTGCCAATTATGAGCAGACAGGTGATCCGCCATGGTGACACTTAACCAGGAAAAGCTGAAAGAAGAAGGATACATTTAAAGTAAGGAATTAGAAGTTTGGGAAGAGAAGATATATTTGTGAGTCAGGGTTAATAGAGATAAAGAGAACATGGTTTGTGAAGTACAGGCAAGTATAGATAATTTAACTGTCATGGATTATAGATAAAAGTCAGAAATACTCTACTGTATAAGAGTTATAAAATTATGTAGATGCATAAGGTTTTTCAGAAGTGGATTGTGATCTAGATTTGTATATCCTTTTGGGTGTTGCAGAAGCAGCTTTTTATCTTAGCTAAATAGCAATTCAATTTTTGTTGAAATACTATTTTTTTAATGCAACATAGGCAATTTATTCCTCAAGGGCAACAGGCACTTTATTTGTAGATGAAAATGACATATAAAGTTGTTTGCTAGCAGCAACCTCTTCATTAGTTACAGATTTCTTTAATGTGGAATTATTTAGATGATTTTTACTTCTTCAGAATGTGCATATTTAGTAATACTGGTGGAATGTAGAAGTTTGAGTAGACTTTTTATGATGGCTATGTTCTGAATTGGGCAGTTTCGTCATTAATGGTGCATGCATTTTGTTTCATTGTTTACTGGAAAAATGTTCAAAACAATAAATTTAAAATGTCCTCTAACAACTGTACTGTATTGTACAAGGAATATAATTTAATACAATCAGGAAGGTGAATCAAAGAGCACATGTATGTTTCGTGTTCAAGGGGCCTATGATTTTGAAAACAGCCCAAAGTTAATCTTTATCTGCCACTGGCAAAATATATTTTCTTTGAATGTGGGTTTCAATGCTGTTTCAATGAATGTGAGTTTCAAGGGCAGAGAAGTTTTAATGGTAAGTCTATTTTCATTATGAGACTGCATTGCTTTGTTTAGCAGATATCTATTAACAAGCAAACCAATTAAGTAAAAACAAACACTTGAAACGGAAAAAGGGAGTCCACAACAGCCACTCGCTAATGTCCAAAAGCACACTGATACTTTTAATGTACAAGCAGTTTATTTTAAAAACTAGACAACGTTTTCGTCACTCCTCTCGAGTAACTTCATCAGAAAATAAAATAACCACACAAGTGTAGTCACATTTAAAAAGTCCGCTGCAAGGTGTCATAGTTATTCAAACCAATCAGCTTGTCTCATTCAAGAGAAGGAAATTTAAAGCAACACAGTGTAACTAATAAGATACTCAATAACTACTGAGTTAACAATAATCACCCATGACATTTTAACTCAGATTATAAATATTTAGTACATTCAAATATAAATAATGGAATAATATATAACAGTAAACTAGTATATAAACATTATTCACTGTAATGTCTTATAACGTCATTGTCGCAAGTAGTTCTTTAGTTTCTAGAGCATTGTCACTTTTGTTCTTGGAAATTGCATAAGTGTGCTCGTAGATTCTATCCCTGAATTTTCGGTCCGTTTTTCCCACGTAAAATGCTGGACAGTTGTTACAGACAGCTAGATAAATAATACTTTTTGAGTTACAATCTAATTTAGGTGTCATCATGTATTTTCGACCTGCTATTTCAAAAGTACTACCAGTTTTAACATATCTACACATCTTACAAGCCCCACAGGAGAAAGAGCCACTTGTTCTATTGTTGACTCTCAATTTTTTAGCTTCTAAAAGATTCTTTAAGTTGGCTCCTCTCCTATAAATAATAAGACGGGTGGGGGCCAATTCTCTCCATTAATAAATTGTCTTTGTACAATAAGTACCAGTTTTTGTGTATAATAAACTTGATTTGGTCACTATCGTTGTTAAAAGTAGTTATGAAGCTGGTTTTAAAAGAAAGGCAGGTGACCCCTTGACCTGCTGGAAGTCCATTACTACTACTATGGGTTTCCCAGTTCAATGTGTTTGTGGAATGTGAATCAAAACAAGTGTTGTCTTGTTTAAGATTAATTATGTATATTGGTTTGATTCCCATGGATACAGTGATTCTCCTGTCTCGGATATCTATGCTTCTGGATGTCTTCTAGTGGTGCTTATCATTAGGGGGCGTGTTTGTTTATCTTGATTTTGGTTCTTATAGTGGTTGGAAAACTTTTATTTAGTTATAATTGCTGTACTTGTATTTTAGTTGATTTATGGTTAATTGTTTGATAAAGGAATCTTGTATGATGGCCTGATGTATAGTTGCAGAATTGCTATGCTAGTGATGGTACTTCTGACCCGGGATGTGAGTGGCAGTGTGGCTGGAGTAATGGTAAGGCTTTGTTGTCATTTCTGAGTTGTTGGTGTGTTTATTTGGAGGCTCTGGTTTGGTGCTTTAGCACTGTAGAGAAATGTGTGGTGTTATTTGAGTTAATTGTATGTTTTGGTGCCTGTGTGCTTTGGTCGGAGATTAACCGGAGAGTCTGGTTGATAGTGTGGTGAAGCTCTGGTTGATAGCTGTCATTGCTTCATGTTGTGTATGCGAGGTTTTTTTTTTCTTTCTCATCTCTCTCAGTATAGAGGGAGTCTCGAGACATTGCCTTATATGTAGTTAAGTAATGTTTCACTTATTATTTCTCGCCGGAACTTTGAAAGCTTTATCTTCACGATGAGCTCGAGACTATGGTATCCATTGCAGATGGAAAGCTCGGAGATTTCTTAAAACGTCATCATGAAGGTGTTGGAAGTAAATTGATCTTCTGATCCTCACCGGGAAGCTACTGAATCAAATTTGTTTCCTCATACAGCATACGGAAAGAAGATATAACTAGATTACTACTTTCAACTTATTGTAAGACATTATATGCAATAATCTCTTAAATAAATAGGGATTATACTGCACATGTAGCCTAAATACTTTTTCTGATCATCATAGGTATTCTTGAGCCTTATGTATTTATATACGAATAGTATTCTCATAAAATATTTGCTTTATGTATGACAAGGGTGCCGATATCTTGACGAGAAATACTAGTTGTGATTTGTGCATTTTTGGAAGATTTAATAATGCTACAAGCTGTTTATATACTTGTGTTACATGTACATTTTTTTATAACTATTGACTTGCTGAGAAAATATTCATGAAGCATTTATCAAAATGTTAAATGTATAGATGTATATAATAGGTTATCTCAGTTATTTTATGAATGCATTTGTGTAATAGGCTGACAGAGATGTACCACATAGGCAGCAATAATATTGCAAGGACAGGTGCATTAAAAATAGTTAGATCTGTTTATCATTAGAAAATGTGAAATTTTCATATTTTGTTTTGTTAATGAAATAGCTTTTCAAAATTCAAAGATAGTATAAGCTATAATTGAATAATAAAAAGCTCATTATATTTAAATAAGGCTTTTATATAGGATACAGGAGCTATTTAAGCACCTTGCTTCTTTGAACTAATATGACCATTTCATTAGTTTTCAGTATGGTGATGGACTCTTTGAGGTAACTCAAATTAATGCAATGAATGGAAGATCAGACTTTTAAGGTTTATTAGTCACTCTTCTATGAGAGACTGCACTGGGGTGTTTGGTTATAAGAAAACTAGCAGGATGTTGTTGGTTTTACTTCTTGATGAGTAATCACTATATTTGGTTTCTGGCAAAGAAATGCAGTGTTCATTTCTTTCAGAACAATCAGTATGTTAGCTGATTGTTAGTAAAATCGCTTTTATTAGCATCTTATTTATTAGCCGCCAATGTTAGTGGTTATAGGTTCATAGGTTCATAGATTAGTACTAAGCTAACTGCCCTTGTGAGCCATTTTAAGCCTAGCCAATTATCCCTTGTGAGATTCAAACCCTGCACGTTGTGTTTGTAAGGCAAACACCTTAACCATTAGGCCACTCTCCCAACCCCTTAGGCCACTCTCCCAACCCTTAGGTGATTCATTTACAACTATGTCCCAGTTAGCTGATCACCTATGGCAGTACTATATATCACACTTCAGCCTTTATTAGCCATATTTCGGTAATAAAATAATGCCATAGTCTCTTTTTGAGGTTCTTATCAAATGTGATTACTTTAAAACAGAAGAGTGAACTAATAGATCATAGTAGTTCTTAATAACCTACTAACTAATGTAAGAAAATTCTGTACTTTATTCCTAAGATGTAGCTGTTATCAATTCACTAACTGACTCAACATTATATCTATATATTTGATTCATATAAAAAATGTTTATGTTATTGATGAGAAGCCTTATTTTTATAGTTATGACTATAGACATTTAGGCAGGTGCTGATTGGATGCTGCTTTTGATAGGAGGTCGATTTGAGTGACTGATGTCATTCGAGTTAGGAGTTTTAAACTCCAGAGGGGTTCGGGTTGGTTATTTTGTTTCATGTTTATGTTATAAATATTTTCTAATAACTTTTCAGACATTCATATCTTATGTAGTAGGAAACAACTTTAATTTTAAGAATATCATACTCTTACACTATGTTTGTTCTAATGATCATAATAGTATTCCTATTAATTTAATTTAATTTAATTTTAATTTAATTTTAATTTAACATTTGTTGACCGGGAATGTCCGACTAGGTTCCACAGAGCCTGTTTTCAGCGGAGGCCCGGGGAGAAATGCTCCAGATGCATGTCTTTGGAATGTGGGAGGAAACCGGAGTACGGAGGAGAAAACCGCGAACACAGGGAGAACATGCAAACTCCACACAGAAGGCACCCCAGCCGAGAATCGAACCAGAGAACCTCTTGCTGTGAGGCGACAACGTTAACCGCTGCACCACTGTGCCGCCCACTGTGCCCTATTAGATATATTCTTGTGTATTTCTTAGATCAGTATGTTTATATTTACATCATTTAATTTTCAATGACTACACTAAAAGGTATATCAGTTACCATTAATGGTTTAAATAATCCTAATAAAAGGAGGAATTTAACTAGATATTTTAAGTTACATAAATCCCAGTTATTATTTTTACAAGAAACTCACTTAATAACAGAGGATATATTCAGACTTGAATCTAAAACATATAAGATTTTATTAAGTTCTGAACATACTAAGAAAAGAGGAGTAGCTATCCTATGGAACAGCATAATGCCTTTTCCTAAAATAATAGATACATATAAGGAAATAAAGGAATGTGTTGTGCAGTCACCATAGAAATAAACAGTCAAATTTTCACATTGATTAACATATATTGGATCCCAGGGATAGGGATAAACACAGTGAAACAACATCTAGATGAAATTGTACTATTCTCTAAAGGGAACATTATTTTGGCAGGAGATTTCAATTGTATTCTATATTACAAAAACTCTAGTACTAATGGGAAGAGAAGAATATCTACATCATCTAATTATTAAAATACTTTTCAGATACTTATTTTTTGAAAGAAATAAATTATTTTTCAGATACTACTTCTTTGTTTTACACCTTTTTCTCATAGACATAACTCATACTCAAGGATAGATAGAATTTTTATTTCTAATAATTTAACAGATTCCTTAAACAAATCTGCAGTGATTTCATGTCCTTTATCAGATCATAATTCTATAATTTTTGAAGTGGTAATCAATCCAAATTTTAATATTCATATAAAAAGGATCCCAGCTTATATCACAAAATTAAAAGATTTTAATGATTTAATTTCTACAGAAGTACAGAATTTTTTAGAACTTAACAATACTAATGATATATCAGAAATTTACATATGGAATGTCCTAAAAGCTTATCTATATAGTAGGATATTGAATTGGTACAACAAAAAAAGAAAGCTTACGCTAAAGAGCTGCAAGATATACAATGTAAATTAGACACCTTAAAACTTAGTAATATGGGTGATAAAGATATATCAGATAAAAGAAAAGAAATAAATATGTTAAATAATAAATATCTAGAAATATTAAAACATAAAACTATGATCAATATAGAAAAATTCAAGGTTATAAATTTCTCTTCTAACACTAAATCCTTAAAAATTCTTGCTAATAAAACAAAAAGATTAAATAGATTTAATCATATTAATGAAATATTGTCCCCTAAAAAAGGAAAAATGGTATCGGAAATTCATAATATATTAACTGAATTTAGAGAGTTTTTTATAAACATCAACCAAACAACTACTGAAATTAACTCTAAAGAGGAAATAAAAACATTTATTAATAAATACACTAAAACAAGACTTTCAGAGGAACAAGGGATTTCTATTGATAAACAGATATCTTTCAAATAACTTCAAACTCACATTACCAAATTAAAACAAAATAAAGCACCAGGTAATGATGGCATCATTCCTGAAATTTACAAATTACTACCTATAAATGCTCTAAAATTGCTTTATAAAGTATTTAATCTTGTTCAGGACAAACACATAATTCCACCTTCTCGGAAATACACTTTTATTTCTCCTATTTTAAAATCTAACAAAGATCCCTCTAAGTGTACCTCCTATAGACCCATCTCCCTATTAAACACTAATTACAAATTATTTATGTCCATTTATGCAGAAAGGCCTAAAACACTTTTACCCAAAATTAGTTGATAGTGATCAAACGGGTTTTATAATAAAGAGAACGTCATATGATAAGATTAAAAGAATATTAACTTTAATTGATTCGGTGAAAAATCTTAAAACAAATTTAACCCTAGTTAGTTTAGATACAAATTGTGCTTTCGACTCAGTTACATGGGAATATTTGTTCACTCTATTAAAGGAATAACATTTCTCCAATAATTTTATCAATATTATCACTCTGTTATATGAAGGTAGCCAAGCATATGTTAAAATTGGTACTAGTATATCTCAAAATATACCAATAGTAAAAGGTACTAAGGAAGGGTGTCCTTTACCCCCTCTTTTATTTTCATTAGTTATGAAACCATGGGAAAATTTAATAAGACATGATACAGATATTGAAGGATACAAGTTAAACCACACTATGTCATCTACAATACAAATGTTTGCAGATGGCATATTTATTACTCTTGGGAGTAGAAGTGAATCTATACAAAATCTTTTTAAAAACATGGAAAATTTTCAAAAAAATTCCGGCCTTACTTTTAATAATAATAAAACACAAATTCTTTTAACAGGTTCAAAAAAATACAATATACCTGATGAATATAATGAATATATAGCTCAGTTTCAACAAATAGAATATTTAGGTATAATTATTACTAACAGTATTAAATATACCATTCAAATAAATTATAATAAAAGTCTATTACAGATAGAAAATCTAATAAATAAATGGAATAAATTACCCTTTTCTATGGATGATAAACTTTTAATAATAAAGATGATCCTTCTCCCCAAAATCTTATATATAATTCAATCTTTATCTATACCTCCTTCTTACCAAATAATTAAAACATTTAATTCAATGATTCAGAAATTTTTGTGGTTATCAAATAAGCCAAGGATTGCATTAACATACCATATGTATAATTGGAATAATGGGGCTATAGCCTTACCAAATTTAGAAATGTATTTAATTTCATCAGTATTCAATACAATCTCTCTTCTCATTGATGTGGAATACACTGCTAAGTGGAAAGAGTTTATAGAGGTATTGTCACAAAATACCAAAGATATAAACAGTTCCTATAAGTTATATATAATTAATAATCCATTTATTTGGAGATTAAAAGATTATATTTCTGAATTTTCTTCTCTGAGTATTAACTCTAAGTATATAGTTTTTCTTTTAATATCATTTAAAAATTTTATATTTAAATATAATATATATAAGGATTGGCTTATTTTACTCTTCCCTATAGCCTACACACACAGATCTATTTTCTGTTCAGATTATACAAAAATGTCTATATTTCAGCAAACATAACATTATGGCACCAAATGATGATAAATAATGAGATAAAATCCAATAGTTTACTCTTGGAAGAGTATAAACTTGATTCTTGTTTATGGGTAGAACTTCAAGAAGCTAGACAATATGTATTAAATAAATTGGATTCTATGTCTCCTATAATTAGGAAAAAAATTCCCAAGCTAATACAAAATATGATTTTATCAGTTTTGCATAAATCTCCTGCTAATAACAAGTTATCAAACATTTATAGGGTAATTAAATGTGATTTAGATACACATTCAGATAATTATTGGAAATATTTTTCTTTAATTAATAATAATCCCCCTTCTGAGAAAGACAAATTGAATATTTTACAATCAGCAAGTATGACTACTTATTCTTTAAAATGGAAATTATTCACAAGGCAATTTTTAAATAGATCATTTATCACTGCTCATAATATAAGTATATTTTCTAAAAAGAATATAACATGTTGGAGATGTAATATTGAATTGAATGTTGACTGGTCTCATATGTTTTATAATTGCATATATTTAAGAACATTTTGGGATGATATCAATAATTTGTTGCAAACAATTTTTACTGATAATTTCTTTATATCTAAATCACTTGCTTTATTTAATACTCCTGTCCCTGATTGTGTAAAAGAGAATAAGTACCCTTTGGTTTGGTCTATACTATCTATAGCTAGAAAAACAATCACTAAGAATTGGAAATCTAGTACAACACCTACATTTTTGGAATTTAAAAATATACTCCTTGAAACGTGTAATTTGGAAATGTTAACTATTAAATCTAGATCATCTAGGAATGCTACATTATATAATTCATGGAATATCATCTATGAACTTCTAGAAAAATAGTTTATTAATTTATGTAAACAGATGATTTTTAGTAATCCTACAGCTACATTAAGATTTTTTTTTTTTGCATGATGAACGTCTTTGTACATAGTTTAGTTACATTGGTTTATATATTAGAAGGTTTGTTTTTTTATTTTCTTGTTTTTTAACTTTAAAGAAAAAATGTTATAATTTCATGGAAATATTTGTTCATTTTAATAATTATTTAATAAAATTCTTTGAAAAAAAAAACAAGTGTTGTCAACATCAGTATTCAACTCATTATTAGATATCCTGTCCTGTAGGATAGGGTTGAAAATACCTGTCCTACATTTATTTTTTATTTGGAAATGACCAAGTTGGTACTTTTTTCTAACAACTCGACAACTACGGGTCCTAGCCAATTGAATGAGACCAATATGAACACGGATTCCAACAATGACCAGTCTAGTAAACCTCTGAGATGCAGTGAAAGATTATATTCTTATAACAACAATAATAATAATAACATTAATACCAATGTTCAACTGCCTGTTCAAACCTTAAATACTATTCAACATGAACAGGTTTTTCACCAAGAGGTGAACCCCAGGAACACTTCAAATCAACGACGCCCTCAGAATCAGATGAACAAAGGTTGGAGCAACAGAAGGAAGATATAACTATTCCTATTTTGTTGAATTTTCAATCTAAACTGGTTACACTAAGGAATATTAGTGGTGATTTTAACATTTACAATTTTTCATCTATCAACATAGAACCAGTTCTGATTGATTTATTGGCTAAGGGAAATACTTTTGTTCCTAGCAAAAACATGAACACTGCTCGAACATTAATGGACTTGAAGTGTTTCATTAGGAAACTTAACCTTTCTTACCTACTGGGTAACGATGAGTCTTTTCATACTACTTGTAAACCTTCAAGTACTTTTAATCCTCTTCTACACCCCTTGTTACGATTGTTTGAAAATGTTTGCAAGTTAGATATTAGACATATTCCACTTAATCGCAAACAAACAAACAATTTTAGGTCTTACAATGTGAGTCCTGAACAAACACAAGCTTTAAACTTGTTGAGATCGTCTTTGGTACAGAGTATTAAACCTGATAAGGGAGGGGGTTAGTTATTTTTGATTCAACCGACTATAATAAGAGGATGGAACTAGTATTGAACAGTCCTGCTTACATTAAAGCTTCATTAAATGAATATAACATAGCTAAAGCTAGAGTTAAAAATTATTTTAGGGACTCATTGAAGCTAGAACTGATATAGACACTTTCAACTACATTAATATACACTTTCCTAAACTACCAATAATGTTCGGGATTCCTAAAATCCATATGGATATGCTGTGTCCACCAATGAGACCTCTCATTGATAGTAGAGCATCCCTAACCTACCTGTGTGCTAAAGTGGTAGATTCTATCGTACAAAAACACTTGAAACAGATCCCACAAGTCTGTAAAGATTCTTGGTCATTTCTAAATATTCTTAAGAATTTATCTCTTGATCAAGACTTTAATTTTCTCACTATTGACGTTGTTGATCTTTATACATTTATCCCACATATGGAAGTAGTTGAATGGATAGCTTTAATGATGAAAGAAAAAAAATGCTCCAACTGTAGATATTGACCTGGATTCTGAACTTATTGATATTATTTTGACAAATAATTTTTTCACATTTAATGGTCAGTATTATTTACAAAAACATGGTGTAGCGATGGGCTCACCATGTGGAGCGAGTTTAGCGAACTTTTTCATAGCTTATTGGGAAAAACAGTACATATTTGATAAACCAGACATCAAAAATTCTCTTGTGTATTACACAAGATTTTTGGATGATATTTTTATCATCTTTAAAGGAGACCATCAAGAAGCAGAGAGACTTATTGACTATTTAAATTCTACTACTACATTTTTTTCAATTTACACACAAATTTGCCACAACTAGCATTGATTATTTGGATGTGAAACTAACTAAAGGTTCAAATAAAGACTTGGTTTTTACTATTTATAGGAAACCCACATATTGTAACTCATTTCTACACTTTTCTAGTGCACATCCTTTTAAACAGAAATGCTCTATTATTAAGGGACAGCTGGTGAGAGCAGCGCGGATATGCTCACTAGAAGCAAATTTTTTAGTGGAATGTGAACAGTTGGAAAACATGTTCGTAAACAGAGGATACCCTTCTGATTTGGTTTATAAACTAGTAGTGGAAGTAAAAAATAAACGTAGGACAGGTATTTTCAACCCTATTCTACAGGATATCTAATAATGAGTTGAATACTGATGTTAACAACACTTGTTTTGATTCACATTCCACAAACACATTGAACTGGGAAACCCATAGTAGTAGTAGTAATGGACTTCCAGCAGGTCAAGGGGTCACCTGCCTTTTTTTTAAAACCAGCTTCATAACTACTTTTAACAATGATAGTGACCAAATCAAGTCTATTATACACAAAAACTGATACTTATTGTACAAAGACAATTTATTAATGGAGAGAATTGGCCCCCACCCGTCTATTATTTATTGGAGAGGAGCCAACTTAAAGAATCTTTTAGAAACTAAAAAACTGAGAGTCAACAATAGAACAAGTGGCTCTTTCTCCTGTGGAGCTTGTAAGATGTGTAGATATGTTAAAACTGGTAGTCCTTTTGAAATAGCAGGTCGAAAATACACAATGACACATAGACTGGATTGTAACTAAAAAAGTATTATTTATCTAGCTGTCTGTAACAACTGTCCAGCATTTTACGTGGGAAAAATGGACCGAAAATTCAGGGATAGAATCTACGAGCACACTTATGCAATTTCAAAAAACAAAAGTGACAATGCTCTAACGAAGCACATTAACACTACAGCTGGTCACTCTTTTAGTTTTATAGCAATAGACCAATAAGGGTATGATATTAGAGGTGGACCCATTCGCAAATTGGAATGGCAGTTGTCATTAAATGCCTTTTCTTATCCAGGTCTTAATGACAACTGTAATATAGTGTGTCTATTGAAACTAAAGAACTACTTGCGACAATGACGTTATAAGACATTACAGTGAATAATGTTTATATGCTAGTTTACTGTTATATATTATTCCATTATTTATATTTGAATGTACTAAATATTTATCATCTGAGTTAAAATGTCATGGGTGATTATTGTTAACAAATGTTCGTTTTTTGTGACTCAATAGTTATTGAGTATCTTATTAGTTACACTGTGTTGCTTTAAATTTCCTTCTCTTGAATGAGACAAGCTGATTGGCTTGAATAACTATGACACCTGGCAGTGGACTTTTTAAATGTGACTACACTTGTGTGGTTATTTTATTTTCTGATGAAGTTACTCGTGAGGAGTGACGAAAATGTTGTCTAGTTTTTGAAATAAACTGCTTGTACGTTAAAAGAATCAGTGTGCTTTTGGACTTTAGCGAGTGGCTGTTGTGGACTCCCTTTTTCCGTTTCAAGATATCTATTAATGTCTGTGCTGTAAAATGCAAAATAAAACTTTCAAATGAAATCCAAATCATTGCAGAAGTAAAGCAGTATGCACATTATAGCGTTTATGGTAAATGGGGCAAAATAACCAAGGAATGTGACACTGGAATGGCTGCAGGGGGGAGGCTCCATTTGACCACGATTTTGTGAGGGGGGCAGCAAACTCATAGATGGCCCCAGCTGAACTATACCTCTCAATTGTCCAGATTTTTATGGAATGAATAGATTTTTGTTTCTTATTTTTGGTTTCTTCCTCATAAAATTTGTGGTTTTCTGGCAAATCATTTAGGAATTAAGTCACTAAATGACAGACATTGAGTTTCAGACATCATAACCTTCAGAAAAATGCATGCTAAAGCAAGACCTGTTATTCTATTAACTGTCTTAATTTTATACAAGAGCAATTTTTAGTACTGTTTGTATGTTTCCCCAAATATATTTGGCCTTGTCCAGATTTCCTGCATTAAGAGGTTGTGAGGTACATGCAAATAAATTGCTTTATAGAATTAGGAATATCCATACCTCTCAACTGTCCCCAGTTTTGGCTCAAAATGTTTCTCTCCCCCTAATAATCCCTCTGCAAAATGGTAATTTTGGAAGAAAACGTGGAGGGTTTACAATTATAAATAGCTGTAATGATCACTGTTATAGATTACTTTTATTTCAGAAATGCATGTAGATGCTCTTATTTTGTCAGCTGCTCAAGTTAACAGTACTAATATTAAAAAGGTGTCCCTTCTTTGACAGGTTCCCAGCTGTATTGTGTGGCAATTTTATATTTTTGCATCAAATTTTTGGTTTGTTTTTTATAAAATTGTGGTTTTCTGGCAAATTAGTGGCAAATCATTAAAGACTGAAGTTAGAAAATAATGTCAGACATTTGAGTTTCAGATTTCATACCCTACAGAAAATTCATACCAATGCAAGACCTACTACTTTCTATGTTTATAAGAGCAATATTTAAAAACTGTCCTTATTTTTGGGCCTGTGTCCCATTTCTATGTATGGCTTTGTCCAGATTTCTTGCTGTGAGGTAGGAGTGTCAGAGCCATCACTGTCAGTCAGAGACATTTCAAATTTTGACCTACTTGTTGCACCCCGCTCCCCATTGTTGTGGCTCTGGATGTGTCCAAGCAAGGCAAGGAGTAGTTGTGCAGTGTAAGTGTGCAGAGTATTCCCCCATCCAAGGCAGACCACAAGTATGACTGTGGCTTTCCATCTGTCCTTGATTTTGCAGAATGTTCTAGTTTTCTGTCATATTTTTATACTGTTGATTTATGCTTCTTATTCAGAAAACGCATGCTGTCGCAGTGCCCTGTTGCTCTATGTTTAAGTAGCAATGCTTTAATGACCATCAGGTAAGCTTATCGGAGATTGTAAGATGCAAGTAAGCTTTAATAAGCATACTGTTAAAAAATTACCAACATTGAAAGCCTTTTCGTTGTTGCCATGCAGAGAATATTTACATAACTAGATAACGTATAAGCCTTAGGTATTGAAATGCATATGACAGTATTTGTAATAAAGGACAGGATTACAGTGTTTTCAGGAGCTCATTACATTTGTTATAGACTTGCAGTCATCTTTTGTTGGAGACTTGCAGTCATCCTTGCAGGCTTTACCCGTCAACTAAACAGAATGCCAATCTATCATGTGTGGTCCATAACTTGTGCAGGAATCCTTTAAGCAATTTATCTTGAGCTTGTTTCTTGTTCACTGTTCATTTTTTACATTGATCATGTCTTCCCCATGAAACAAGTAGATAGTTGTTGTCAGGCAGCAGGTCTTTTTTGGATAAGAAATATTTTTATAAGTGGGGGTATCACAGAGAGATTGCTATTTTTAGCATGTTACTTGGTAATTTTATAAAGCTGAATATAAATTATAATTAGAACTGCAGTGCAAGGAGTAGTGGTTTGAGTTGAGTGCTGCTTGTTTTTTTTATACTTAATTCTGACTGGCAATCCAGTAATGTATTTAAAAAGTAATTTATTTTTTCATGCATCACAACCTTTGTGTTTCCATCTAGATATTAAGTAAGCTGTCATGTAGCCAATGCATTGAAATATTTTTTTCTTCTACACTTCATTTTGTCTTGATTGGACTTTCATAATGATGGTTTGGCACCCAGGGCAGCGGATTTAATTAAAGTTCCAGTTGTTGTGGTTTTGACCATAGCCCCCGACCCCTTTCTAGTTGGCCACACCCTTCCCATTGGCCCCACCCATTCAGCTGTTCCTGCAGCCCCCCCCCCTTTAATTTGAAGTCACCAGCTGCCACTGGACTTGTAAACAAATTCCCAAAGCTTATTATAAACTTAAACTATAACCTTACAAAGGATGGAGATATTCACCAACACCCTGGCCCTTCCAGTCTAGATAGCTCAACCCCTTATACTACTAACCCTACCAATTCACTATCTATAAATAGGTCCCCCAACTCCCTCCTGTTCTGCCATCTAAATATTAGAAGCATAAATAATAAAGTACATAACTTACATGCCCTCCTACAAATCCACTCCCCTGATATACTGTGCCTAACTGAAACCTGGCTAAAACTGCCAACCTCAGATAATGAAGTTTTAATACCTGGGTATAATATACTTAGACTTGACTGCACTACTAGGAATGGAGGTGGGGTAGCTGTACTCTACAAGTATACACTAAATGTTACCACAGACCCCCTGCAACCACCCCATGTCAATAAAGCAGAAATACTTTCTACCAAGTTCTGAATTAACAAAAACAAATATATAAATATTGTCTGCTTGTACATTCCCCCAGGGAATAATACCAATACCCTAGAAGATATCCTCCAGTGGTTAGCTAATAACTACCCACAAGAAACCATAGTATTTGGAGATTTTAACATTGACTGGGACACCTGCTCCTCACAATCTCCTACCACCTATGTACACCTTCATGGGTTCATGCAGGTCATATCCACCTCCACCAGGATAGGCAAACTTATTCATAAAGAAAGTATACTAGACTGTATACTAATCAACAGCCACTCCTAAATGTATACATCAGGGACCATTCCTGATGACCTCAGTGATCACTTTCTCACCTTTATTTGTAAACACAAAACCTATAATTCCTACCAACCCTCCTATAGAACAGTAAGAGATAATAAGAGCTTTAATCCTAACAAGTTTCAGGACAAACTCAAATCATGTAATTGGTCTGCCCTAAAACACTTGCCCCTAGATGAAGCTGTTGCCCACTTTAACAATAAATTCCTTACCATCCTAGACTCTTCTGTTCCTGCTTGCTCCACTAGGACCAAATAAAAAGTTGCCCCATGGCTCTCTAAAGATACCAAATCAAAAATCCTAGCCAGAAATAAGGCATGGGCTACATGGTGTGCTACAAAAGCCCCTCTAGCTCAAATTAAATTTCAGCAAATAAGGAATGAGACAAAAAGATCCATTTTACTAGATAAACAAAACTACTACTTCTATCTCCAGCAAGGAAACCAAAATAACCCTCAAAAGTTCCGGGCAGGTATTAATAAACTACTGCACCCAAACCAAGTCAAACCACCACTCCATCTCCCTTAGCCTCTACTGATAAACTACTAGAGGATGTCGCCAACACCTTTAATAGTTTCTTTACCGAGACTATCCAAGCCCTAGCTATCCAGTTACCCCTGAACTCCTCTAACATACAGGATACCATTCCCAGTACCCAGACCTCCTTAAGCTTCCAACCAGTCTCTATATCTTTCATTCATACACTAATCAAAAAAGTAAAACCTACTACTCTAGCTACTGACCTTCTCTCAGCTGAATATTTGCAAAAAGCCGCAGATACTATAGCACACCCCATTTTCATTCTAATTAATTGGACCATATCAGAAGCTACAGTCCCCTATGTCTGGAAAATATCTCATGTCATTCCCCTCCAAAAAGGTGGTAGCTGTACTTAATTATCTAATTATAGACCCATAGCCATCTTGTCTCCTCTGGAAAAAATTATGGAAAGTGCATCCATAAACAATTTCTGCACTATCTAATCCAGAACAACCTACTGGCTAACTCTCAGCATGGCTTCAGGCCACATCATAGTACCACCACAGCCCTCCTCACCTTCTTCAATGCCATAAACTATAACAAGAACTATAACAAATTATCATCAGCTCTTTTTCTGGATCTCTCAAAGGCTTTTGATATGGTTAACCACCATCTACTCTTCCACACCCTGACAGCAATGTCTGTAGGCAATCACTCTCTCCAATGGTTTCAATCCTACCTGGACAATCGACAACAAGCTGTCATATGGCAAAACAATCTGTCTAACCTATTACCTAACACCCTAGGCATCCCCCAGGGCTCTATTCTGGGACCTCTTCTGCTTTCCATTTTTACTAATGACCTCCACACTGTCATCCTAAAAGCTAATCGCATTCAATATGTGGACAACTCCATGTGGATCTGCACTGCCACCTCCCAAACAGAATTGCAGACAATTACTCAGAGTAGTTGAAAACTGGCTTGCTGATTGCTGTCTGATTTTAAATCCCAACAAAACAAAGCTCCTACTTTTCTCCCCCACCGAAAGATCCCCGGTGTTATCTCTCTCCATTAAGTCTAATAAAGGTACCATAACCTCTCCAGATGCCCAAATGAAACACCTAGGAGTTACTGTAGATAACAATCTTAAATTTGATGTGCACGTCAGCAAAACTATTAAAACCATTAATAAAAAACTTGGCTCACTATATAGGATAAAGCCATTCCTAACCCCACCTGCTAGGACTGCTATTGCCCGGTCCCATCTACTCTCTACCCTCTTTTATGCCTCACCTTTACTTGCTAATTTAAACAAAACTGAACTTAACAAACTTTCCAGCTGCTATAATAACATAGCTAATTTTGCCACTGGCCTGCTTTACAGAACACATCATTGTAAAAACCTAATAAATCTCGGATGGCTTGAACTACCCAGGCAGATTCAGTATAACCAACTCATTGTGGCTCATAAAGTGCTTAATCAACCTGAAAATACACCTGCACTGAAAAACATTATCTATCCCCACTCCAACCTCAGACCACTTTGCTCATCTAATAGACTGGTAGTACAAACTATCAAATCCAAAAATTCATCCGGTGACTCCCTGTTTGCCAGCTCTGTTGGCAAAACTTGGAACTCACTACCTGCTGACATTACCCTAGATACTACCCTCTCAGTTCAAGAAAACTCTCAAGCAGTACTAGGTCTCAGTGGTTATGTCCTTGCTCCAAGCCTGACTAAATAATTAGTCTTACTTGTGTACCAATACTATTTTTAAATGGAATTATTTGTGTTTTAATTGTTAACCCATATTAAGTTTGTGAGATTGTATAACTTTCAGAGTCCGTAAATGGTGTTTAATTTGTACTATGTTAAGTTTGCCTGTGTAACTAACTTTGGAGCTTTTCTCCCCAGGCCCCCGCTGAACATGGACATGTATCTAGATGGACTATCCCGGTCAACAAATGTAAAATAAAATAAAATAAATAAATACATTTATGTTGTCCTCACTCCTATGTCTGGAGTTTGAGGGTCCAGATTCATGTCCAAAATCTGTACAAATACACAGCTGTTGCTGTACAAGAAATGGATAGCTATGGTTCTTTCCTACACCCATTTTGCACATCCATACCTGCCTTTCAGTATGTTTTCCCCCTGCTTGCCCCATTTCACCACTTTCATATCACCCCTGGCCATTTTTTTCTTTTCTTTTTTTAATTTTAGCATGGGTTTAAGCAAAGCTAAGCAGTGTGGTGTGGCGCACCGTGCCACACAAACCCACTTAAAACTGCCTTATTCACCTAATGTGTTTCTGGCAGTGTCAGGCACATCTGCAAAATAATCAACCCTGTCAACTACAGTATAGTGCATTAGCCCACTAGGCCACTCATCTCTGAACTAAAACCAGTGTTTCCATATACCTATCCTGATTGCCAATGACACACTGCATGTAGGTATAATGGGAAAATTGGACTGTGATGCAGGCAATAAACCAGTATATAGCCAAATAAATAATGATGAAGCCATCATCCCATATATCCTAGAGGTGGGTGCCACAGCATCCACAGCAGGGGAGCGTCCAGGTAAGCCTCCTGTGTTCATCATTGTAATACTGTATCATTCATTGTGGCAGGCTTTGCATACCAGTACATGGGCGTCAGGTCTATCTGCATGGGAAGGGGGCTTGGTTTTGACACACAGCTGTGCACACATATGCAGAATATCAGCAATGTAGGCAGTATCACATTACCTACTGTAGATGTTGATATACAAGCATGTTATTCTGTAACAATGTCACATTTGGTATTGCTGACAATACCTCTCTCTCACATTTCCATAGGTATGTCAGGTGTGGCCAGAGTCCAAGGTCTTGTACCTGGTGAGTGTGATACTGTTGTTTCATGGATCATATATACCCTAAGAATGTTAAGAGCTGCCATTTTGCCTTAGACACAACTGATATGCTTCGGCAGAGAGAGTACATGTATGTTCAATTTCTGAGGGTTTAACCGAAGTGTAGTGAATTGATATTCAGAGTTGTGTATTTGCAGGGCAGTAACACATTTGCACATATTTTGAGAGGGTCTATGCAGTCTGCTATACAGGGGCAATAGTATGCTGAAGATGGGTGCACTGTGTTTTAGGTGTAGGTCTGTCACATGCACTGACATATTGCTAATCTCACAGGTGTATAGTAGTGGCAACAGTAACCGGATGTAGCTGCAGTGCATGTTATAAAGGGCCTGTCTTGTCTGTTTATGTTATGTGTTGTGCATGGGATCAGAAATAAGATGTGGTATGTGTAATGCAGTTGTGGATCCTCACCTGAATGTGTGTGTGTGGATCACCATACATAATAGTGCAGTTGTAATGTACTTATTTTGTCTTCCTCATCACAAGTGAATGTGGCGGTCGGAGTGTGCCCCCCTCACAACCTGATGTGAGTGCCTCCTCAGACTCTGATGATCATGGTGGCCATAGTAAGGCACAGGTCGGGATGTTGGGGGCTGAATCTGTCCCATGGGATGACACGCCCCTTCCTCCCCCATTGTAACCACACACAGTCAGTATGCCCACACATACCGAGTCACCTGTGGCCACAGATACTTGACAGTCAGAGTGTGGCAGCATCAAACAGGAGAGTGTGGCATCAATGGCATCAGTGAGTGCAGACATTAGTCATAACCAGAGAGCTGGTGAGGTCCCACACAGGCTGTGGTGTCATCGAACAGGAGGGTGTGGCATCAATGACATCAGTGAGTGCAGACATTAGCCATAACCAGAGAGCTGGTGAGGTCCCACACAGGCTGTGGTGGCATTGAATAGGAGAGTGTGGCATCAATGACATCAGTGAGTTCAGACATTAGTCATAACCAGAGAGCTGGTGAGGTCCCACACAGGCTGTGGTGGCATCAAACAGGAGAGTGTGGCATCAATGGCATCAGTGAGTGCAGACATTAGCCATAACCAGAGAGCTGGTGAGGTCCCACACAGGCTGTGGTGGCATTGAATAGGAGAGCGTGGCATCAATGACATCAGTGAGTGCAGACATTAGCCATAACCAGCGAGCTGGTGAGGTCCCACACAGGCTGTGGTGGCAACGAATAGGAGAGCGTGGCATCAATGACATCAGTGAGTTCAGGCATTAGTCATAACCAGAGAGCTGGTAAGGTCCCACGCACGTTGTGGTGTTATTGAATAGGAGAGTGTGGCATCAATGGCATCAGTGCAGACATTAGTAATAACCAGAGAGCTGATGAGGTCCCACACAGGCAGTTGTGGAATCGAATAGGAGAGTGTGGCATCAAAGGCATCAGCGAGTGCAGACATTAATCATAACCAGAGAGCTGGTGAGGTCCCACACAGACTGTGGTGGCATCAAATAGGAGAGTGTGGCATCAATGGCATCAGTGAGTTTAGACATTAGTCATAACCAGAGAGCTGGTGAGGTCCCACACAGGCTGTGGTGGCATCGAATAGGAGAGTGTGGCATCAGTGGCATCAGTGAGTGCAGACATTAGTCATAACCAGAGAGCTGGTGAGGTCCTACACAGGCTGTGGTGTTATTGAATAGGAGAGTGTGGCATCAATGACATCAGCGAGTGCAGACATTAGTCATAACCAGAAAGCTGGTGAGGTCCCACACAGGCTGTGGTGTTATTGAATAGGAGAGTGTGACATCAAAGGCATCAGTGAGTGCAGATATTAGTCATAACCAGAGAGCTGGTGAGGTCCCACACAGGCTGTGGTGGCATTGAATAGGAGAGTGTGGCATCAATGGCATCAGTGAGTGCAGACATTAGTCATAACCAGAGAGCTGGTGAGGTCCCACACAGGCTGTGGTGGCATCGAATAGACGAGCGTGACATCAATGGCATCAGTGAGTGCAGACATTAATCATAACCAGAGAGCTGGTGAGGTCCCACACAGGCTGTGGTGGCATCGAATAGGAGAGCATGGCATCAATGGCATCAGCGAGTGCAGACATTAGCCATAACCAGAGAGCTGATGAGGTCCCACACAGGCTGTGGTGGCATTGAACAGGAGGGTGTGGCATCAATGGCATCAGTGAGTGCAGACATTAGTCATAACCAGAAAGCTGGTGAGGTCCCACACAGGCTGTGGTGTTATTGAATAGGAGAGTGTGACATCAAAGGCATCAGTGAGTGCAGATATTAGTCATAACCAGAGAGCTGGTGAGGTCCCACACAGGCTGTGGTGGCATCGAATAGGAGAGCGTGGCATCAATGGCATCAGTGAGTGTAGACATTAGTCAAAACCAGAGAGCTGGTGAGGTCCCACACAGGCTGTGGTGTTATTGAATAGGAGAGTGTGACATCAAAGGCATCAGTGAGTGCAGATATTAGTCATAACCAGAGAGCTGGTGAGGTCCTACACAGGCTGTGGTGGCATTGAATAGGAGAGTGTGGCATCAATGGCATCAGTGAGTGTAGACATTAGCCATAACCAGAGAGCTGGTGAGGTCCCACACAGGCTGTGGTGGTATCAAATAGGAGAGTGTGGCATCAATGGCATCAGCGAGTGCAGACATTAGCCATAACCAGAGAGCTGTTGAGGTCCCACACAGGCTGTGGTGGCATTGAACAGGAGGGTGTGGCATCAATGGCATCAGTGAGTGCAGACATTAGTCATAACCAGAAAGCTGGTGAGGTCCCACACAGGCTGTGGTGTTATTGAATAGGAGAGTGTGACATCAATGGCATCAGTGAGTGCAGACATTAGTCATAACCAGAGAGCTGGTGAGGTCCCACACAGGCTGTGGTGGCATCGAATAGGAGAGCGTGGCATCAATGGCATCAGTGAGTGCAGACATTAGTCATAACCAGAGAGCTGGTGAGGTCCCACACAGGCTGTGGTGTTATTGAATAGGAGAGTGTGACATCAAAGGCATCAGTGAGTGCAGATATTAGTCATAACCAGAGAGCTGGTGAGGTCCCACACAGGCTGTGGTGGCATTGAACAGGAGGGTGTGGCATCAATGGCATCAGTGAGTGCAGACAGTATTAACCAGAGAGCTGGTGAGGTCCCACACAGGCTGTGGTGGCATTAAACAGGAGAGTGTGGCATCAATGGCATCAGTGAGTGCAGACATTAGCCATAACCCGAGAGCTTGTGAGGTCCCACACAGGCTGTGGTGGCATTGAATAGGAGTGTGTGGCATCAATGGCATCAGTGCGTGCAGACATTAGCCATAGCCAGAGAGATGGTAACATCCCACTCAGGCTGTGGTGGCCTCGAATAGGAGACTGAGGCATCAATGGCATCAGTGAGTGCAGACAGTATTAACCAGAGAGCTGGTGAGGTCCCACACAGGCTGTGGTGATATCGAATAGGAGAGTGAGGCATCAATGGCACCAGTGAGTGCAGACAGTCATAACCAGAGAGCTGGTGAGGTCCCACACAGGCTGTGGTGACATTGAATAGGAGAGTGAGGCATCGATGACATCAGTGAGTGCAGACATTATTCATAACCAGAGAGCTGGTGAGGTCCCACACAGGCTGTGGTGACATTGAACAGGAGAGTGTGGCATCAATGGCATCAGTGAGTGCAGACATTAGCCATAATCAGAGAGCTGGTGAGGTCCCACACAGGCTGTGGTGACATTGAACAGGAGAGTGTGGCATCAATGACATCAGTGAGTGTAGACATTAGCTATAACCAGAGAGCTGGTGAGGTCCCACACAGGCTGTGGTGACATCGAACTGGACAGTGTGGCTTCAATGGCATCAGTGAGTTCAGACATTAGTCATAACCAGAGAGCTGGTGAGGTCCCATACAGGCTGTGGTGTTATCAAATAGGAGAGTGTGGCATCAATGGCATCAGTAAGTGTAGACATTAGACATAACTAGAGAGCTGGTGAGGTCCCACACAGGCTGTGGTGGCATCGAATAGGAGAGTGTGCCATCGGTGTCATTAGTGAGTGCAGACATTAGTCATAACCAGAGAGCTGGTGAGGTCCCACACAGGCTGTGATGGTATCGAACAGGAGAGTGTGGCATCAATGGCATCAGTGAGTGCAGACATTAGTCATAACCAGGGAGCTGGTGAGGTCCCACACAGGCTGTGGTGGCATCGAATAGGAGAGCGTGGCATCAATGGCATCAGTGAGTGCAGATATTAGTCATATCCAGAGAGCTGGTGTGGTCCCACACAGGCTGTGGTGGCATCGAACAGGAGAGTGTGGCATCAATGGCATCAGTGAGTGCAGACATTATTCATAACCAGAGAGCTGGCGAGATCCCACACAGGCTGTGGTGGCATCGATCAAGAGAGTGAGGCATCAATGGCATCAGTGAGTGCAGACATTAGTCATAACCAGAGAGCTGGTGAGGTCCCACACAGGCTGTGGTGTCATCGAACAGGCGAGTGAGGCATCAATGACATCAGTGAGTGCAGACATTAGCCATAACCAGAGAGCTGGTGAGATCCCACACAGGCTGTGGTGACATCGAATAGGAGAGCATGGCATCTATGGCATCACTGAGTGCAGACATTACTCATAACCAGAGAGCTGGTGAGATCCCAGACAGGCTGTGGTGACATCAAATATAAGAGCGTGGCATCAATGGCATCATTGAGTGCAGACATTAGCCATAATCAAAGAGCTGGTGAGGTCCCACACAGGTTGTGGTGGCATCAAATAGGAGAGTGTGGCATCAATGGCATCAGTAAGTGCAGACATTAGTCATAACCAGAGAGCTGATGACATCCCACATAGACAGATTGACAGGGTTGCTCGAAGGAGGACTGCTGCCATTCCCCCACCTGTCACAGGTGTCACATCATGGATCACTCCATGCATGTTTCAGTCCATCAAGGAGGCACAGGCAGGTTCCGAACACAACACCAGATGGATGCTCACGAGGGCTTTGAATGGCCCAGTGTAAGTGCAACAGGGGTTATCACTAATTTATACATGATTGGCTTTCCCAGGCAATTTCCTCTTTTTTTTAAATGCATTCTCTTCTAAACACTGCGGTGCGGTGCATAAATCTGCAGCACTGGTATAAACACTGCTTAGCAATTTGGACACACCCCCATGCACGGGCATGCTCAGCATGGCTCAAACCAGCTAAAACATGCATCACATAACTAAACAAAGTTTAGCAGCACTGGATACCCCCCCCCTTTTTTTAGCTGAGTGGTGCTCTGTGCAAGTGGGCACCGCTGAGCTCCAATCTGCTTAAACATATAGTGCCACATCCCCTTTTGATGTCAGCTAGCAGTTCTGAGGACACCAACATGGTTCTGGTGCTACACAGATTTCATGTGTGGACACAGTGGCCCATTTTTGCTATTCAGTAATCCCAGCTGATTTGCATATAGATCCATGCACACAACCTGGATACTTCACTATTCCAGGGCCTGCCTCCTTAGCAACCACTGAAATCGATCATTGTACATACTCCATGCAAGACCCTATAATGCATTATTCTCACTTATGTCTTATTTTTAGCTTTTGAACTTTTTAACATTTTTATTGCATAATGGCATGTTTCTGTGCTGATGCATGCCACACAAATATAATATGGATAGTAACAAATTATATTATATTAGTTTGCATTATTTTTTAGACATACAGGGCATAATTTTGTACATATCTCTCCTACTATGACATTTATGACCTTCTAAATGGGCTTTTACAGCCACTGTTCAATTTTTAATTTCTTGTACATGGAAATTTTATGTGTACATTCCTAACACCAACATGAGATCTGCAAGAGTGCCTATCTGCTTCCTGGATCACAAAACAACCTCATTTGCATGCATTTCACCTGCTTATGAGGTGATTTGCATGCCATGGACACTTCTGTGTTCACATGCTTGTTCACACCCCTCAGATCTGTTTACTGTATTGCATGGCTGCATACTTCTGTGTAAGCTCCATGCCACTATACCAACATGGAAAATCACTGCGTGTAGGCTTTATTGAATTCCCCCATACATTTTGGCATTATCACATTTAGAGAAGCTTGGAACACCTTATTACTACATAAGGAATAAAGCAGAGTAAATGCTGCTGAGCCAAACAAATAATATGAGGCAGTGAAATTATATACTTTGTATCCTCTTGCAGTTCTGAGACAGGACACAAAAGATGAAACAGTTTTAAATGAAGAGAATATGGAGTAAGTGTGAGGATGGAGAAATAATACATAGTGGAAAATGCATTTGGTTTTACAAAAAACTTGATAAATAGAGAAGGAATGTGCAAATGGATGAACTATATACTTAAACTGCTACTGGGTAGAGCAGAAGAGGAATATCAGGTGAAAGAAATCTTAGACAGGGGAAGAAATACAAACTGAAATGATATATTAGCAGCCATTGATATGACAAAAAGTATACGTAGCTTTGTGGCATGTATCAGAGAAATACAGTCTTCCAGGCTATCTGTAAAATTAGTTTAAGGAAATAATTAAGAGTGAGAAGTATTGGACTCATGGACATTTGATTAGAAATGCCTCCACATATAACCAACCACATCCCTTCAGAACATCATAACTCCTCTCCCATACCATGACTCAGTTCACAACCTATTTCTCCTAAACATACATTTATAAGGCATATGCAACAAGACCCATGATCCCCATATAACCCAATCACACTGTAACACTGACATACTTATAACTACTGAAACCTGGCTAAAGCCAGAAATAACTAGTAATGAAATATTCCCCCTCAATATAACGTAATCAGTTCAGACAGATTAACAGAAAGGGGAGGTGAAGTAGCAATAATTTTTAAAAATATCTTAGAAGTTATCTAACATTCTCAGACTTCCTAAAAAGTTCAAAACACTGAAATCATCATTATAGGTTCATAGGTTCATACTAGGCTATCTGCCCTAGGGCATTTATAAGCCTAGCCAGAGTGTGTTTGGCTTTTGCCACCCATTTTAAATGAATTTTGCTATGCCCTTTTTTGAGGTTAGTATACTGTGCCTCTGTCTAGCAGTGACACAGAAGTGATACCCGGGGTAAACCTACGATCTCCCATCCACTCATCAAGATTCCTCTTGAAGAGAGTCAATGAGGGACTCTGCCTAACCTAGACTGGGATTTTATTCCAGAGTGAAGGGAGCCTCTGGGTTATGAATCTGTCCCTCCAGCATGTCCTATTTATTTCAGTGCTGAGGTTCAAGTCTCTCGAGCGTGTAGCTCGATGGGATTTGGATTTTCTGAGGTGCAGCATGTCCATTAATTCCGGGTTGGACATGGCTTTATACATCAGGCACAGATCACCTCTGAGCAGGGGGTATGCCACTGAGTAGAGCTGGAGTTTCTTTAACTGGGCAGCATATGGCATCTGTTTGAACCCTTTGATCCTCTTGGTGAGGTACTTTTGGGGTCTTTCCAGTTGCTGCAGGTGTCTGGTAAGGTACATCCCAAAAGGGGCATTGTACTCAATTATGGGCCTGATGAGGGATGAGTAAAGAGGCACGATGACCTCCCCTGATCTAGATGTGAATCCCTTCATGATTAGGTGGGCTATATAAAATGTTTTTCTAACCACTTTGGCCATGTGGTTTTCAAATGAGAGATTGCTATTAACTTGGGTCCCCAGGTCCCTAATTACTTCTTCTATACTTAATGGATTACCACCTATGTGGTAATTTGTGGGCACTTTGTTTTTGCCAAAGGGGATGACTATACACTTTTTGGCATTTAGCTTGAGGCCATGGCTCTGGCACCAGTTGTCTTTTTCTATGAGGCCCTTTTATAGGATGCTTGTGTCGGCTGCAGAGTAGATTATGGCGCCCAATTTGCAGTCATCTGCGAACTTGATCAGCCATAGTCCTTCCATGTTGGCCTGTACTTCTGAGAAATATATACCGAACAAGAGAGGTCCCAGGACTGAGCCTTATGGGACACCACTTGTAACTGGTTTGGAGTCTGACATGGCTCCAGCAATTCTAATCATGTGGGTTCTGTCCTTGAGCCAGTTTGCAACCCATCTAGTGACATAGGGGTTTATATTTAAGCTGGTGAGCTTATCTATAATGCCCGAGTGGGGTATTGTATAGAAGGCTTTTGCGAGGTCCAGGTAGGCTGTGTGGACCACCTTACCCTCGTCAATGGCCTTGGTGACTGTTTCAAAGAAATCAACCAGGTTTAAGAGGCAGGATCTGCCCTTAACAAAGCCAAACTGGGTAGGATCCAGTGTCTGTAGGTCCCCACTATCTTTATTTATGAGGTCCATGATGATCCTTTCCATAGCTTTGCAGACCAAGCTAGTCAGGCTTATGGGGCGATAGTTTCCAGAATCCGTTGAGGCACCACCTTTGTGGAGGGGGACCACTGTTGCTGTACGCCACTCTTTGGGTACATATGCTGTAGTAAGGCTGAGATTGAACAGTAGTTTTATATTTTGGTTTAGCTCTTCTTTGAGTTCATGTAGGATGCAGCCCGGGACACCGTCTGGTCCCATTGATGCTGTGTTTTTCGCTTTGGAGAGGGTGGCTCTTACCTGAGCATCTGAGATGTCAGGGGGGCAGTACTCTGCTGGGATAGATATTTGCCCTTTTCGTGGGGGCGGGGGGTTGCGCTGAACCTGTCAGCTAGGATGTTAGCAATGTCTGTGGGTTCGGTGTATTTTTGTCATTTTGGACTAATTCTGAGCATATCTGGGAATTCCCACCCAGGTTCCTAACATAACTAAAGAAAGCCTTGTGATTATCCTTAGTGTCCTGTTACCCAACTCAAAATCAATAACAGTAAATCAATCTGCCGAGTAAGACTATACATTCCCCCCAGAAACAATCTGGCCACAATTGAAGTTTTACACTGGATGTATCACAATATAAAAAAGAGACTATAAGCTTAGGTGATCTAAACATTGACTGGAAACAAACAAAAAATATCTCACCTGGCCTAAAAATATTTGCATTCTCACAACTATTAAATGTTACTACCAGGACCCACAAAACATCTAGCAAAGAAACATTACTAGAATGGATTCTTTCAAATATGCCGCATAACATCTATGCTACAGTATAAGTGCCAACTATCCACCTATGCTATTAGGCAGTGGCTCAACATTTAGAGGCAAGTAACATACAAACAAATCAGTACTCTGCAGAATTTCAACCTTGAATGCTTTATAACAAATCTAAAGCAATATAAACGGGACTGCCTAAAAGCATTACCACTAGATGAAGCAGTTATTCGTTTTAATCATAGGTTCATAGCTTCATAGGTTCAGAGATTTATACTAGGCTAATAACCCTGGAGCCTTTACAAGCCTAGCCCATAGGATTACCCTGGCATCATGCCACCAGACCTTAGTTCCCAGTGCCTCTGTCAAGTAGAGCCACTGGAGTGATCCCTGGGGTGAACTTTCTATTACTCATCCATTCATCAAGATTTCTCTTGAAGAGGGCAGGTGAGGTGCTCTGCTTGACATGTATCGGAAGTCTATTCCAGAGCATGGGCAGTGTCTGAGTTATGAACCTGTCACTCCAGCATGTTCTGTTGATTGTGGTAATGAGGTTGCGGTCTCTGGATTGTGTGGTGCAGAGGGATTGGGATTTCTTTACATGTAGCATTTCTAATAGAGCTGGGTGAGACATGGCTTTGTAAGTCAAGCAGAGATCACCTCTTAGTAGATGATATGAGACAGATAATAGCTGGAGTTTTTTGAGTCTCTCCATGTAGGACATGTGTTTAAGGCCTAGAATCCTCTTCTTGAGGTACTTTTGTGTCCCTTCCAGCTGTTGCATGTGTGTAGTGAGGTACATGCCAAATGGGACATTATACTCAATGACTGGCCTAATGAGGGAAGAGTAGAGAGAGATGATGACCTCTTCCTTCCTGGATGCAAAACCCTTGGTAATGAGATGTGCCACATAGAAGGATTTTCTGACCACAGTGGCAATGTAGTGGCCGAAGGAGAGGTTGCTGTCAACCTGTATCCCCAGATCTCTTATAACTCCTTCAGTGTTCAGTGGGCTCCCATCGATGTGGTAATTAGGGAGGACTGAGTTTTTCCCAAAGAGGATGATGACTCATTTTGTGGCATTAAGCTTAAGGCCATGGTTTCAACACCAGTCATTGATCTCAGTGAGGTCTTTCTGTAGGATGTCTACATCACTTGGAGAGATAATAATGGCTCCCAGATTACAGTTATCTGTGAACCTGGTCAGCCAGACTCCCTCTGTGTTGGCCTGTTCTTCTAAGAAGAAGATGCCAAACAGGAGAGGACCCAGGACAAATCCCTGTGGGACTCCACTCGTGACTGGCCGGCAGTCTGACTTGGAGTCTGCTACTCTCACACTTTGGGTTCTATCTGTGAGCCAATTTGCAACCCACCTAGTGATATAGGGGATGGTGCCTAGTTTGGTGAGTTTATCAATAATCCTTGAGCGGGGAATGGTATCAAAGGACTTGGTTAGATTGAGATAGGCTGTATAAACTGCCTTGCCCTCATCCACAGCTCTGGTTACTGACTCAAAGAAGTCAACCAGGTTGAGCAGGTATAATCTACCTTTCTCAAAACCAAATTGCGTGGGATCTAGAGTTTGGAGATTCCCTATATCTTTGTTAATTAGGTCCATGATGATATGCTCCATTGCCTTACATATCACACTTGTCAGGCTAAAGTGGTGATAATTCCCAGGGTCTGTAGTCGTTCCCCCTTCATGGCGAGGGATGACTGTATCAGTACACCATTTGGTAGGCACAAAACCTGAGTTGAGGCTGTGATTGAACAGGGCACACTGATGTGGGCCAGTTCACTTTGTAGTTCATGTAGAACACATCCAGGGATATTGCTGGGTCCCATGGAAGCTATATTCTTGGCCTTGGACAATGCAGCTTTAACCTGTGTTGCAGTAATGCTAGGTGCTTGGAATTCTTCTGGTAAAGTGATTGGTACTGTAGATGGGGGAGAGAGGGGTAAAGTTGACACTGAATCTGTCAGCCAGCATGTTGGCAATATCTGTTGGCTCACTATAGGAGGAACCATTGTGCAGTAACTCAAAGCAAACCTGGGTATTGCCATGGAGATTCTTGATATAACTATAGAAGGCTTTGTGGTTGTTTTCAGTGTCTGTCACAATTCTGCATTCATAGCTGGCTTTAGAGGTTTTGATGAGGGATCTCAACTTTTTTGGGGGCTAATAAGGGAGTTTTTCCAGTCTTGGGACTTCACCTTTTTCTGCAACAGTTTCTTCCTTCTGTTGTAGAGTTTATTAATGGCAGAGGACTACCAGATTGGCTTCCCTTTTTTGGTGGAGAGCGTCTTGGTTCTGTAGAGTATGGCTAGTTCCATGCATTTATCTACATGTTTGTACAGTGCATCGATGTATGATTCAACAATCATGCATCTATTTTCCATTGACATGGGTGATGTGAAGTTAGCCACCTCTGTTTTTAGGAGCCCAGTCAGCTTTTGAGAAGTTTTTCATGGTGGTTACCTTTGCGGGGTAGGTGGGTGTATGAGATGTGGATTTTCATGGTGATTAGTTTGTGGTCGGATCTAACCAGGGAGGACTTGACTATTTATGTAGTGTCCATGTTAGTAATAACCAGGTCAAGGATGTTGCTTCCTCTAGAAGGGGTAAGAATGAGCTGGTCCACAGCACTGGAACTGATGAATTCCAGGAAGCATTGGGTCAGTGTATTGGTGCATGAGTAGTTTTCCCAGTTGATGGAGGGGTAGTTGAAGTCACATAGTATGAGAGTGTTGGGTTGGACCCTAATAGTTTCCAGGGTGCTTAGGAATGTGGAGTGAGAGTCTTGGGACATGGTTGGGGACCTATAGCAGGTTGTGACCTGAATCGCTGTCTTGCCCAATGTTAGTTTTACCTGAAGTATCCAGATGCATTATGCTGAGCTACTAGTCTGGAGGTGTGAAAATCCTTTATGAATATGAAGACACCACCACCTTTGGAGCTTTGGTCCATGTTCTGGGGCTGAATGGTGTGGAATGAGTTTTAGCCTGGTAGTTCAGGGGTGCTTTCTGCAGCTTTAAACCAGGTGTCTCTTACAGCACAAATGTTGATGTTATCCATTTTGAGGACTGCTTTGAGCAAGTGCATCTTGACATTTAGACTTCTAGCATTGAGTGGCATGACCCTTAGGTTGCATTTATTTATAGCTGTTACAGTGGTTATTTGGTCTTTGAAACATCACCTAAAAAAGGTACTATAGGGGTGGCAAGAGTCATAGCCAGTGTGTGGAAACCCAGGGGTGACATATGTAAGCCATCTCTGGCAAAGCATCAATGTCTGTCAATCATGTCATCCCAAGCAGACAGATACTGGATCCCCTTAGAATGACACCAGAAACTTAGCCAATTGTTGAAGTCAATAATTTTCTGCTTGTACTGCCGTATCATTCTGGGCAATGGTAGGATGCTGCTTAGGGCTAGGGTCATCCCTGCCTGGGCTACATAATCCAAGGGCTCCTCCATGTCTCTTTCATGTAGTCCAGGGAGGTGCATCTCCAGTCATTCACACCCACATGGACAGTGACAGAGTCATAGGAGGTACCATTGTGCAGTAGCTCAGAGCAAATCTGGGTATTGCCATGGAGATTCTTTACATAACTATAGAAGGATATATAGGCAATAACTATAGAAGGCCTTGTGGTTGTCTTTACTATCTGCTGAAATTTTGTTTTCATAGCTAGCTTTAGATGATTTGATGAGGGAGCTCAACTTTTTGTTGAGGCTGATAAGGGAGTTTTTCTAGTCTTGGGACTTCACTTTATTCCGCATCAGTTTCTTCCTTCTGTTTTAGAGTTTGTTAATGGCAGAAGACCACCAGATTGGCTTCCTTTTTTTGAAGGAAACCATCTTGGTTCAATTGGGTATGGCGAGATCCATGCATTTGTGTACGTGTTCGTACAGTGCAATGGTGTATGATTCACTGTCATGCAACTGATCTCCATTTGCATGGGTGCCATGAAGTTAGCCACCTCTGTTTTTAGGAACCCAAAGTTATCTTTGGAGAAGTTTTTCATGGTGGTTACCTTTGCAGGAAGGGTTGGAGGGATGTGGATTTCCAAGGTGATTAGTTTGTGGTCGGATCTAACTAGGGAGGAGTTGATTATTGGTGTAGAGCAGCAGTCGCCCATATTAGCAATGACCAGGTCAAGGATGTTGCTACCTCTAGTGGGGGTAAGAATGAGCTGGTCTAGGGCATTGGAATTAATGAATTACAGGAGATGTTGGGCAAGTGTATTGGTACATGAGTAGTTTTCCCAGTTAATGGAGGGTAGTTGAAGTTGCCCAGTATGAGAGTGTTAGGTTGGACCCTAATATTCTTCAGGGTGCTTAGGAACGTGGAGTGTGAGTCTTGGGACATGGTTGGGGATCTATAGCAGGCTACAACCAGAATTGCTGTCTTACCCAATGTTAGCTGCACCTGAAGTATCTCAGCTGGTTATGTTGGGCTACCAGTCTGGAAGTGTATGCATCCTTTTTGAAGGGTTTAGTTCATGTTGTCATAAGCCGACAATATCGAATACGATAGTGTTGGCACAAAAATGTCGAAAGTTTAGAATATCATGCAGGTAAACGGAAATCTCCGTAAGGGGGAGATTTCCATTTACCTCAATGTAGTGCAGTCTTGGAGTTGGTATATTTAAGTAGGGGAGGTGTGGGGGGTGCAGGGGGGCTTGCCCCCTGCCTACGCAAGTTAGTTTTTTTTAAATTGATTTATGTTTTTTTTACGTTATTCGATATTTTACTACTTCGATCAATAAAGTTCGACCTTTATTTATACGATGTAGTAAAATTTTGATAACTTGATATAAACGCTTTATGAATATGGAAACACCACCGCATCTGGGGCCAAAAGGTGTGGAATGAGTTATAGCCTGGTTGTGCAGGGGTGCTTTCTACTGCCTTGAACCAGGTCTCTGTTATGGCACAAATGTTGATGATCTCCATTTTAAGGAGTGCTTCGAGCGAGTGCATTTTAAGACTTAGACTTCTAGCATTGAGCACATGACCCTCATACTTGTAGTTGTTATGGAGTGACCTGAGTACATGTGCTATGTGTCAGATTCTGGCACCTGATAGACAGCTGACTGTTGCCTTCTCCTTATTCAGCCTAGCGAGTGGGACATCAGTGTGCCTTACTATCGAGTCACCTATGATTATTGTATTGATCAAGCTGTTTTGCCTTAGGGGCTTAGGTTGAGGGGCACACTGTGTAGGTGAGTTATGTGTCTTGTAGTGTGTGCTGTTTTGTGGTGGTTGAGTGCATTTCTGCCTTGGAGGTCTATGCTGTTTGGGTAGATTTCTATTGAGATCCTCCGCAAAGGTGGGTGTGTAGTTTGTGTTTGCTGTGATGGTGGGTAATCTGGAGGGCTATGTGTTGCGTGTGGTGTGGTGATTCCTAACCATTTTCCTAACCATCCTAAATAAGCAGGCCCCACTCAGAAACAAAAGAGTCAAATCCATTCCAGGACCCTAACGAAGACTACTAAACAACTACCATTAAATAGAGACCAGGCCTGGATGACATGGTTGACAAGCCTCTATGCTTTAAACAAATAAATCACCAGCAGGACTTATAGACCACAGATTTATTCACTAGGTTACGCGTTTTCATCAAATACAATTGACTTCATCAGAACAGTTAGAAAAGGCAGTCATATGGTTTAAATACAGCACAAACACATAGGATAGGCTAAATTCTCACCAATCAATGAAAACTTGTTATGAATAAATTAATATCATAAATAAATTAACAATAGTGTTAAAAAACCTCTGTTAAAAATTCTTTATAAAAACAAAATACACATTTTAACACATTTCGCAATCATATCCTCTATGCTTTGCCAGAGATGGCCTTCACCTGTCATAACTGGGATTCTGGAACCTGGCCAAGGCTCTTGCCTCCCCATTGTGCCTTTTTGAGGCAATGTCCCAAAGACAAATCTTCTAACATAAAAGATCTGTCAAAAAGGAAATTGAAGGTCATGCTGCTTAATGTAAGGAGCCTTAACCTGAAAATGAATTCACTGGAGGCTCTCCTCACACTGGAAGATGCTGATGTCTGTGCTGTCATGGAAACTTGGTTCAGGGCTGCAGAGAGCACCCTGCCTTACCAGGCTATACCTCATTCCATACATTCTGACCCTAGAATGAGGTCAGGAAGACTAAGGGTAGTGGAGTCTCTATCTTCATTAAGACAGGCATACCTCCAGACTGGTTTGCCAGCATGACATACTGGAATTATTCCAGGTGCAACTGACAGTTAGCAAGACACCCATTCAAGTTATAGCCAGCTATAGACCTCCTCCATAACTCAGAAGGAAAGACACCCATCCAAGTTATAGTCAGCTATGGACCCCCATCCATGAATCAGGACACCCACTCCTCCTACCTGGACCTACTTGACTCCATGAAGGTACCCCCTAACACCCTGATCCTTGGTGACTTCAACTACCCCACCATAGAATGGTTGAACTATTCCTGCACTAATGCACTCACCCAATGTTTCCTTGACTTCATCAATTCTAATGCAGTAGATCAGCTCGTCCCATGCCTCATAAAGGGAGATAACATTTTGGACTTGGTTCTCATCAACATGAGTGACCGCTGCACCACTCCCATAGTATGTTCTGCCCTTGTGAAATCAGATCATCGGTCTGTCTCATTCGAAGTTTCTATCCCACCCAACCACCCACCCCCGGCTGTAACCAGGCTAAAAAACTTCTCAAAAGCTGTCTACAACCTACTAAGGGAAGGTATCAGTAGCTTCACACCACCACCACCACCCTCAGGGGATGCAGACAACTATGCTGAACAGTATGCGAGTGCAGTATACAAGCACCTGTACAACTGCACTCAACAGAACTAAAACCTGCTCCTCAAGGAAACACAAACCTGTCTGGTGGACATCCTCTATCAACAGGCTTTACAACAAAAGAAAGAAGCTGCTGTCCGAGGGTAAAAAGGAACAAATTCCAAATTGGAAAATCTAACTCCTCAGCCTCAACAAGCAAATTAGATCACTAGTGAAAACCTCCAAAGCCAATTATGAAATGAAACTGGTCTCTGAAACAAAGGGAAACCACAAAGCCTTCTTCAGTTATGTCAAGAACCTCCATGGCAAAGCCCAGTTTTTTTCCAAATTACTACTTAACGGTACCATTGATCTTACTGATCTTAATGATCCTGTTGACTGAGCCAACCTGCCAGCAGATAAGTTCAGCACAAACTTCACCTCCTTATTCCTCTCCAAAGGCCCATTTGTCATCCCCAGTACTTGCGGCTCACCTCACATCTGAATAGATCAAGTGTTAAAGACCATATCAAAGGCAAAGAACACAGCTTCCATGTGACCTGACAGCATCTCAGGATGTATTATGCACCATCTACAGCAAGAACTAGCTTTACCATTGAGCATCCTATTCAACCACAGCCTAAATATAGGCATCATTCCAGCAGAGTGGAGAACTGCCATCATCACCCCCTTGCACAAAGGTGGTGCCACTACTGACCCTTGGAAACTATTACCCCATTCACTTGACAAGTCTGAGCTGTAAAGCCATGGAGAATATTATTATTATTATTATTATTATTATTATTATTATTATTATTATTGTTATTATTATTATTATTATTATTATTATTATTATGATGATTATTATTAGTATTATTTTATTATTATTATTATTATTATTATTATTACGGATCTCATAAACAAGGGCATGGGCAATCTCTAAGAATTTGACCCACCCAGTTTGGAATCGTGAAGGACAGATCTTGCCAGCTGAACCTGGCTGAATTTTTGAGACTGTCACCAAGGCCCTGGATGAGGGAAAGTTAGTACATACAGCTTACCTTGACTTGGCCAAGTCCTTTGACACAATCCTCCACTCAGCCATCATCGAAAAGCTAACACAACTTGGCGTAAGTTCCTATCTAATCAGGTGAGTGGTCAACTGGTGCAGTGATATGACCCACAAGGTCAAACTAGGTGCCTCCACCTCTGACAGCAGACCTGTCACTAGTGGTGTTCCCCGGGGATCTGTCCTGGGACCCTTACTGTTTGGCATCTACTTCTCAGAGGTCCAGACAAAGGCAAAAGGCTTGTGGTTGACCGAGTTTGCAGATGACTGTACGTTAGGTGCTGTCACTGACTCCCCAAATGATGTTAACGTACTGCAAGAGGGTCTCACAGCAATACATGACTGGTGCCAAAGTCATGGCCTTAAGTTAACTCAAAAAAATATATTATCATACCAATCGGCAAAAACACAGCAACTAATGATTACCACATCAACAGCAACCCCCTAAGAAGACAACCTGTGGTAAGAGACCTGGGTACTCAGGTTGACAACAATCTCACATTTGACCATCATGTAGTGGCAGTGGTCAGAAAAGCCTTTTACTTGGTTCATCTCATAAGTAAAGGGATTGCATCCAGAAAAAAGAAGATTATTACAACTCTCTGTACTCCTCCCTCATTAGACCAATAATTGAGTATAACGCCATGTTTGGTATCTACCTCTCCAAACACCTGCACCAACTGGAAAGGCCACAGAAATACCTCACAAAGAGAATGCATGGCCTCCAACACCTGCCCTATGCAGACAGGCTCAAATCACTATCATTCTACTTAATATCATACAGATTGCTCGGAGGAGATCTGTGTCTTACCTACAAGACAATATCAGTCCCCCCCTACTAGAGATGCTCAATATTCATAAGTCTAATTCCTTGCACATTACCAGTTCAAAAATCCCATATCTAACTTGCAACATCAACAAAACCTGCTGGAGAAACAGGTTTGTCTCCTAGAGGCTGCCCCACCCCTGGAATAGACTCCCTATGCATGTCAAACAGAGTACCTAGCTGACCCTCTTCAAGCTCTATCTTGATGGGTGGATGGAAAACCATAAATTTGTTCCAGGGGTTCCACCTGTGTCCCTCATTGACAGGGGTGACAGATGCTGAATGAGGTTTCGTTTTTGGGGATAAAGTCTTGGCTAGGCTTGTAAGGGGCCATTAGCCTAGTAAACTCCTATGGTCCTATAATCCTATGAAAACAGATATAAGAACTAAAACTCAGTTAACCTTACAGGATTATAGATATCAGAAATCACACACACACACACACACACACACACACACACACACACACACACACACACACACACACGCACACACACACACACAAAAAATACTTAATGACAAGAAAGAATATTTTACAGACCTACAAAATACTCATAATAATAACCTCAGAATGTTCTGGCAGTCCTTATGGTCAATACTCAACCCCAGGCATCCCTCTACCCCCTTCCCATCACAACCTTTAAATACCCAGGTAATACTGCAACTCAATTCAACACACACTTTATAAATTCTGTCATCACTACTTAAACAAAGCTGCACCTCACCCCCCACACACACACTATTCCACATCCCCAGACCAGCAACAATGTACTCTTTAAGCTTGATAGTGTACCCACTTCAGCAATAAAAATACATATTAAAAATGAAACCAGCCACCTTGGCAGCTGACAAATTACCAGCACGGTACCTCAGAATAGCAGCAGAAGCTACAGCATTGCCAGTCTGCATACTTGTCAGTAGATCCATAAAAGAAAATCATATCCCCAACATTTGAAAAGTATCATACATCACACAAAGGGGTATAAAGGCAGAAATTCTACTGACTTCACCAACTACCATCCAACAACCATCTTCTCACCCCCTATCCAAGATGTTAGAAAAATTTATCCGCACCCAGTTAGTCAAATACCTCACCGACTGAAACCTAAGCTCCCTAACTCAACATGGCTTTTGGCCTAATCATAGCACCACTATGGTCCTTTTAAACTTTACAAACACAGTTAATCAACTCCAAATCTATGATAACCTAGTTTCAACAGTATTCTTAGACCTATCCAAAGTGTTTGATGCTGTCTTACAGCAGAAACTCCTTGAGGAACTAGCTTCTCTAGGCCTCAATACCCCATCACTAACTGGTTCCACAGCTACCTATGCAATAGGAAACAAGTCATGTAATGTCAACAAGGCTATTCTGATTTCCTTACATAGTCAGTGCTGCTCAGGGATCTATTCTAGACCCCTACTTTTCAATATCTTTATCAATAATCTATACTCTACCACTAAACAGGCTCCCTGGTACAATATGTAGATGATGCTACTGTCATCTGCCCAGACCAAACACTAGCCTTCCTACAGGAAAACAGCCAAAGGGCCTTTCTAACCACAGAATCCTGGCTACATAGCTCAAATTTGCTCTTAAATGCTAAAAAATACAACTGATGCATTTTACCCCTAAAAACTACTCAAACCAAAAACAATCTTTTCATATCATATCAGCCAGCAAAACAAAGATAGAATATGTCACAAATGTAAAACTCCTTGGAGCAATGCTTGATAATAATCTCAGGTACAACCAACACTTACTCCTGTAGCCATAAAATAAATAAATAAATAAATAAACAAATAAATAAATGGAAACTAGGATCCCAGTGCAGGGCTAAGAAATTCTTCACTAATAACTCCAGAAAAAAGTAGTACAAACATACTTACTTCTATCCCTACTCTATACCTCATTCATCTTTATAAATCTTGACTATCAGAAATAAACTAGAGACAGCCTATAACAAAACTGCAAAGGTTGCTACAAATAATCCTCAAAAAACACAACTGCATTGCACTACAAATCCTTAACAGACTAGAACTTAAAAAAACATCTCGACTACCATCAATTTATTACATCCCATAAACTAATAAACTCCTCTCAGCTCTAAAAGGAATACTACAACCTCTCTTTGTACCTAAAATGCTGTCTTCGCGCGCTGAACCTTACTAAGGTCCACTCTCTGTCTTCATTCCCACCACTCCGATTCCCTATCTTCCAACATCCTTTTTTCTTCCTAAATACAATTTCCCCTATATTTTACATTATATAATCCTAGGACCCAGTGAAATTAACTGCTGTGAAATAAGTTTATTTTATTGTAAACATAGTCTGCTATTTACAAACACTCTGCTGTACTTTTTTTTTTTTTTGTCTAGACAATGTAATTTCATTACATTTCATGTACTATTTTTTATTGTTATCTTTCTATCAGCTTACATTATTACTTTTACATTAATTATCGACCATTCCTTTATTGTTTAACCTATTGATGTAAAGCTTTTCTCCCTAGGCCTCCACTTAAAACAGGTCCCTGGCCCAGTCAGACATCCCCTGTAAACAAATAAATAAAATAAATAAACTAGAACCCTATACCACTTATCAAATCCTACTATCCAGAAACAACGTTTTTCTATCCATCACAAAATCAAACAACAGTGCAGGAGACTCACTATACTCTAACCATGCAGCAAAAATCTGGAGCCAACTGCATGTTTTCAAAACACCACTAAAGAAACACATATTAAAAATAACTGGTCCCAGGCTACCCCCATACTCAACCTAAACTCTACCTTCAGAGCTACAGTCTCTTTACTTAACCTTTCTGTACCCTAATCTTACACATGTAACTTTAAGTCTCTATTACTAAGAAATCTCACTATATATTCTCCCACAGCTGTCATTTACACTGTTTTTATACAGAATTTGTCTGTAACCAGTTACCTCATGAAAAATGTATTTCCTTAAATTCTTAGACTACTGTATGTTGTATAATGTGTTCTAGATGCATCCATATAATTGTTTTTTCATGTAAACTCAATGCATTTTACAAAATGACATGTTCTTGTCTTTAAATGTACTTGCTTAATATGTGGGACTTTTCTCTCTGGGATAAACCCCAGGGGGAACTTCCAGTAAAGAGAAATAAATAAATAATAATAAATTATGTTGTTTTCAGGGTTCGCTGAGGCCTGTGGGCTGTGATCATTACTGACCAATAATGTTGACCTGAGTTTGGCATGCAGTGGGTGATATCTCTCTTGTCTGGTTAACACTCTGGCCTGCGTGTCGTCTCCATGCATTACCTCATACATTAATGGTATAGACCAGTGATACATTCTTTTGACAACTTATCACCTAGTTTTTCCATTTGTCTGCACTTTAATCTTGCCCCCCAAAAATAGAACAGCTTCTCTCTGAATTCTTTGTTCACTGCTATCTTGACCACAAGTTTCTGCTTATAAATGGCATTCCTTCTGATAAGCATGTAGCTGTGTGCACCAGATTTTGGTAATACCAGCAAAAGTAAGTCATTTCTGAAGTGTAATGGCTTGTGTTTAGGGTGCACAACTTTCATTGTTTTACTAAATTGTTATCCCCTTACCAGCAACTAGCACACTGCTAACTTTTACCTTTTTCCTGTATCCCTTACACTCTTTGTAGATACATCAATAGCTCATTTCCAGACAATTTCAGACATACCCCTCACTGAGAGAGCACCCTAATGTTTTGGAGAGCTGGTCTTGGGTACAGGAACCATGACCACTCAGTTCCAGATACACAAAAAAGTATTATGCTTAGAGCTTTTGTCCTAAAACGTATAAGACATCTTCAGAATATTAACAAATTCCATTAAAAAGCTTTTATGGGTTAAACATGTCTCACTCAATTTCCATGTGCAACAAATTTATATTTAAAAATATCCCAGTTAACAATACTATGTTAATGTTATTTAATCAAATAAAAAGATAAGAATATATATATATATATATATATATATATATATATTTGTGTGTGCATGTGTGTGTGTGTGTGTGTGTGTGTGTGTGTGTGTGTGTGTGTGTATATATATATATATATATATATATATATATATATAAAATATATTCACTTCTGAAGCTCGACATACTGAAATAGCAAATTTCAGTACCTTGATGCCAGAGGAACAAAGCTCCACAACCATGAAAACCCAAAATACCAACATGCAAAACACTGAAAATAAACCAAAAGAAAAAATACATCGAACCCTCCCCAACATGAAAACATACAAAAACACAAAAGTAAAACAAAAACAAAAAACACTATTAACACAAAAATAGTAAAATTCCCTCGTCTATGAGCCCTACACTCCCATTCTCAACATCTATACACACACACACCCTCACCCACCTACCCTAAATTACACTGACAACGTCCAAAAACATTACAAAAAAACACATTGCTACCCTAAATCCTTAAACACTTCACACTTACCTATACCTCTGAACATAACCACACATTGACCAGCATCTTCAACACCCAGACACCACTACTTCTTAAAGAGACAGAACACAATACAAACACACCATGAAATACTTACCGCACATTTGACATTCTCAGATTCGACAAAATGGAGTTTTGAACAGCTGCACTTTCATTATTCTGGTCTCGAGATACTGAAATCTGATATTTTAGTATTTCAAGCTTCAGAAGTGAAACTATATATATATATATATATATATATATATATATATATATATATATATATATATATATATATATATATATGGGTCTACTTCTTTTGACCTAACTTTCATTTGCCTGACACTCATTTGCCTGAGACCAAATGACTGAAATTTCATTTGCCTGACACTTCATTTGCCCGACAAGTATTATTAGCAAGAAAATGGAATATGCCCCCTTCCCCACTGCAGTGCGACCCTGGAGTTAGAATATATATAGTTGGGGGGGGTGGGGGGTGAAGCCCCCCACTTACTTTTCTGTTACTAAGCAATATTACATCAAAAGTTAACAATATCATATGAAATGAAGCGGGGGGCTTCGCCCCCCACATCCCCCCTAACTATATATTCTAACTCCAGGGTCGCACTGCAGTGGGGAAGGGGGCATATTCCATTTTCTTGCAAATAATACTTGCCGGGCAAATGAAGTGTCAGACAAATGAAGTGTCAGGCAAATGAAATTTCAGTCAAATGGGGTCAGGCAAATGAGTGTCAGGCAAATGAAAGTTAGGTCAAAAGAAGTAGACCCATATATATATATATATATATATATATATATATATATATATATATATATATATATATATATATATATATATAATATTTATGTATATATGTGGGTCCCTATCAGTAGAGTGAGTTTTCAGAAACTCGAAATTCATATGGTCGAGACTATATGATCGAGTTTCCGAAAACTCAAAGATTTTGAATGGAGATCGTGGTACAGAGAGGATCAGGAAATTTACCCTTGTCCCCACTGTAGTGCGATCTCTGAGTTGGTATATATATAATGTACAGGGGGTGTGAGTGTGCAGGGGGCTTGCCCCCCCCTGCAAAAACTTAGAGAAAAGGTAGATTTTTGCTGTTTTTTATAGCTTCCAGTTTTCAGAAACTTGATCATACGAACTTGATCATATGAATTTCGACTTTCTGAAAACTTGATCTTTTGATAGTGACCCATATAAATGTGTGTGTTTGTGTGTGTGTGTGTGTGTGTGTGTGTGTGTGTGTGTATGTATGTGTGTGCACATATATATATAGCTATATTTATATCTATCTATCTATATATAATCATAACCTAGTTTACAACTTCCATTATTTACAACCTAAACCACTTAAAATAGATGCATTATCATTAAGACTAGAGGTGGTTCCTGCACCCAATTTGAGCTGCCAATACAGCTGTCTCTGTATTCTCTCTTGGTTTCTCAGGGACCCTCTTACATTAAAATCTATCTGTTCTAACACAAAAAAAATGTTAAGAAACTAAATTCGACTCAACATTATGACCGATGTTGTAAACATTGGGGTGTGCGTTCCCATTTTCCTGATATATGTGATATGTCCCCAGAAAAAAAAATGAGTTTATATATATATATATATATATATATATATATATATATATATATATATATATATATATATATATATTTTATATATATGCCTTAAGGAAATATTAGAGAGAGACACATATAGTCAGATTAGAAATAAAGCACAGAAGGGCACATATCAGTGCAGTATTTGTCAGCAGTTCCAACACATGATAAATACGCAACATGTTTTTCTTAAGGCAAGGGATGTGGAGATAAAAGCTATGGGTTATTATGACTGTTCAGCTAAGAGGCTGGAGTACATTGCTAGTTGTCAGAAAGGTGACTTGTTCTTATATAAGGAAAGCCAATCAGGTATTTAGAAAACAAATGTATGAACACATTTATAACATTACTGACTTCTGGGTGCCTAGCAGCCCCAGATCCCCAGCTTAACTCAGTTGCATGTTATTGTAGTAGAATCTTGGTCAGTTAGGGCATGTTAAAAGCTTTGTGGGAGCTAAAAAATAAAACAATATGCGAACAAGCAAGAAGGAAGTAATCTATCTGAATGGCATGGGACCAGAATGAGGGGTAAAGAAGGGAAGGGCACAGGAGAAGTGCTGGGGAGGCTCGTGTATAGCAGTGGAGCCCATGGAGTCCATTACTTAGGGTCCCTTTCACCTACGGCTGGCCTTGTTGACTTCAGACATATGGGATGTATATAACCACTAAAATGGCTGTTATGAGTAGGTAAATACTGAGGCAGTCTCTGGATGAAAATGAATGACCAGATCTGTTGTTTGAACATAAGTAATGTTGATTGACTTGTTGCAGTAAAGTCCCACCCCATTTCTGGTAGCTCCACACATTCAGCTGCTTCCTGCAGCACCCTTGCTTCGAGGTTACCAGCCCTCACTGCTGCTATTCAAACCTGGGTTACTTCGGACATAGTCAAAACGTTATTACTGTATGCAGGCGGTGAGCAGTTACATGCTGAAACGTTATCACTGTATGCCACTGGTGAGCAGTTACACACTGATAAGTCATTAGACCTTCATATAGCCTCTAGAAAATGTGTTCAGTACAGTAAAAAAGTTGCCATCTTGACAAGAACACTTTTCTGATGGGGGAGGGAATAAAAGATAGTAGTGAAATAAGTTACTGAATTTGGGCCCCTTACCTCTTAAACTGTTATAACATGCAGTGGAATCATTACATGCCTTGGGGTGTCTTGCCATTGCTTGCTAGCAAAGTTTAGATAGAGACATCGGGAATCTGAAACTCACTCAACATCAGATAAGTTGAGGCAGTAAATCTTAAAAACAGCTGTCACCTCCGGTGTATATGAAGCCTTCCAGCTGTAATAATTGAAAAGAGGGAAGCTGGCATCCTGCATTATAATTAACATCTAGAAGACATCTAGCCTGCCATTTAGTAATCATGGTGGTGCCTGCTAACAGGACGAGATCATTTCTATTGTTGACAGCTTGCAAGTGTTTATTAGTACTATACATATCTTGTAGTGCTCTGGTACCAGTTTCCATCAGTGAGAACCCTGCAGAGGTTTTGTTTTATGAACAGAAATTACAATGGTGTTGTGAAATTCAACTATATAACTGCTTAGTATAAATATTTGCTTACATGGCTTTGAGCTGAAGTTTAGAACAGGATAAGCAGTCTGTTGAAATACAAATATGTTTACGTGTTTGGGGACTATCCATTATCTGTAGGCGTGTCACTTTAATCCCTTGTTGTGACTCATTTTTTTCATTACACACCTTGCATTTCAGTTGAAAACAGCTTGCAGCTAAGGTGTGGTACATATTAGAAGTTTAACAGCAAAACCAAATGAAACCAGATTTCTTTAACTGCAGTGACACAGTACGCTCACCATATGAAATGTGTATATCTAACCTCTACAAAATGTGTTTCAGAAACTTTTTTCACTCATATTTCATTTTCAGATTTGGAAGAGAGAAGATAGGTAAATCAAAAATATATGCACAAGGGAAAGTCTAGCAACAAGTGGACAATGAAGGTTTATACCAGTGTACATTGCACCGAGTCAGGTCATGGAAATGTGAAACATTACTGGCATAATCCCTCCCATTAGCAAACAGTCATTAAATGTTCAGGGGAAAAATTGTTACGGAAAAAATACATGAAAGCAATATTTTTTGAACTCCACATGGACACATCTCAGACTGCAAATACGGAAATACTGGACAAACACACATAGATGTGAGGGCAAATGCAAAAACATATGGAAAAGATGTACATAGTGCTCTGTTACAAGTAGTGAAAGTGGGTACAGTAACAGTTGTGTCAGCAGCATGCATGTTGTGAAGAACCCAGACAAGATCAGTCATTAGTGACTGCAATCATCAAAGACACACCAGACAAAAATCATAACACAAATAGAAATTATGTGCGGTGTACGTATGCGGGGCATGCAAGACATGTCATGAAACCTGTACTGTGATGGAACCCTTACCAGAACATATGTCATGCAGAGAAGTTCATTACCAACTTTTATGTCTGTGAATGAAGATGGACATGATTAAATGTGAGCATAAGAACAGCATGAAAGTGTTACATCCAAGGAGAATTAATCATAACACATCTGTACACTGTCATTATTGTGTAGCGACATTTGTTTCAAACACTGCTTCAATGTGTTTAACATGGGACTGAAAAGCCTGTCCACCTATGTAACAATCATATTACATCTGTACTACCAGATGCTGTCACACAAAAATAATTACCCCAGCACTGAGAAAATGTATATCTGAAGGGCTTGTGAAAACATTATTGGAAAATGACTAATAAATTCAGCATTGTGCAACAAACAACAGCTGGATCACAAAACTCAACATACCTCACAGACAATTGCACCAACAGGGTGACAGTGAACTGTGGGAGCTACAAGACTTAACATTCAGAATTTGTTGTCAAGCCTGTCCTACATTTGTAGTATTTTACACAACATCTTTAATCTCTGCTGCACAACGTCAGCAGGGCCATGTGGTCAAAGGCACAGGACAGGAAATGACAGCTGGTATTCCCCACCATTGGTTAGTAATGCACAAGGCATTACTGTTTAGAGTGCTGTTCCTATAGTGCTACTCACTCACTACACACTGATATGTGTTGCTGTATAAGTTTAATGCTCTGTACTGCCCCCCCCCCCCCCGGATGTGTTAGATATTTTTCTAATATCCGTTTTTTCATCCACCACAATAGGGATATGGCTCAAAATGCCACAAGAAAGATGGGGTCATCCTCACAGAAGCCTACTTTCTCAGATATGTATAATAAGTACCTAAAGGGCGTAAGCCACAAAACTATGGGCTAGGCTTATAAATGCCGAACCTATGAACCTATGAACCTATAAGGTCACAGTACAGGTCCTTTGTCTTCAAAGTGGAGGGATCCTTGATAGATATGCCTCTGACAAGCCTTTCCATTATTGTGTCGGGTGGCAGATAGTCGACAATATCAGTGATGTTGGTGGCCAGGGACAGATATATCACATGGTCCAACATAGGGCCAGTGACATGATTAAAAAAGCCACTGTCTGAGTAAAGGCTGTGGTATGTGAGCAGAGGACTACTAGTGGTGAACCATCTGCCAAACCTCCGCTCACTGAGATGGAGGAGTTCCTGTCAAATTTCAAGGATGCGAGCAGCTCAAAAGAGTTTCAGAATGCAGCACTGAAAGTCGGGGCAGGTGCAACAGACTCAGAGGATGCCATTCAAGTATTTATTATGTCCACCTTTACAATCAATAGACAATTGTTATGCTCACAAAACTTTTGTCAACTACTGTGTCTAGGTGCTGAGGTTCAACAACCACCTGAACATGGCATGGACATACTTTGTATTACTTTGTATTACTTTGTATTACTTATGTGTATTCCTGTCTGAGATTATAGCATTTGCATGTGTGATTGAGTTATTCTGGCCTAGGTATTATTCTATGTTTATTTTTCTTGCATTTTTGTTTGTTGTGGTGTATTCACAGATGAAGTATTGTTTGGAAACAGTATTGTGGACATCCATCTGTTTGACGTTGGAGGAATAGTATCCTTTGACAATGATGGTGATGCTCAGACCTCTCAGCTATCACTGACTTTTAGGGATGTCTATGATTTTGACTCAGATTTTAATTCTGTCCTTCTTAATCCCTCCTAAAACTGCTGATCTTTGGAGAAAAGGTGGTGAATTACACTTAAATAATAACAATAATTAAAATTATAAACTATTTCACTTCAGAAAATGTAACCAAAAATAAATTTTGCCTAAGACACCACGAAGGAAACTCGCAATCCACCAGAACTCCGTTTATTGTAAGGACAGTAAAAATAACGCTGGAAATCCAAAATACGTTTTCGATCCACAATCTTCATCAGAAAAGACTGAAAAAGACATCATGGAATAATTTTAAGCTTGTGGCTATAAAGCATATACTAGCACATAAATTACTTCTGAAACAAACTAACAAAAATATTAATAACCCGAAAATATGGGAAAAGGTCTTCAATATTATATTAGCATGATACTGATTTTAGGAATATATTAAATATAGGAAGCATTTCATGTAGATATTGTATAAATGGTTTGTAGTAGTTATAGTGTATTATGTGTGTGATGTTTATTGTATTTTTGTAATGTTTTTGGAAAATATATTTCAATAAAAATTTATTATGGAAAAAAAGAAAAGACTGAAACACTCAGTTTAACATCACTTCTGGTTATATACCCTACCCTGTTAACTATCCAGCACCAATTATGACCAATTAGTGTAAATAGTATCAATTAGTAAAAAAACAATTTATGATTTATCATTTAACTTAACAAACAATGTTTATAATTTTTTTTCCAAACAGACTTAAAATTGAATAAGTAGGTATATATATATATATATATATATATATATATAAATAACTAAAAAATAAACATACTTTATTTAAAAAAAACATATTTGGTAATATTAATTACCACATTAAAACCACTCAGTTTTAAAAAAAGCCTATTTAACTTGTTTGTTCCAAGATGTATGTAATGTGCAATGCATAGAAAATAGTGACATCTAGTGACATTGTGGTGTAAATACAACAGCATTACAATTTTGCTGATCTGAGTTTTAACACTGGCTTAATAGACAAATAGTCATTCAAACCTGGAAATTTATTACAATCTAGTACTATCTGCCAGTATAACTCTTTGTATTCCAATTTGTCTTCCCATAAACCACCCCCTATATCCTTAGGTACAGAGTCCAACACAAAGAAAGAAAATTCTGCTTGTGGGCAGGAAGCTTGATGTCTAAACAAAGCATTTTTCATATTTTGTTTTTTAATTTCATATAGATGTTCATAAATGCGACATCTCAGCTTCCTTTCTGTTTTTCCCACATAAAACGAGGTACAAAAATTACAAGTTGCAAGGTATACAATACCATTGCTGTTGCAATTATATGTACCTCTGCTAGTAAGTGTTCTATTCCTAGCTTCCAAAAAAATCTCCTTTCTGTTTTTTATCTTGGGCATTGAGAACAAAAGCCACATTTATATGTACCCACCCCCCCTGTGGGCCAATATTCTTGACTTTAGGACCTCCAAACTCAAAGATTTGTTTCAAATTTGTATCCTTCCGATAAATAAATTTTAAAGGGCTCTTATGGTCAAAAGGTAGGTCTGAAATTTGAACAAATCTTGACCATTCCTTGGATATTACTTCCCTAATAGGTGCTGAATCACCTGTGTAATCAAGTATATATGCTGTGTCATATGAAATAGTTTTTTTAGTGCCTGAATCATTGGTCAGAGTAGAAATATTCTGTCCTAAGATAGGGGCAAATCTTTTGTGCCTTTCTTGAACCACTTCAGATAAGGCCCCATCAAGTAGGGATCTTGGATAGCCCCTATCCACCAACATACTACACACATTCTTACATTCATTTAAAAATTCTACATCGTCTGAAGTCATTCTACTGACTCTGACAAGTTGTCCCTTAACTAAATTTTTCTTTTGAAAGTAGGGATGTGCACTTTGGTAATGAAGGTATGAATTAGAAAAGGTTTTCTTACGGTGTATACTTGAGGAAAACCCCTTAGCCTGCTTTTTAAGTATAATGTCCAAGTAAACACACTGTTCTACATTTGCCTCAAATGTAAAATCCAAAAAGTTGGTAGTACTTTTCAAGTAATCCAAAAATTCATGGAACCTTTCCATAGTGTCTGTCCAAAATATACATATATCGTCCAGAAATCTCTTGTACAAGGACCAACATTGAGTAAATAGACTATTCAAAATAAATAGTTTCTCCCACCATTTCAAAACAATGTTCGCATATGTAGGGGCACATTTAGCGCCCATGGCAACACCTTTATTTTGTTTGAAGAATTCCCCCTGAAAGTACATGTAATTATTTTTCAAGATAATTTCCATGAATAAAAGGCAATTAGTAAAATCAAGGTGGGAAAATGTACCTTGGTCTAACTTCAGAAAATATATTTTAATTCTCATGTTCTTATTCTGTCAATGTCTCACATTAACAGTACTAATATTTTAAATGTGTCCCTGATTGTCTCTGATTATGTCTGGACTTTTCCTTGATTCTGTGAAGATTTGTCCCTGTTTCATTTGGAGCTATGATGGTGATGAATAAGCACAGTCTGGAGTTGCAGGGGGTGTATAAGACATTGGGATTGTGGCTCCCACATCCCTTCCCCACACTATGAACATGGTCAGTATGCCTAGGCATGCCCATGACAAAGAATCATGTGAGAGTGGACAGACTGATGGGGACACAGTTAATCAATGTAGTGCAATAACCCCATATGCAGACATGTCGGAATCTCCCCCTAATCATCATGATGGTGTGGTACCACATAGGGGTGTCGTTAGAGGTGCCCGGGAAAGGTATGCTTACTATCTTCACCATGAGGTCTGTATGCCAGTAGCTGCAACTCATCATAAGTGCACAGCCATCTTGGAGGCACAAGCAAGTTCCTCCAGGGCCATGGAAGAGATCTTTAGACTACAGCATGTCATGCATTCTGACATACAAGACTTCATGAACAGTGTATACGAGTCCTTGGACAGGACTATGCAGTGTCCATTCTGGATCATCTCTTTGGAAGAAAGGCAGTATCCACATAGTCAGTGTGCTTGTACATTGTCGGATGTTGGCCGACATGGACATGGATATGCCAGATCATGCTCACTCAGTGGTAGCTCTTCCACTGGTAAATTGGTGGTGGATGTGTCCACACCCAGATGTGTTTGTGGATATAATCATGACAGCTCTTCCAGCCAAAATTGTTCACATTCAGGTAGCACTCCGACTTCTAGCCAGGGTCATGGAACTAGCAGTGCAAGTTGTAGCAGAGGTAGTTCACATGGTCAGGGGTGTCCACTATGAGTGTAATCCTCTACCATGCATGTCTCACATCTGTCCTGGATGCAAGGGTGTAGTGCTGGCACAAATGCCATTGCTCTGTCTCTGAAGACCCACATGCACTACACCTGACATTGGTTATGACACCTGAGACACACACACACACACACACACACACACACACACACACACACACACACACACACACACACACACACACACACACACACACACACACACACACACACACACACACACATATTGTGTAGAGGATGATGACTATGCCCTGCCCTTTGCACAATCTGTGACTTAGGTTAACATATGTCTGATGTGCAGGCGGGCCGAGTAATGCATGGTTAGTCAACGGTATTGTTTTCACTTGCATACTTACTAATTTTTATTTTGTTAAGTACGCTAACCTTCTGTAGTTGTAGCAGCTGTAATAGTTGTGTGATGCTGAGAGTGCCCTGCATTCAGGAGGCATGTCTCACTTGAGCTGCTTATGCCTGATATGCATAGTGAACAGGCAATGCATGGTTTAAGAGAAATGTTTCTTTGTTTTCTACAACTGAAAACTGTTACTTGTGTTTTAGTTTATTTATGTTCTATAATCATAGTGTTAATATATGTTGCTCATCCACCTGTGCAGATGATGCTGCAATTGCCCGTGGGGTTATTTGACATTGGCTGCACAGAGTGGCCATGTAATACATATGAAAGCAAAGGCATGGAAATAATTTTTGTACGTGCATTTATATGTTAACCATTTTATGTTTATGTTTAGCTTTTTGTTAATCTTTTCAAGTGGAGCTTATCTCCCAGGGCCTCTGATGAAAATGGGCATGCATCCAGTTAGACTAGCCTGGTCAACAAATGTAAAATAAATAAATAAATTGTCATTGTTTTCTGTATTTGCTGAATATATCAGTTACAGTATCAAGTGATTTTTACTTATTGCTTACCTGTGTTTATCTGTTTGTATTAGTGCTTTCTTACAAATCGATCACACAGCTTTGCTGTGCTTATGAGAACATCTGAGCCTGGGGCTACCTGTGTCTGGCAGTGCTAACGGTATCCAGGCATAATCATCATCATCATCAAACCCATTTTTCCCATTTTTCTACATGGGGTTGAGGTATCATGTTAACTGTCACAATCTCTCATTATTCAGTGCCACTCTCCTACTGTCTTCAACACTCATGCCTGACTGTTGCAGATCTTCTCTCACACAATCCGTCCACCTCTTTGCTGGACACCCTCGCTTCCTCTTACCTTCTTCCTGTCTGTCCCAAATCTTCCTCACCAGATTATCGTCTGCTTTTCTACACATGTGCCCAAATCACCATAATCTGTTCTCTTTGACCTTTCTGCAATTGCAGCTATTGTGGCTTCTGCTCTTATGTTCTCATTTCTTCATCTGTCCCACAGTGTGCATCCTACCACCTTTCTCAGGCACTTCATCTCTATCACTTCTAGCTTCCTCATCTGATTTGCCTTGTCTGCCCAAGTTTCTGTACCATACAGTAGTACTGGTCGCACCACTGTCTTGTACAACTTACTTTTCAACTTCTTTGGCATTCTTCTGTCATAGACTACACCTGACACTCTATGATGGTTGGTTGCAGACCTTCTGATTCTAGCTTTGACCTCTTCATTTAAAATTCCCTTCTCTTCAACCACCCCTCCCAGGTACGTGAAGCTATTAACCTGTCCTACTATCTTTCCTTCTATCTCAATTCTCAACTTCTTCTGATATCCCCAATTAGCTGCCATTACCACTGTACATCTGTACTTAGTTTAATCTCATGTGCCTTCTGTTTTGCATTCCATCTCTCTACCCTTTGCTGAAGTTCTTGTTCAGAGTCTGCCTGTAATGTCACATCATCTGCATACAGCAACTTTGTTGAGCTGTCCCCCTCCGACCTGTTTTCTAATGTAGTCCATCACCAGTATGAAGAGCAGTGGGCTCAGAGCTAAATGCTGGTGCACACCTACACCTACTGCAAACACCTCTTTGAGGTCAAACACTGTTCGTACATGAGTCATTGGAGCCTTGACCATAGCCTGCACAAATTATACCAATGTTTCTGGGACTTTGAACCACTGCAGTACTGCACAAATCAGTGTTATTGGGACCTTGTCATATGCTTTCCTCCAAGTCTAGGAATGCCCAGTTACACTTTTTCCTCATCTCTAGCTTTTTCTCAACTATCTTTCTCACTGCAAAGATTAGGTCAGTTGTGCTACATCCTGATATGAATCTGAACTGCTCATCTCCCATCTTGCTTTACACTACTCTGGGTATCCATTTCTTAATCACTCTCTCCAGAACATACATGCAATGCGACAGGAGTTTGATACCTCTGTACTGCCCATAGTTGTGGATGTCCCCTTTTCTCTTGTACACTGGCATGAATATGCTTATTCTCCAGTTATCTGGGACGTGCCTTTCTCTGCACACTGCTATGAGTACCCTCAGGAGACATTTCTCCCCTATCTTACCCAGTATATCATATCTGCTGTGACCTCATCTGAGCCTGCTGCTTTCCCAGACTTCATTTTCCTTAGTGCTATTCTAACTTTTTCCTAAGGTGGACTCCTCTTCTTCTGTCATCTTAGGCTGTGTCTGGGGCAGTACAGCTCTGTGGGTTTTTCTTGGATGTACACTTTCCATCTGCATTTGATTTCCTGTGGACTAGTGAGCAGATTGTTACTGACATCCCTTATGAAGTGTGTCTAACTATCTTATTTATCTTTCTGTCGTCATATAACCTGATATAGTTTCTTTGTGCCACCTACTCAGTCACTTTCCAGAAGCAGGTAGACTGCCTCTTATGTCCTGTTATATGCTATTGCAACTCCTTTCTTAGCTTCTTTGTTAGCCAACCAGTTCCTACCCTTATCTGTCTTTTCTATTTCCCACTTTTTCATGCACTCCTTCATTCTTATCATGACTTCCTGGACATCTGCATTCTACCACCCGCTTTCCTTATGTACCTTAGTTCCATACCTGGCTTGGCCACATATCTCTTCTATAGGCCTCACTCATTCTGTTTTGAGGTGCTAGCATTCTTTTTTTCATCTTCACCTATTTCCTCCTCTTCTAGGGGTGCTAGAGCCCTGAGTAATTCTTTGAACTGTTCTATTTATTTTCTCTCCAGTCAACTTCCATGTCTTCAACCTGGTCTCTGTTGACCCTTGAGCCTTCTCTGACCACTGCTTGCAACTGACTGTGGCAACCAGTTATTTATGCTCTGGGCTGACTGTTTCACTGGGTATGACCTTGCAGTCACTGATTCTATGCTAGTGCCCTTTCCTTATCAGTAGGGAGTCTATCCGAGTTGCTTGTTGGCCACTGCTTTGTCTCTCTTTTTGAGCCATGTTGTAAGACAGAAGTCTAGAATGGATTTCCCTTCTTTACTCCTGTTGCACCCCCCTCTGTGGACCCAGGCAGTCCTTATATCTTATTCTGTCTGTCCCAATATCACCCATTATCAATACCAATTCATGTTGTCCTGCTTTATCTAGTAGGTCCTACAACTGCTGCCTGAATGCAGTCTTTTCCTCCCTACCACAACCCTGCTGTGGGGCATAGGCTGAGATTATGAATACTGCCCTATCATAGGCTGAGATTATGAATACTGCCCTATCATAGGCTGATATTATGAATACTGCCAGATCCTGACACTGGAGTCTGATTGCTAGTAGTCTGTCCCTAATTCTGATGACATCCCTCACTGCCTCTCTCTCACTAAAATTCCTACACCATTTTTAGGCTGTCCTGCTCCTGAGTAGTAGACTCTGGATCCCAAGACCAGTGGCTTTGCTGCACTGACCTTCCATGTTGTCTCTTGGCTACATAGGATGCTCAGCCACCTCCTTACCAACATGCCATCTAAGCTCTATCCTGTCAGTGTACCAACTATTAGTTTGGCAGGTTTACTAATTTTACAGCCAGCTTTCAGTCAACATGTCAGATTCTCAACCCACTTATCACTGGCAAATACCTATGCCCATTTTGCAACATTAGTCAACATGACTGAATCACCTAGACCCATATTTTACAATTTTGAGTGGCTAGCCTTGCCATGGTGCACAGTCTGTGTTCTTTGTTCTCCTAGTTTGAGGATTCTGTGGACCACAGTAGATGCCCAAACCTGTTGGTCTGTACAACTCTTCCCTGTATAGGGCACCAGGCACCATGTAATGTCTGTGTTGCTGCCCACAGCTCCATTGATTGCTGAGTATGACATGGAAGCACTCAGCATATTTTTCAGAGGTGGGAAGAACTCCATAGAGACACAGGGAAAACATGCAAACTCTGAACAGACATTGGCTGAAGGTCAGGATCAAACTTTGTGCATCACAAGAGAAGACTTTAACCATTATGCCAACTGGTTTCTGACAGTAGCCAACCATTACATGGGTAGGCAAAGTCTGTTTGTCTGCATCAGTGTTACTGTGTGTATCTGCTTATCTGTTATGTTAATTAAATGGTAGATGCATGTGCAACTTGCTGCCTCTTAGTTGGTGCCACAGCACACTGTGCCCACCTCCAGCTACCATGATCATCCCCTGATGTTGTTTTCTCATCTGACACTTCATCTGTGCCAGCTGTCTCCTGTGGTGCTGGAACTGCAGTCCCTGTACTGGGCCACCCTGCTATAACTGTTTTCTAAGTATAATATTATGAAAGATGGCATCCACAGTAAGTAGTTTGGCGAAGGTGACAGTGCACATCCAGATGTATCCAGACATCGAACCGTGATTTGACCAGCCTCTACAAACTATTCCAACTCCACACATTTACTCCCTTTTCAACTAGGCTTAATGAAAAAAACATCCATATACAACCTGAGACACTACTCACAAATGAGACCAGCTCTCATTACCCCTAGAACCAAACCCAACAGCACTGCTCATGCTGTGTCACACCAACTCATTACCTCTAAAACCAAACCCCACAGCACCGCACATGTTCTGTCACATTAACACTTATTACCCCTAGAACAAAACCCCACAGTATTGCACATGCTCAGTCACACCAACTCTCATTACCCCTAAAACCAAACCCCACAGGTCTGCACATGCTCTGTCACAACAGCTCTCATTACCCATAGAGCCAAACTCCACAGCACTGCACATGCTCTGTCACACCCCTAGAACCAAACTCTACAGCACTGCACATGCTCTGTCACACCCCCAGAAACAAACTCCACAGCACTGCACATGCTCTTTCCTCTCAGGCACCTCCACTTTGGCAAACTCTTCCCATCAATATTAAGAAAATCAACTGTTATTCCAAATTCAGAATGCAACTCAAAAAAACACTTCTTCAATCAAGCCAAATGCTCCTGCTCCAACACAGGGCAATATCATCTAACCTTCTTATAGAGTCTGTTCTCCTCTCTCAAGATCCCCTAAAGACTTAAGTTAGAAACTGATGTATATTTTGTACATTACACTCTTATAGGCTAATAACTTCATAGGAGGTTACTAGGCTATTGGCCCTAGTGCCTTTATAAGCCTAGCCATGGCATACGCTTGTTCCCTTACTAACTATGTCAAACCCAGAGCTCTTGGACATGCTGCACTTAAAGAAATCCCAATCCCTCAGAGCCACATGCTCCAGGGATCTAAACCTTGTCATCACAATAAACAGAACCTGCTGGAGGGATGGGTTTCTGTCCCAGAGACTCCCCAGACTCTGGAATAGACTGCCCATACATGTAAAGCAGAGCACCTCTTTGGCCCTCTTCAAAAGGAACCTTGACGATTGAATGGGAGAAAGGAAATTTACCCCGGGGATCACATCAGTCGCCCTGCTTGACAGGGGTCCAGGGAAGTAAATAGTGTGGGAAGAAATAGCCAGGGAATTGTTATGGCTAGGCTTGTATAGGCCCTAGGGCCGATAGCCTAGTACCAACCTATGAACCTATGAACCAAGTTGTATGGTTTATATTTTCAGCATGAGTCTATGATCACACAGATTGCCTTTATCCAAGAGGGACATAGGTGACACGCCCAGGGTAAAGTTATGGTCTCCCATCCAGTTGTCTATGTTACACTTAATCATTGAGGACCTTTGTTTTATGTAAATTGGGAGTTTGTTCCAGAGGCATGGCAGTCTCTGGGAGACATATCTGTCCCTCCAGCATGTCCTGTTAATGTTGCAGGTAGGGTTAAGATCCCTGAAGTGAGTGACTCTTGTCCCATTTTATTTGCAGATGTGCAGCATTTCCATTAGGGCAGGGTCAGAGACTGCTCTGTAGGCCAGGCACAAGCAGCCTCTCAGCAGCCTAAAAGATACAGCATTTAGTGACAGGGCCTTCAGTCTGTCCATGTAGGTTATCTGTTGAAGGCCCTGAATTTTCTTTGTGTGAAACCTCTGAGGCCTATCCAGCTGTAAGTGTCTGGTGAGGTACATATAGAAGGGAGGGTTGTACTCTATTAGTGGTCTGATGAGGATGAATACAGGGGAGTTACAACATCCTTAGCTGTGGATGTGTTGCCCTTACGTATGAGATGTGCAACATAGAGGGCCTTCCTTACCCCTGTCGACACATGGTGATTGAAATTAAGGTTGCTGTCAACATGTTTTCCAAAATCTCTCACCACATGGTTTGAGCTAAGGGGAGTACTGTTAATATTGTAATTTGGAAGGAATTCCTCTTTGCCAAAAGAGATAATAATGCATTTTTTGCATTTAGTTTAATTCTGTGGCTTTGGCACAAATCATTTGTCTGTTTAAGGCCTTTATGTAGTATGTCAACATTGTTGCGGGACTCAATGAATGCAACCAGTTTGCAGTTATTGGCAAACATTTTAAGTCACAGACCACCTGTTTTCACCTGGACTTCTGAAAAATAGATTTCTAACAGTAGGGGCCCAGCACAGATCCTTGTGGTACACCACTGGTAACTGGTCTGCTGGTAGAGATGGAATCCCCAGCTTTGACTGTATACATTTTATCGGTGTGCCAGTTAGATACCCATCTAGTGACATATAGGTTAATTCTAAATTGGGTGAGTTTCTCAATGATGCCTGAGTGGGGGATTGTTTCTAAAGCCTTGGCAAAGTCAAGATAGGCTGTATGTACTGTTTTGCCTTCATCCAGGGCTTTGGTGACATTCTCAAAGAAGTCCACCAGGTTTAATAAGCAGGATCTACCCTCAACAAAGACAAATTGGGTCGGAGCAAGAGTTTGAAGGTCAGCTATGTTTTTGTTGATAAGGTCCATGATGATTTCCTCCATGGCCTTTCAGATAAGGCTGGTTAGGCTTATGGGTCTGTAGTTCCCAGGATCGGTTGATGGATCCCCTTTGTGCAAGTCGATTACTGTTGCTGTTTTCCACTCTGCTGGGATAAAGGCAGTACTTAGACATATTAATTGTGCATTGCACTGTGCTTGTTTACTATGTGTATACCCAGCTTTTCTATGTAATTACTTTGCAGCATTCTGACATTGTTTACATTTATGTATTTTTTTGTTTGCGATATTTTTATATTTCACTTGGGCTGAGCCTAAAATTGGTCAATAGGGATCAGTGCACTACCCTAGTAAACAAATATAAATAAGCAAATAAATAAAATAAAATACAATCTTTTATTATTTATTTTATTTATTTATTTTCAGTTTGATTACTGGGGAAGTCCACTGGGCCAAGAAGTGCCCATTTTCAGTGGAGGCCCGGGGAGAAAAGCTCCATAGGCAATACAATACAATTAAGGTTACATAGTGTTAAAGGTAAAATACAAGAGTAAAATTCATACAGTCAGGAAAATGCAAATGCATAATATACATCATAAGACAGTGCAATACAGATTTTTTTTTTCTCAATGGCAATGCAGATATTTACAATATTTACATATTTAGAGTCAATTGAAAGTCAGCTAAATCTATTTTGGAGGAATAGAAATGAAACTTGAGAATAGCGTGGTGCTGGAGTATAGAGAGCTTAGTGGGGAAAATCCCTAGAATTTATATAGGGTGAAAGCAGGAACATTACCATTTGGATGATAGGTATAAGAAAAGTTGGGTCTTGAAGGATTCAGAGTTAGGTATAGTCCTAAGTGATGGAGGGAGAGAGTTCCATTTTTTACCTAGAGAGAAGGAGAGTAGAAGCTGGCCAGCGGGATGTTTGGGATTGTGAATGGTGATTAGGTTTTGGTGTTCAGATCTCAGAAATCTGTTTAGTATGTATGGGGGAAGGATGTTAGTTAAGGCTGGGCATTTATCTGGGTAGAATATTAATTTGTGAGCGGTAGCTAGTTGGAGATAGTCTAGGTGGTTAGGGAGTTCTAACCAGTTCAGAGATTGTAGGGTAAGGCAGTGGTGAGTTGAGGTTTTGGATTTAGTGGCAAATTTAGAGATCTTATTATAGCAAACTTCAAGTTTTGAGGTGTTGGAAGCAGACAGATTGGTTAGAAGAGGGGCTCCATATAGTAGAGATGGTAGGAGGTAGGTGATTGCCAAGGTGTGCCTAGAGGAGTTTGAAAGAAATTGATTATTCCTGTAGAGTATACCTAACTTTTGGTGGGTATTCTTTATGTTTTGTTGTATGTGGAGATCAAATTTGAGGTGTTCGTCTATGGTAATGCCAAGGAGTTTTGCAGCAGCGACCACTTCTATAGCAGTGTTGGTTTGGCTTAGGACATTGAAAGAATTTTTTGTCAAAGGAGGAAACCCTGGTGGGGAGGAAAATTAGTATTTTAGATTTACTGGAGTTGAGAGATAGATGGTTTTGGTGCATCCAATTCTCCGTAGTGGAAAAAGCTATTTGTGTTTTAGTCAGTAGTTCAGGAACGTTGTAGGTGGCACAAACTAAGGTAGAGTCATCAGTGTATTGGATGACTGTAGTGTCAGGGATAACAGTGTGAAGGTTATTTATAAAGATGTTGAAAAGCATGGGACCAAGGATGGACCCCTGAGGAACACCGGTAGGTGTAGGCAAGAAGGAAGAGGTAGAGTTCTTCCATCTGACAGCTTGAGATCTGTCAGATAGATAACTGGAGAACCAGGATAGAGTATTAGGGGAGAGTTTAAGGTTAGCGAGATGAAAGAGAAGGTGTGAATGGGAGATGGTGTCAAAGGCTTTAGATAGATCAAGCAGTACTGTGGATACAAGAGGTCCAGAATCTCGGGCTTGATTGGCTGTTTCTAGGAAGGATAGTAAGGCAGTTATGGTGCTGTGGCCAGGACGGAAGCCATGTTGTGTGGGTGTTAGTAGATGATTCTGAGTTAAGTAGGGCAAAAGTTGGTGGTAGACACATTTTTCTAGAATATAAATAGAATATATAAATATATATATATATATATATATATATATATATATATATATATATATATATATATATATATTATATAAATATAATATATATATAATGTAAATATAATATGTATATAATGTAAATATAATATAAATATAATACAAAATCTGTATGATATTGGATTATATCTTATATAGGAGGGCCAGTCTGAAGGAGATTGGAGACTTTAAAGTGGTGAACTGGGAAAGTGTAGTTAAGCAGCATAGGATGGGGGTTTGTGGGATGATGTTGGTGATCAAGAAGAGGAGAAGCAGTGTGAGGGCAGCACCAAGGATCAAATGGTGGAAATTGAAAAAGGGTAATTGTGTGGGGGAGTTCAGGGATGAGTTAAGACAGGCACTGGGTGGCAGTGAAGAGTTACAAAATAGCTGGGTAACTACAGCAGAGCTATTAAGGGAGACAGCTCCTACTTGCTGCATGTGTTTTTAATGTTTAAATTGCACACACACATTGAAGAAGTGCTTTTATGACCTGAATAACTTGGGGTAGCTATACCTGAAGTGCTTTTACTGGCAATTTTCCAGTTGTACAATTGTGAACAATTGATTTAGTTTTTCTGGTATATCTTTAAAATCTGGCAAGTGTTTATTTACTGCATTGCTCCCTTGCTTAGGTTTCTTAGCTATAAATCTTAGTTCATTCCGAAGTATGCTATTTTACCCCCCCATCAAACCTTTCTGAATGTATTATTATAAAATAACTGCCTGTTGTTGCCTTCATGCTTACCCTAGAATCTCTGCTTTTCTCTTTTCCTAGTTGAACTCTACAGTTCCCTACAAAACGGAGTCTACAGGACTGCAATTGGTCACCATAACAAAATCAGTTTCTCTCAGCATTTAAGCAGAGTAGGTTGCACACAAAAGCTTTCACTTACAGTACTGTGTAATTAAGCAGGTCACCATTTTGGTCAGCCATAGGGCTCTTTTTTCTACTTGAGTGTTTTTCTCCTTCCCCTGTAACTTAAGTAAACTGACTCTTACATTAAGAGCTATAATACTTGCCTTATAGCTTTAGGACACCTTAGGAAGCCTTGTAAACTGCAATAGCCCTCGCTACACTCGGGCTGTCTTCGCTCCCCTCCCTAATTCCCTCCCACCCCAGTACCTCTAAATTTATAGTACTATAGCCACCCCCCCACTTTCTAGATCCTATCTGCTTTCATCTGGGATAATTCCTCCCACCCCCATTCTTCTACCTACATTTTAATAGCACCTATTAGCTTTCATCTGGCATTCTCCCATCCCCATTCCAGTACCTTTACCTCACCACTCTATCTTCTGGTGTTGCATCATCAGGTAAAACAGTTCTTTAACTCACTAGCTGAATCACAAATAATGGTATACTACTCTTTACTACCCCTCTTGTTTACACCATACCTACTTACCTTGTATGAAAACCAGCTTCTCAAGAGATTTCAGGTCCCGAAAGGCCATACTATCACCCCAGCTGTAAATCCTCCCATCTTCAACCATACTTACAGTACCAGGTCCTATCCAACATCTTATTCAGTCTATCAGCATCTCAACCCCAGGCACATTAGCTCTAGATCCAAGCACTACCACAAACTAATAAACAAATTCCTGAAGTTCATCACCAAGTATAGACTTAACCGAATACTTGGTGGTGATATTCACCCCAACCCTGCCCCACCCACTTCAGATACACATACCCCCTCTACTTGCAATCTAAGCTACAAACCTACAATTAATAGGCCAACTAACTCTCTCCTAGCCTGTCATCTCAATATTAGAAGCATTAATAACAAGGTACATGAATTGCATGCACTTCTGGATGCCCACTCCCCTGAGATTCTCTGTTTATCTGAAACCTGGTTAAAACCTAACACTTCAGACAATGAGGTGTTACCACCTGGGTACAGCATACACAGGCTGGATTGTGCTTCCAGGAAGGGGGGTGGGGTAGCTGTACTCTATAAATCTGAGTTGAATGTCACTATAGATGTAATACAACCACCTCAGATTAATAACTCAGAGATTCTTGCCACCAAATTGCAACTTAATAAAAATAAATGCATTAATATCATCTGTATGTACATTCCCGCAGGTAACAATATATCTACACTTGAAGATATCCTGTACTGGCTATCATGTCACTACTCCCAAGAAACCCTACTACTTGGAGACTTTAACATAGACTGGGGCACCTGTTCCTCAGAATCCCCAACCACCCATATTAACCTGCATGCATTTACACAAATCATATCCACCCCTTCCAGGATAGGTAATCCCAACCAAAAAGAAAGCATACTTGACTGGATACTCATAAATAGCTCCCCCCCCCCAACTGTACACTTCTGGTACCCTCCCTGATGGCCTAAGTGATCACCTTCTCACATATGTAATTAAGCACAAAGCCATTAATTCCCAACAACCCTTACTCAGAAAAGTTAGAAACAATAAAAACTTTGACCCTGCCAAATTCCAACAAGAACTAAACTCATGTAATTGTTCTATTCTAAAACACCTCCCCTTAGAGGAAGCAGTAGCATACTCTAACAACAAATTCCTTGAGATCCTTGATTTGCATGCACCTGTTCGTTCAAAGAGAACAAAGGCAAAAACTGCGCCATGGCTTTCTAAAGAGTCTAAACTCAAAATTACCCTTAGAAACAAAGCATGGGCTTTATGGCATTCTTCTAAAGACCTCCAAGATCCCATTAAATACATGCAATCCAGGAACGAAACTAAAAAATTCATTTTACAAGACAAAAAACAATACTACTGTAATTTACAGACAGAAAATCAAAATAACCCTCAGAGGTTTTGGGCAGGTTTAAATAATATACTACATCCTGGACAAACTTCAACCCCAATCCCTGCTGCTACTATTGATAAAACCCCTGAAGATGTTTCTGACAGTTCTAACCGATTCTTTACTGAGACAATTCAAGCCCTAGCTAGCCAACTACCTCCTAGCTCCCCTGGTCCTGAAAGTACCACCCCTAGAAACCTACTTGCATTCAGCTTCCAACCAGTCGCCACTTCACTTATCCGTACCTTGATCAAAAAATTAAAACCCACTACACTTTCTGCTGATCAACTCCCTGCCGAGTACCTACAAAAATCAGCTGATGCTATTGCTTACCCAGTCTCAATACTAATCGATTGAACCATAGTAGAAGCTAAAATTCCCACCATCTGGAAAATATCCTATGTAATCCCACTTCACAAAGGAGGCAGCTCTACTGAATTCTCCAATTATAGGCCAATAGCTATACTCTCTCCACTTGAAAAGATTTTGGAAAAATGCATTCATAGACAACTCATGCACCACCTAATCCAGAATCACCTTATGGCAGACACTCAGCATGGCTTCCGTCCTCATCACAGCACTACTTCAGCCCTCCTAGCCTTTACCAACACCATAAACAATAATCGCAACAATAATTATATATCCTCAGCCCTCTTCTTAGATCTTTCCAAGGCATTCGATATGCTTGATCACCAACTTTTAATCCACACCCTGCCAACATTCTGTCTAGATACTAGAGCCCTTCAATGGTTTCAATCCTACCTGAATGGTCAACAAGAGACTGTCCTCTGGCAGAACAAACTCTCTAACCTTCTACCTAACACCCGTGGAGTACAACAAGGCTCTATACTAGGGCCCTTGCTGTTCTCCATCTTCATTAACAACCTTTATACTGTCATCCCAAAAGTCAGCTGTATCCAATATGCTGATGACTCTACTCTGATTTGCTCGGCCACATCTCCAGTAGAGTTATGGTCAGCTATCCAGACCACCTTTAATACAATAGAAAACTGGCTTTCTGAATGATCTGATCCTAAATCCCCAAAAAACCAAAATGCTGTTATTTTCACCAACATGTAGGTCTACCACTTTCACCTTTACCATAAATTCAAATGATGGCACAATAACTCCCCTGACCCCTCTACAAAACTATTAGGTGTCACCATAGATAATAATCCAAAATTCAACCTACATGTTAACCAAACTATCAAAACCATCAATAAAAATCTAGGGTTACTTTACAGAATAAAAGCCTTCCTAACCCCTCCAGATAGAATTGCCATAGCTCGCTCTCACCTTCTTTCAACCCTTCTGTATGCATCCCGTCTACTATCAAATTTAAACAAGACTGTCCTTAACAAACTCTCAGTTTGCTACAACCACATTGCCAGGTTTGCCACTGGGCTGCCTTCTAGGACACATCATTGCATCAATCTAAATCAGCTTGGGTGGCTTGAACTACCCAGCCTAATCCAGTATAACCAACTGATTATGGCCTATAAAATCCTCTATTATCCGGACAATACTCCTGCACTTAAAATATTATCACCCCCTATAACAATCCTAGACTGCTTTGATCCTCTAACAAACTACTAATTCAGACTAGCAAAATTAATAACACAGCCGGTGACTCTCATTGCAAACTCTGTAAGTAGATCCTGGAACTCTCTTCCAGCTGATATTACCTTACTTTCCACCTTAAGTCAATTTAAAACTAGACTCAAACAACATTTGGCACTTAATTGGCTATGTCAATGTATCAAGCCTGGCTAACTCTCACTAGAATGTGTAAAAATCTGTTAACCAGCTTACTGTGTAATTTAATTTAATCCTGATTTACGCTCGGGATTAACTCTAACCTGTGGAACTTGTTTAACTTGCTTACTTATGTAATCACTGTAAATAGTCTGTTTGCAATATGTAATGCTGGTATTATGTAATGAGGTTTCTGCTTACCCTTGGAGCTTTTCTTTCCGGGCCTCCGCTGAAAATGGACATGCATCCAGTCGGACTATCCCAGTCAACAAATGTAAAATAAAATAAAATAAAAATAAAATAAATTTTGAGGCAATGTTACAACTGCCTCATTTACACAGACAACCCTCTCCTCCTACCACCAAACACTAATACATGCGAGAGATGCAATTATACAGCCAAACTGGAGGCTAAGCTCTCCCAACCTAAGACTGGATCAGACAGTCAAGAGGAGAAGGGAAATACTTGCATCACACCACCAGTCTCACATAGACCCATTAAACCAGCACCAGCAAAAAACACACATAAATACATGAAAACATACTCGGAGGCTCTAAATAAAAATCTGCAAAACCAACAGAGACCTCCAAAGCAAACATCCAAGCAACCTCCATCCCCCAACACAAACCATGAAACACATACTTCACAAAACCAGTGTGCCATGCAATCACAGCCCATAAGGCAAAATAACATACCCAACATATTAGTAATAGCTGACTCTATAGTCGGGCACACTGACATTCCACTCACTAGGCTGAATAAGGAGAAGGTTACTGCTAGCTGCCTGTTGGGTGCCAGGATCTGCCACATAACACAAGCACTCAGGTCAATCCAGAACACGTACAAATATGACACTGTCATTGTCCATGTTGGTGTGAATGACCTGAGTCGTACCTCCCTGGACTACATGAAAAGAGACATGGAAGAGCTCTCTGATCAAGTAGCCCAGGCCAGAATGACTCTGACCCTGAGCAGCATCCTGCCCTCACACAGAATGATACCATGGTATAAAGAAAAAATTCTCGATTTCAACAATTGGCTAAGTTTCTGGTGTCATTCAAAGGGGATCCAGTGTCTGTCCACCTGGCATGACATGCTTGACAAGCCATGCTGCTTCGCTAGAGATGGCTTGCACCTGTCACCCTTAGGCTTTCGAATATTGGCCAAGGCTCTTGCCACCCCCATAGTGCCTTTTTTAGGCAAGGCTCAAAAGACAAACCCACCACCGTAAATAGCACAAGTTGTTACTGAGGGTAATGCTACTCAATGCCAGAAGTCTAAACCTCAAAATGCACACACTCGAGGCACTCCTCAGTATGGAGAAAATCGATATATGTGCAGTAACAGAAACCTGGTTTAGCACCCCAGCACTACCAGGCTACAACTCATACCATACATTTCAGCCACAGAACCCAAACTGAAATACAAAAGGTGGGGGCATATCCATATTAATCAAGGATACCCACACCTCCAGGTTAGTGGCAAAACACAAAGCTTCAGAGAGCATCCACGTGCAACTAACAACAGGCAAAACTGCAATTCAAATTGTAGCTTGCTACAGATCACCCACCATGTCCCAGGACCCCCATTCCACATTTCTGGAAACACTGGGAAACATAAAGGTCCTACCCAACACCCTAATATTGAGTGATTTCAATTACCCAATCATTAACTGCGAGAACTATTCAAGTGCTAACTCCCTTGCCCAACATTTCCTAGAATTTATAAACTCAAACACCCTGGTTCAACTGGTCAACACTCCCACCAGAGGTGACAAAATATTGGACCTGGTCATCACCAACATGGGCGACCAGTGTTCCACACTGGAGGTCAACTCCTTACTGGTTAGATCTGACCATAAACAAATCATTTTGGATATCCATATTCCGCCCCTACCCCCGGACAAGGAAACCACCATGAAAAAGTTTTCAAAAGCAAACTTCACATTACTTAATACTGAGATGGAAAGTTTCAAAGCCCCCATGCTGAAGGAAAATGCTGTCCAAGCTGCAAAATCCTTTACTAATGCATTCTACAGGCACCTACAAGAATGCATGGATCGTGCCATCCCAAGCAAAACCAAGACTCACTCCTCCAAGAAAAGGAAACCAGTCTACTGGACTCCTGCCATAAACAAGCTATACAATAGAAGGAGGAAACTAGTACAGAAAAGTGTAAAATTCCAAGAAGGAAAGACATCCCTGATCAGTATCAGCAAGAAAATATGATCCCTCATAAAATCATCCAAGGTGAGCTTCGAAAGAAATATTGCCAAGGACTCCAAAGATAACCATAAGGCATTCTTTAGCTATGTCAAGAATCTAAGTGGCAATGTTCAGATCTGCTCGGACTTAGTGCAGAATGGCACAAAATACACTGAACCAACCGATATCGCCAACATCCTGGCAGACAGGTTCAGCGCAGAGTTAACCCCCCTCTCACCCCCAAAAGGACCCATAACCATATCAGGAAAATATAGAGTCCCTGGAATCACAGAGAATCAGGTTAAAACAGCCCTCTCCAAAGCCAAAAACACAGCATCAATGGGACCGGATGGTGTTCCAGGCTGCTTCCTACACAAGCTCAATGATGAACTAACCCCTCACCTAAACACACTATTCAAACTCAGCTTCTCCTCAGGCTATGTACCCATAGAGTGGCACACAGCAACAGTTATTCCACTCCACAAAGGTGGAGCCACAACAGTCCCCAGGAACTATCGCCCTATAAGCTTGACTAGCTTGGTCTGCAAGGCTATGGAACACATCATCATGGAACTCATTAACAGAGACATTGGGAACCTCCAAACATTGGACCCTACCCAGTTCATCTTTGTTAAGGGCAGATCATGCCTCCTAAAGCTGGTGGACTTCTTTGAGACAGTTACCAAGGCTATAGATGAGGGAAAGGTGGTACAGACAGCCTACCTAGACCTCACAAAGGCCTTCAACACCATTCCCCATCCTGGTATTATAGACAAGCTCACCAGCCTGAATGTAAACCTCTACGTCACAAGATTGGTTGCCAACTGGCTAATGGACAGAACCCACACAATGAAATTTGTGGGAGCTAGGTCCGACTCTAAACTGGTTACAAGTGGCATTTCCCAGGGCTGAGTCCTAGGACCCCTCCTGTTCGGCATATACTTTTCAGAGGTACAGGCAAGCACAGGAGGACTATGGCTGACCAAGTTCGCAGACAACTGCAAACTAGGGGCTATAATTGACTCTCTGGCTGACACAGACATCCTCCAAAAGGGTCTCACTGAGACAGATAACTGGTGTCAAAATCATGGCCTCAAGCTAAATGCCAAAAAGTGCATAGTCATCCCCTTTGGAAAAAACAAAGTACCCACAAACTACCACATAGGTGGTAGTGCCCTAAATGCGGAAGATGTAATAAGGGATCTGGGGACCCAAGTAGATAGTAATCTCACCTTTGATAATCACATTGCCAAAGTGGTTAGAAAATCCTTCTACGTGGCCCACCTGATCACAAAAGGGTTCGCATCCAGATCAAACGAGGTCATTGTGCCTCTCTACTCATCATTCATCAGACCCATCATAGAGTACAACGCCCCATTTAGGATGTACCTTACAAGACACCTGCAACAGCTGGAAAGACCACAGAAGTACCTCATCAAGAGGATCACTGGCCTCAAACAGATGCCCTATGCAGCTTGACTGAAGAAACTCCAACTGTACTCGGTTGCATACTGCCTACTCAGAGTTGATCTCTGCGTGACATACAAGGCCATGTCCAACCCAGAATTGATGGACATGCTCCACCTAAAGAAAACCATATCTCCTAGAGCCACACGCTCTAGGGATCTAAACCTCACCACAACAATAAATACGACGTGCTGGAGGGATAGATTCCTGTCCCAGAGACTTCCATGCTTTGGAACAAGATTCCAATCTACATTAGGCAGAGCTCCTCGCTAACACTCTTCAAAAGAAACCTTGATGAGTGGATGGGAAACAGAAAGTTTACCCCGGTGATCACTTCAGTGGATCTGCTGGACAGAGGCACAGGGAACTAATCTAAGGGGGTGGTGAAATCCAACACATTCTGGCTAGGCTTATAAATGCCTTCGGGCAGATAGCCTAGTACCTACCTATGAACCTATGAACTATACTCAGTATCCTACAGAGTGCTTAGAGGTGACATGTCTGGCATACAAGGCATCCTCTGACTTAATACAGATGGACCTACTGAACATGAGCAAGTCAAATAGCATCTGAAATACTCAGTCCAGGTAGCTAAACTGAATGGGTTGGGAGGGTGGCCTAATGGTTAAGGTGTTTGCCTTACAAACACAAGGTGCAGAGTTTGAGTCTCACAAGGGATAATTGGCTAGGCTTAAAATGGCTCACAAGGGCAATTAGCTTAGTACTAATCTATGAACCTATGAACCTATCTATGAATGTTGTGGAGAGATGGATATATATCACAGATGACAGACAGAGTGAGAGAACACATATATAGTATCAGGGTTAAGTCTTCGACCATTGCTTTATCTAAACATGTTATGACACAAGGTAGTGACCACAGCTTTAAGTTTATAGTCACAGATGAAGTGATGCCTACTGTATGTGAGGGTGATATCAGGAATATGACAAAAAACAAAGAAGTTAAATGGATCCTAAGGCTTAGGGCTGATAGAGGGAAGGGTCTGAATCAAAGGGCTTCCATCAAGCCCATTTTGAAGTCCAGGAAACTCTCAGTTAAATAATGTTGTATAGTATGTGTATATTATAGTTGTTTATATCATTCATAATATATATGTTTAGACATATATGCACACAATCATATGCTGTCATTTCACATATTTGGTCCATCACTTGTAGTATTCATATTTATATAACTCATGAATTACATATATAATATAATGTATGCATATATTTCATTATAAAAATTTTGGATTTATACTTGATTAGTGTATTTAGAAGCAGAGGGAATTTATTGAAATGAATTATAAGAGAAATGATATGCATGTGTAATTTTCTAGATATTCTCAATATATTTATAGATGTGTATTATTTTCATTTATTTTCATAATTTATTTATTTTTATGATTGTTGCTACATTTATATGTTTATATTATTATGTGATAATACCAGTGTTTTAATGAAATTGTGGTTTTACTTTAAGTGATGAATTGATTATTAGGTTAATGCAAGCTGATTGGTTAATGAAATGTATTTAAATTAGTTGTGACCAGTTTATTCTTTTGATGGTCTGATGAAGCCTTGTGTGAAAGCGCTTACCATTTTTTAATAAAACAGCTTTATTGAATTTTTATTTATCTGTCTTGCTCATGGACTGCCTTTACAAACGTTATTTCATTTAACTACAATATACAGTCTTTTCTATAAGCCAGAAAATTGTCCAACCATTAACAACTAAATACAACATTACTCCCCCAATAAAATTTTATGCTGTAAGGAAAAATTACTAATCATTATAACCAAGCAATCTAATACTGCAGGTGACTCTCCATATTAATAGTGTAGATAAACTATGGAACCATATCCCACTACCACTGAAATCCATTCAGACTGCAAACTCATTTAAAACACAACTAAAACTTCACCTGTCAAATCAGTGGATCTTTTCCTGTATATCTCCAGCATAAATGACACTATCATTTTCGGCTTGCCATGTTGTCAAACCATTTATCTTCTGTGAGAATCTAATACCCCACAACCAGACTTCTTCGATACCTGACTAGTTTTAATAGCATTTCTCAGCTATATTCATTATTTTGTGAAACTTCTCATGTCCCACCTCTATACAAATCTTATTATAGCCATATATTATACTGTCTCTGAACCTGCTTTACACCCAGACCTCTTAACTACAGTATCAACATTTTCTGCCCTACCTAGTTTTTCCCTCTTAATTCCCTCTTAATCTCTAAGCACTAATCACATGATCTATTATCTGTCCGACAAACCCACTAATACTCTGCTGAACTGTGTTGTATGAACACATTTTGTATGTGAAGATAGGTGAAGGCTGCCATCCTAGCCAGATAGAATTTTGTAGATAATTCTGTCATTTGTAAATATTAATGTAAGCCACGGGCTTGTTCTCATAAATGTGAAAAGACTGCATTGGATATTGAACTGTAAAAATGCAGCAACAGTGCACTCTGCTGTTAGAAAGCTAAGTCAAGCACTTCATGACTGTCTTTGATGTTAAAATTCAGAGACAATATGTCTAGAGGGAGGCATCCTACCTATTGTTTTAAGACCAGACTTAATAGCTAGAATTTGCTTGTATAAATGACCTTTATTGCTCTGGTTTCTGATCAGATGTAAAGAATGTAAATGTAGTTTATGTTAGCCTGTGAACACCAGAGAAGTGTGAAGAATGATGTCATGCGAAGCAGCTCTGTGTTATCAATTTAAATAGAGAGAATCACAGAGCTCAGAGCATTTTGTCTTGACAACATCTAACATCACCAGCACTACTTTGCTCTATATGTAAGTTTATTTTAGAACTGTGTTTTCTCTTAGATATAGCTAGGAAATAGGAAGATTAGACTAGTTTGTTTTTCTGTGATGTCAGAACATTTGCTATTATATTATTTTAAGTATTTCTCTGTGATCACTGAACTCTTGACTAGCTCTGTGTAATAAGAAGTATTGTCTTGTGTTTTTATTATTTATTATTAAATATTTTTAAACCTTTCAACTGTGGCTGTTTTATGTAGAGTTAATTTAAGCTCTAAGAGTACATTGCATGTATATAGTGATGCTGTACCAAGTCACTCCAAATACGTCTTGAGTATTAGGTCACACTTACCATTTGGATAATAATATTACACAGTGATAATTGGGCACCCTTTTAAGGGCCTTTGAATAGCTGATAAATATTAGCTGGGTGGTGGCAGTGATTCCCACTGTATAGTCTGGGTAAAAGGGGCACAGCTGGAGAACCTGTGCCTGCCTTCCCCAGGAGTATTTGTGTGGTTTTATAAACTCTTATCTCAAAGTGTGTGTGTGTGTGTGTGTGTGTGTGTGTGTGTGTGTGTGTGTGTGTGTGTGTGTGTGTGTGTGTGTGGCAGCTGCTAGGGCAGGGATATGAAACACTGTTTGGACAGAGAGGGTGCTGGAGGTTTTAGCTTGCCCACTAGGCTGAGATCTGGACCCTATAGCTGTTCCAGTGGGGAGTCTTATTGGGGACCTGGAGAGAAAGGGAGAAACCAGCTCCAGACTGACTGTGATCTCTGTGTGCTGTTAAGAGAAATTGTACTTTACTGTGTGTGTATTTATTATCCTTTCCCTATATGGATGCCCCTCACTGGTGTTAGTGGTGAGGACTGAGACTCCTTGATTGCTGGGCCAGTGCACGGTTGTCACATTATACTTTAACACACTTCTTCAAATGCTCAGTGTTCAACATCGACTAACACGCACGTGTCATTCATACTGTAATGGCTGCCTCTGCTTTCATATGAATGCAATCTAATTAGCAAATGTATATGTAGTCATTAATGTGCATTATTTAATGTCTGCTCATGTATGTTACTGTTTTTATGTTTAAAATGTTTGTAATATGTTGAGGTTTTTCTCCCTGAGCCTCCACTGAAAAGGATTTTTTGCCTAAACCCAGTCATATAAAAGCAAAATAAAATGAAGATTATACATGTAGCTAGGTTATACTAGGGATACTTACAGTAAGGAGACAATGATGTCAGGATTGCAGTGTCAAACGTCGCTGTAATGGGGATGGCAGTGTTTTTCCACATGCGTGATGCCAGTGGCACATGTGACAGCCTGGGCTAAACTATTCCAGGCTTCAGTCTTATACTAAGACCCTTTATAGCCCTTCTGCAGGTGTATCTGACAATAATCCATAACAAGGAAGTCCAAAATATTTTGAACTCCTTCTCACATCATCTCTGAGCTCTAAATGGTATAGAAAACTCATGGAAGAACCACATGTTGATCAGGATCGAAAACAGGAATGGTTAAGGAGAGGCAAATTCAAACCAAAAGATGAAATGTTAATACTGGCGGCCCAATATAGTGGGCTACGTACACATTTGTTTACAAAGTTCTTTGAATATGTGAGAGAAACAGACAAATGTAGGTTTTGTAAAACAGAATTGGAAACAGTTGCACATCTTGTTGCTGGTTGTGATATACTAATAACAGAAGGACTGTATACTGAAAGGCATAATAATGTGGTAAGACTATTGTATTGGGGATTGTGCAAACATAATACTGAAGTAGCTACAAAACACTGGAAACATGAGTCACAAAGCATCATAGAAAATGAAGTCTACATCACATTGGATCACCTATTACCAACAGTTCAAAAGACAGATGGGAGAAAACCAGATATAGTGGTCCATGAAAAGAAGACAAAAGTAGCATGGATCACTGAAATTGCTACACCCAGTGATTACAGTGTCTTGTGTACACAGAGACATAAAGTCAGAAAATATCAGGATTTGCAGGCAGAAACAAGAGAAATGTGGAAGAAAGATACTGAGACAGTTCCAATAGTAGTAGGAGCAATGGGTCTTACAAGAAAGAATGTACAATTGTATTTAGATATGTTACCAGTACATGTAACCCCGCAGAAATTGCAGAAGGTGTCATTACTGGGCACATTGCAGGTGCTGCAAAGAGCACTTCTGGCTGACATCAAAGATTGAAACAATACTCATTTCATGAACTTTATTCATACTTTGACTTAAGAATGGGGTCCATTCCAGTCGTGGTATTAGAAACTCAAAAGATCTGGAGAAATTAAAAGAGGCCTAACCTCTCGATGTCTAGTCATGATGTCTCTTCTTGAAGAATCTCAGTGAAAAGTGGTAGGGAACTGGCATAATGGACAAGGTGTTTTCTGCTCAGGTGTTCCATGTGCAGCACACTAGTGGATATCAATGGGCACTTCATTTGCAGAATGGACGGTGATATATTCTGGTTCACAATGGGACTTTAAGGTATAACACTTGAAAGTCTTGTATCCCTATGTATGCTGGTATGAAACCAAGCACTACATCAGCTCCATTAAAACAGCTATATATGTGGAAATATAAGTCCCTCCTAGAGACATGTAGTGTACTGTAGAAGCACAATGCTGCCCTCAGTGACCCAGACATGCACACAGCATTAAGTACAATTACGTGTGACACTGTGCAAATTGAGAGATTCATAAACAATAATGAGTTTTACCTTAATAAGCATAATCACCACACCCATCCAGGTGAATCTGTGCAGTATAACTATGAACAGGCAGAGGGCCTCATTGTGCTATGGAAGAAAACCATAGAGATCAATGTTAGAAACCTGTCAAAGGTGAATTTCAAAAGATTCCTTCAGGAAAAATAATTCAGCTTGTACAATGCAAGTGATACTTTTCTTACAAGCTATTGCCACCCAGAATTGCAGAAAAACATCCACAGAAATACAGCTGTGCTTGTAAATCCAAATACTACCCCCAAAAAAGCACCACTACAGAGAATAAGTAAAAAAAAACATTTATTATGGAAATATGGAGGCAAGGATACAAAAAAGATATTTCTAAAGAGGCCAAATACAGGAAAAATTTGTAGCATGGCTGTTTTTAACAGCTATTGAAGTTGACCTAATAAGATTATGTTTTTCAGTACTTGTGAGGGTTTTGGGAAAGGTATATTGAGAGGGGGATTGTAAGGCTATGCCAAATGCCTGGGTTACTGGAAGGCATACCATAAGCACATACTCAGACTGCAGTTTAAAACATTTGTACAGTGCATATATACCTCTTTCAGTAAATAATTTTACTTTTGTCTACATAACACATCTCTATGCATCCATAACACCTTTTTCCTCATTTTTGCATATGGGGTCAGGGTGTCACTTCAGCAGTGACAATCATCTAGAACCAAAGTTCACACGACTGGCTGGCTAGCCCTCCCATGGTTGTTCTTCTACACCATACACTCATAGTCACACTCACTCTTATGGACAATTTAGAGTAGCCAATCAACCTACTGCATGTCTTTGGAATGTGGGAGGAAACTGGAACACTCGGAGGAAACCCATGTGAACACAGTGAGGACATAAAGACTTCACACAGAAGGCACCCCAGCTGAGAACCACTGTCAGCTATGCCACTGCATCACTCATTACACATATCCTAGTAGAATTTTTTTTTAGTACTGAGAAGGGCAGTCATGTCACCTTAGTTAGTAGTATGTGATTGTTTTGTTGGGAATGTGCTCAGTAAACCTTTGTGCCTGACATTACTTAAAGAGTGTGGATGCAGATATATAACTGTCAGGCACACAAACGGCATGCTATGTGGCCAATGAGGATACTCATGGTGTTAGGTTTTGCAAAGGCCATGCCGGAACAAGACTCATGATTCCACTGTTTTCTATACCAGTGGAGCAATGCCTAAACATTATGGTAAGCAGAAGCAAGCTATTGAATCTGTTGGGACAGCCACATGTGAGCCCATGGTCTTGGGTGCACAGAATGAGTGGTACTCCAGGGTTGCCATCTCCATGGCCTGCATGCACCTGACCATGCCTATCAGGACAGCATCTAGGTGAATATTGTGATAAATGTTAATGCAGCTAATGGACACATATATGGTTATAAAATGGTTGTGTGAGGGACAGTGATATTAGACATGGTGACAAACATAGAGCACAGCTCCTAGTAAAAGAGAGTAGAGAACATGGTTAAGGGGAGCCATTCAGTTTAAACCTCTCACTGAGACAGAGCAGTTGCTGGCCTCTCTAAGAGTGATTGGCACCTCTACAGAACCCCGGACTGTGGTGCTGGATGTCAGGACAGAGCTGGACAGGCCCCAGAGACAATCCACTGAAGAAGCTCCAGGTACGCAGGCATATGTCTGTTAATTCTGAATGACTTACAATGAGCAGGTACATCAGAGGTTCCACAGCCATCTGCACAAAGTATGCACATAAATAAGGCTCTTTATTATGTTTGTATTTTTAAAACTCTGTTGCAAGTATATTCCTAGTGCTGAGTCCTTCTTACACTGGATATTTTATGCTTTGGTGTATTTATAGAAAATTATTTACCTAAAGCTAGCACTGTGGAATTGCCTCTACCTGAAGCTGGAGAATCTGTAGCCTCTGGCAATGATGTCAAGGGTGAGATGCCACAATTAGGTTGTACAAAGTAAGTGTTGGACACAGGGAATGTGATCACTGCATTCCAATACAGACTATGGACTCTATGTATAGGGATACCCAGCTACCCATAGCTCATAAGGAGGACAAGTTAATGGGGACACAGATATGTATGCTGGCTCCAAACAGACAGATGTCAAAATCTGGCCATAATACTCATGGGCAGAGAAATCCACACCGTGGAGTACTTAATGGTCCTTGTTGGAGATATGGTTACCATCTTCTCCCTGAGAATAGTGTGTCAGTCACTACAACCCAGGGTATGTGCAAGGCCATCATGGAGGCACAGGCTGGTACCACAACAACCATGGCAGAAACAGTGAGGGTGAGCCAGGCTGTGCATGATGATCTGTAGGAGTGCATGTCCTGTATATGTGATTACTTAGATCGATTCAAATCACACACTGGACCATGCAGTATCTACTCTAGTTTACCTGAAAGGGGTGAGGGGCTGTCCACAGAGCTGGTCAACTGCTGCCTCCACAGATAGTAGCCAGCATAAAATGAATGACCAAGATCCTGCTGCCAAAGTGCCAACACTTCCACACAACATCTTTTCAGGAGGTGTCTATTCACAGAAGAGGTTATCCCCACAGTAGTGACCTTTGCCACAGTGGCACTGGCACATCTCATAACATATGATTCTCAAGGTTATGCAGCATACCAGCATCTAGCCGGGGTCATGGTATGTCCAGTGCAAGTCCTGATGAAGCCAGTTCTCATTGTTAGGGGTATTCATGGAATACTTAACACTCTGCCATGCATGCCTGTACATTCTTACATGTGTACTTTGCAACCTGTCTTAGATGCAAATTCTCTGTTTGCTCGGTATTTATACATTTATGGATATTCCCACCAGTCACATGGCCTTTTTCTAGATGGACTGGTAAAACAGAAGCTTCAGTCCAAACCCACAACTGTCTCCCCAGTATCAATAATCTCAGTTCCAAGCTTAAGAATAAGACTGCCATACATTTTTGTGGAAGGACTGACATGAAATGTGGGTGTCAGAATTTTTATGTACTGCACTGTCACTCCTGAGTACTGCTTAGTGATATTATTAAAGATACACAGGTGACACATTTGGCCTCATCTTTGCAAGGGCAATTATGTTTTGCCTTGAAGACAAAGCCCACATGGAGAATACAGGGAAGAATTGCAAAACCCTTTAGGCTGTTGGTATGAAGTTTCCAACTCCGTAACACCCCTTTTTCAGGATGCAGTGCAACTCATGCCAGCTTTGATTTAGGCATAGCCAGTGGCAACAGAACCACAGATGTAGACAAAACTAGTATGCTTATGGTAACCTTCACAACAGTTTAACTGTATAACAATTGCATTCTCAAGTGTAGGAGTAGTCGGCAACAGTAGGAAAACTGTGGTCCTCCTCCTGGTAGGATGCAGCAGATTACCATTGTTTTTGCCATACCGTCCCATTCAGGAGGTATTTAGAGGCCATCAGTCCCTGTACCTTCCTTTGTGACTGTCCATCAAGCATTATGACAAAGCGGTGCTAGAATGCTAGAATGAGTTTTTGATCTTTTATAAAAAAAGAAACATTTAGGAGGTTCTAAGAAATAAAAAAAGGTCAGGGTACTACACCAGGTACTTTTTGGTACTGAAGAGAAAGGTTCATCTGAGATTTCAGGGGCTAAGAAATTGTATCCCAAGAGAAATATTTTGGATATTGGTACAGTTTATTAATCCGTCAATATCAGTAAACTATACTGCATATTGTGTTTTCATGTGTTTCTTTGCTGTCCGACAAGCTGTTCCATTTTCAGCAAATGCTTTCAGCCATGACCAGAGAAAAGAAGCGCAACCACTAACCAGGTGCCATTCATTTCTTCTCACGTCACAGTCACTAATTTCAGACACCTCTTCAGTTCACTTCTCATGCCTGAAAACATTAAAAACATCTCTCCCAGAAACCTCTCTCCTCTCCTATATTCCCACTTTCCATTTCAAAGCAATCAATGCTAAAACATAGTATCACTACTTGAAGACCTAAAAAATGACTCACCTGCTGGTCCTGAACAAGCAACCTTGAAATGTCACCAATCCGAAGTTGCACACAGGGCAACTAGCTTGTAGTGACAAGTATTTGACCCAGATTTGCAAACCAGATACTCCTGAATTTACTTCATACTCTCACCACAAGCATCTAATCAATAAAAAGGGGTCTGCTGCAGTGGATACAAACTTTCCCACTATCATCATTACCTTCTTGGTGGACATGGGCATCCTGAGGCAATGTAGAAATCCATTCAAATAAACTGATAAAAGAATGTGAGACATGTTACACAATGTGAAAGGAGACCAAGCTCTTACATAAAAGCATTCCTAATGTCAATGAGGTTGCAGCAGTACACACTCTGTACCCATCACAAACATCAAACTAAACAAACACATAGTACAAAGCAGACACATAGACCCAAGTATGCTGAGTCACTTAACTGTAACATTCTTAATCTCTAAAGACCTCCTAGTGAAGCACACATAATAAATACCCTCAGCAGCCCCAAATACACTCTTTCAAACAAACACCCACATCAACACATACAACAACATCTCATGGAGCCTCTACTTCTAATTCCATAAGGTAAGCCACCATGCAATACAACATTCTGGTGAATGCAGCATCCATTATGAGACACACTGATGTCCCTCTCACCATGCTGAGTAAGGAGAAAGTTACTGTCATTTGCTTTTCAGGGACCAGAATCTGCCATATTATGCATTCATTGGACCACAAGCACCAGTATGACTTAGTCCACATGGGTGTAAATGACCTGAGACATTCCTCCTTAGACTATATGAAGACAGACATCATGGCGGTCTTGGAATGTATGTCCCAAGCTGGTATAAGCCTAGTATTAACAGCATTCTACCTTCTCCAAGGATGATGCTACAATACGAACAGAAGATGACTGACTAATAATTGACTTAGTTTCTAACGCCATTCTAAGGGTGTGCAATATTTGCCAGCATGGAAGGTGATGGTCAACAGACCACAATGCATTGCCAGGGGAGATCTGCACCTCTCTCCTCTAGGCTTTTGCATATTAGCTAAAAAACTGTCCTCACCCATAGTGCATTTTTTAGGCAATGCCAAACTAAAAATACTTCCAAAATAGCAAATCAAAATCAAGAAAATCAAAAGGTGTTACTGCTGAATGCTAGGAGTCTAAATGAACTACAATATGAACTGGCACCTCACCTAAGTGTCATGTTTAATCATAGCCTCACCTCAGGTTTCATGCCCACTGAGTGACGCACAGCTACAGTTATCCCACTCCACAAGGGGGGATCCACCTTGTATCCCAGAAACTACCGTCCCATCAGTCTGACAAGCCTTATCTGCAAGGCCATGGAGCGTATTATCATGGAACTTATAAACAAAGACATTGGCAACCTTCAAACACTGGACCTCACCCAGTTTGGGTTCGTGAAGGGCCAATCTTGTCTCCTGAACTTGATTGACTTCTTCATATCAGTCTCCAGAGCCATGGACAAGGGTAAGGTGGTCCACACAGCCTATCTAGACCTTGCCAAGGCTTTGACACCATCCCCCACTCTGGAATCATAGATAAACTTACTAAGCTGGGCATTAATCCCTACGTCACCCAATGGGTTGCTAAATGGCTTACTGATAGAACCCACACTGTAAAAGTAGCTGACTCCAAATCCAGCTCCAGACAAGTGACAAGTGGAGTACCTCAGGGTTCAGTCCTGGGACTGCTCTTGTTTGGCATCTACATCTCTGAAGTACAGGCCAACACTAAGGGACTCTGGATAACAAAGTTTGCAGATGACTGCAAACTGGGAGCCATTATTGAATCCCCAAATGATGTGGATACTCTACAAAAGGGCCTTACAGAAACAGATGCTTGGTGCCAGAGCCATGGGCTCAAGCTCAATGCCAAGAAATGTATAGTTATCCCCTTTGGGAAAAACATGTATCCGTGAATTACCATATAGGTGGCAGTACACTAAACACCAAAAGTTTGATAAGAGACTTAGGGACACAGGTGGACAGTGGTCTCACCTTCGATAACCACATCGCCACAACAGTCAGGAAATCCTTCTATGTAGCACACCTCATCACTAAGGGCTTTTCATCCAGAAAAAAGGAGGTCATTGTCCCACTGTACTCATCCCTCATTAGACCCATTATAGAATACAATGCCCCGTTTGGTATGTACCTCTCAAGACATCTGCAACAACTGGAAAGGCCACAGAAATACCTCACTAAAAGAATCACAGGCCTAAAGCAGACGCCCTACACTGACCGCTTTAAAAAACTCCAGCTATACTTTGTCGCATATCGTCTACTCAGAGGTGATCTTTGCTTAACATACAAGGCCATGTCAAACCCAGAGCTGTTGGACATGCTACACTTAAAGAAATCCCAATCCCTCAGAGCCACACGCTCCAGGGATCTAAACCTTGTCATCACAATAAACAAAACATGCTGGAGGGATAGGCTCCTGACCCAGAGACTCCCCAGACTCTGGAATAGATTGCCCATACATGTCAAGCAGAATGATCTTTGGTCCTCTTCAAAAGGAACCTTTTACGATTGGATGCGAGAAAGGAAATTCACCCTGGGGATCACGTCAGTCGCCCTGCTAGACAGCGGTCCAGGGAAGTAAATAGTGTGGGAAGAAATAGCCAGGGAATTGTTATGGCTAGGCTTGTATAGGCCCTAGGGCTGATAGCCTAGTACCAACCTATGAACCTATAAGAAACTGCACTCCCTACAAACTCTGTTTACACTAGAGAATGACAATGTCTATGTAGTCACTGAAACATAGTTTAAACCATTGGTGCACACCCCAGCAGTGCAAGGCTATAATGCCTTCCGCACATTTAGACCAGCAACTATGCAGGCAGGGACTAAAGGTGAAGTTGTCTCGATTTACATTAAAAATAAATATACCTGAAGGCTGGTCAAACAAGAAGATGCACTTGAGCTTCTCACGTTCAAATCACTATAGGCAAAATCCCATACCACTTCCTTACAAGCTATAGGTCTCTTTCTATTACCTAGGAAACTCATAACACAAAAATAAGCTTACTAGAAACACACACCATCCAACCCAATACCATAGTTATGAATGAATTTAATTATCTCACTCTTAAATAAAAATCATATGACACCAAATATGCAGGCACAGAGATTTCTGGATTTTGCAAACACAAACTCCCTGGACCAGAATGTCAATAAACCAGTCAGGAGCACATTAATATGGGACAGAGCTGTATACCGCTAATATAATGTCCTTTCTGATAAGGTCACACCCCAAATAGTCTCTTCTGAAGTAAAAATAAAACCCCAGCTAAAACTGGAATGTTGAGATACTAGTCTATGGCTAACTTCCTACTATTTAGTGATAGCCTGGCAAAATGTCAAATCCCCCCTAAACTTTGAGAACACCTCTGCCTATGTGAAACTGTTCACAGAAACCCTATACAAGGATAGATGCAGCTGTTCCTGGTGGAATCAAATCAATAGGCTGTATAACAGGAGGAAGAAACTCATGGCAAAAATGAAGAGGTGTAGCAAAGCACACTCATCAAACTACACAAACAAATCAGAGGACCAATAAAATATAGCAAAGCCAAATTTCAGGTAAATTTGGACTCCCAGACCAAGGACAGCCACAAGGCATTCTTTATCTATGTCCACAATGTCAAAGGCAATGCCTAATTGTGTGCAGAGCTCTTTGTTAATGATGCTACCTATACTGAGCCAGAAGATATAGCAATCCTACTGGCTGTCAAATTCAGCTCCAACTTTACCCTCTCTCCCCATCCAACCTTCACTCAAGAAATACCATGAAACATAGCTCCCCCTATCATCACTACAGAATAGGTCCTCAATGTTCTAATGCCAAAATGGGCCCCAACCCAATTACAGACATCTTTCTAAACAGATGAAATACGATCTATCAGGCCCTCTGGAATCACTGTTTAACCTTAGCCTCCAAACAGGATTCATGTCTCACGAATGGAAAACAGCAACCACCATGCCTCTGCACAAAGCTGGGACATTTATAGTCCATGAAAATGGTTTACTATTAAAACTTGGAAACCACATCAGTCGACTGGCAAATGGTTGACTTGCAGTTTTCAAGTGGGCAGAATGTCAAATTGATCGACTACACCACAGGGAATGGGTAGTGTAAGTCGAACATTTGGGTTTGACATAGTGCAGGGGGATTGTGGTTCAGTGAGAAACAGGGAATTAGCCCATTTCCTCACTGAAGTGAGATCTCAGAGTTGGTATATTTAATGTGCAGGGGGTGTGGGGGCAGAGACCCCCACATGGGAGGCCCCTCTGCAAAACAGTGAAATTAACATACTGTTGACTGTACAGTCTAACGGTATGTTAATGTGCATAGCAGGAGGTGAGTGACATCACCTCCTGCTATGTCGAATTCATCAAACTTGGAGGCTCGGGTATGTCATTTCCGACATTCTGCCTTTTGGACATGTCGGAAATCGACATTATTCATTGACATTCTAATCAGTCAATGGACACATTTTCAAGATAATGATAGTAAACCCCTGCTCATCTCCAGCACCTCTAGTTTACCTCTTCTCTTGTTCCTCAAACAGTACTCATAATATCACCGTACTATCCCTTTATCTCTCAGCCTCCCTCCTCCTTTTCCTTTGCCTATCAAACTCTTACCACAATCCACTTTGCTATCAAACACCATCTCCAACATTCCCCATCACTACACTTTCCAACACCTCCCTTTACCCACAGCTCATCTCTTCATCCCTCTTTAATACCTCACCTACACACCTTTGCAAAATTAACATATTTCCATTCACCACCCATACTTCCATCCCACAACCTAGAATCTCCACTTCCTTAAACCTCCTCAAATACATGAATACCTTCCTGGAAACACTTCTCCTAGGTGGGGACATCCACCCCAACCCAGGACCACCAGCCCATACCTTTCTCAATTATACACCTCACTCCTCTTCTACCTAGTCCTCCTCCCTACCCTCCCTCCTTCCCCTAAATCATTGCTAATTCTCTCCTTAAATATCCAAACCCTAGTCAACAAAATCACACAACTACATTCCTGGATTGCCAACACCCCCCCCCCCATATTTTAACTCTATCTGAAACTTGGTGGAAATCCCATATGTCTAATGTAGAAATCTTATTGACATTATAGATAATAACCATATATATAGGTATAATCCAGGTTATAACATCTTCTGCTCCAACAGAACCAATAAGAGGGGTGGAGGTGTTGTCATCCTTTATACAAAATAACTGATTCTCTCTCCACCCTCTATCTCTATACCCAACTTTAAGCCTGCAGAACTCCTTATTGTTAATTGTTATCGAAATCCGCATAAAAAATTTGCCATGGTCTCCATCTACATACCTCCCAGGCAAATCATCCCCATCCTCGAGAACATTCTGTCTTGGGTTTCTCTGCATATTCCATATGAAGCCATTCTTCTTGGTGACATTAACATTGATTGGCCCCAACTTTCTACTTCATCTCCTAGTCTTAGTCTCAACCTTAACGGCTTCCACCAACTTATATGCTCCCCTATTCATACTACCAAAACTCCACATCAGGGCCTACCCTGGATTGGATTCTTACCTCAGATCCCAATCTCTATCACAACCCTGGCACACGTCCTAACTCTCTTAGTGACCGCTCTGCTGCCTTTATTGACAAATTCTTTAAATGTAATCCTAAAGACCTCCTCTATAGAGATTGTCATAAACTTAACCAATTTAACCCAGATACTTTTAATTCCACATTATAAAATGATCCTTCATTCAACACCTCCCTCTCAATGAGGCTGTAACATCCTTTAATAAAATATTCCCGGACATTCTTAACTCCATGTCATCTATCAGAAAAATCAGAACAAAAATCTAACTTGGCCCCCTGGCTTACACAGCATACCTGCTCCATTATACATAAAAGTGACAGTATCTGAAAAGCCTGGATCAAAAATAAGTCCCCTATTCTACTCCAATAATATAAAGAGCTCAGAAATCTGTCCAAAGACTTATTAACAATGACAAGAAAAACTACTTCTCTAACAACCAACACAACCCACATACAAATCCAAAGAAAATTTTGAGTTCCATTAAACATCATCTTTATCCTAGCAATCCTCCAACTCCCAACCCCTTCCTACAGAATACTGCTACAGAAATCGCCACTCTTCTTAACAATTATTTTATTGAAACAATCCAAAAACTTACACAAAATAGTAATACCTCCACTTCCCACCCTTTATCACCAACAAATCTCTCAATACTCAAAATAGTAATACTTTCACTGCCCTCATCCCCAAACATGACACCTTTCACTACCTTCTCCTTCAAACCTGCCCCCACTTCCTTCATCAAATCTCTCCTTTCCAAACTCAAACCTTGCTCCCATTCTGCTGATAAATTGCCTGCCTTCTTTCTTAAAATTACTGCAGAACCCATTGTCTACCCTACCTCCATACTCATAAATCATTCCATTATTGAAGCCTGTGTCTCTGATTTATGGAAATCCTTCTACACTATTCCTCTTCATAAGGGTGGTAACTCCACCAATCCATCCAACTATAGGCCTATCGCCATTCTGTCCCCATCTCCAAAATTCTTGAAAAGTGTATTCACACCTCAGCTAAGCAAACATCTACTTGATAATAACCTGCTTACATATACCCAACATGGATTTAGACCCCACCACAGCACTTCCACAGCACTCCTCTCCTTCACCCATACAGTAGCAGAGGCCTGAGACAAAGATTTTGTTAGTCTACTCTTTATTTCTTGAACTCTCTAAAGCTTTTGACACTGTCTCTCACTCAAAATTTCTAGCTAAACTTTCCAACTACCAGCTCGCTACTTCCTCCTTAAACTGGTACTCTAATTACCTCACCAATAGGCAACAATCCATTCACTGGCAAACTGTCCTCTCCCCCTTCCAAACTGTCAACACAGGTGTACCACTCGGATCTATCTATCTTAGCCCCCCCCCCCTGTTCAATATTTTCACTAATAATCTATACTCCACCTGCAACCTCTGAGCTCTCCTTCAATATGCAAACAATTCTACTGTTATTACCACTGCACACACAGCATCCCTGATCTCTTATCCCTAACAAAGAACTCCATTTCCGCAGTCAATACATGGGTCTCTGACAATCAACTCATACTTAATCATAAAAAACAATACTCCTTCTCTTCCTTCCTAAAACACTGGCACATCACAAATCCTCCTTTTCCAAAATCTCCCTCAACAATACCATCATTAAACCCGAACCCCATACCAAACTACTAGGCCTCATTATTGATGATGAATTAAAATATGATATACACATCCAACACTGTATAAAGAAAACATACTAGAGACTAGGGCTACTCTATCATAATCAGAAATTCCTTACACCTTCCTCCAAAATATCCCTAACCCAGTCTCTTCTGTTACCCTGTCTTATGTATGAAGCCCCTGTTCTTACAAATACTTAAACTACTTTACTCTCCATCTCAAACAAATGTACAGTAAAATTGCCAGATTTGCCACTAGCATCACATATAATTCCAATCACTGTCTTGCCCTTAACACACTCCAATGGCCCAAATTTTCTAATTAACTATTACTTCAGTAACTATGCACCACCCATTCCATCTTGAATGACCCCTCTTCCTGCCCTCCTTCTCTAACTTTGTATCTTACTATAACCCTCGTCGTCTCCTTCACTCAGCTGACAAACTCCTCCTTGATATCTACAAACCCAACAAGAATATGAGAAAATCCCTGTGTAAGTACTCTGTAGCTCATGAGTGAAACACTCTTCCCCTTAATATAAGACAGACTCCCAAAAATACCTGTTTAAACATGAACTAAAACACTATCTACTTAAGACTTGCTCCTGCCTGTGTCAAATCCTACATGACAACTTTATCATGCATTCATCTTCTACTCATCTAATCTGTATCCTCCCTTTCTCTCTCTCTCCTCTTTCTCTCTTTCTTGACTGCTATATCATTTCTCTTTCTGGACTTTATATTCAAAATGAGTATATTCTGCACTCATCAGAACTGTCACTGAGTACAATGCTACCTTTGGTATATGAATGAAAGAAATATCCACAGACGTTCCTCACTAAAAGAATACAGGGTGTAAATAACATCTGCTATGTAGACCTCCTCGAAGCCCTATCCCTGCATTGTTTCTTACAGGCTGCTGTGGGGAGATCTATGCCTGACACACAAGGCATTGTCAGACCTCACAAAAAACACACAGCAGACACCAGCGATTAAACCAAATAGTTTTTAGTAACAACCATCTGATATCTTGGCTTTTCGCTTTCAAGGATAAAACAATATGTGTATTCCAACAACTTATACCAGGTGAACCCCACCAATAATTAAGTCCCATTCTGTTTCTAAAGTGCACAGTACCTATTTATGCTCATCTATCCCAGCATTTTGATTATATACTATCTAAAATTTCACATATATCTAACTAACTTATCTAACTAACTTTTCTTATAAATATACACTTTATTCATATTTACTTTTACATAAGGGACAGCTATGGGTGCCCCCTATGCACCAACATATGCAATAATTCATATATTTGTAAGGAATGTGTTTACAGTATTGAATTCTATAGGAGGCATGTAGTATTATATAAGAGATTCATTGATGACTTGTTTTTTATTTGTAGGGGTCACCCATTGGAATTTAGAAAGTTTATAGTAGATTTGAATAAGAATGCTCATGGCCTGAAATTTTCTATGACAGAGGGCAATATCATCATGCAATTTTTGAATGCAGAGTTTTATATTGATAGTGCATCTAATGTTCAACATAGACCTTTTAGGAATCCCCCTGCAGTAAACAATTTTATTGCATGCTGAGAGAATGCACCCTCCTCCCATTTTATAGATTCTCTCCCCTTTGGGGAATTTCTGTGTATTGCATGTAATAGCTAAGAGTAAATGTAGAATGGAATTTTTGTTAGATGATAGGAAGAGACTGTCTAAGACAGATTATACAGAAGGAATTTAAATTGGGTTTTGAAGTGTACTCTTGGAAGCGGGGAAGGAACACATGGGGTTAAAAATAAAAAAGAAACATGTGTCATGAGGAACCTCAAGCCTTTATATTCTGGAAAATATTTATATTTTGTACCCAGGTTTTTTCCATTTTCTGGAATTATGAGGAGGCTGATTAAGGAATCACATTGTTTGTCTGGAGGAGATGGTGAGGGATTTATTCCCTGGGTTGGTAAGGTTTTCATATAAAAGGTATTTGAATTTAAAAGAGTTATTGAATGCACCACTATATAATGTGCCTCAGAGTACATTAGGATCTTTTGTTTGTGGTCAGTGTAAGGCATGTAGGAAAATGAGGACTATTTCTGGTAGTAGTATCAAGGGACGAAAATTTGTTTCAAAAGGAAGGTTTTTGTGCAATTCCTGTGGGGCGGTATATATTGTGGGGTATGGATGCGAGATGACCAAATGGTATATAGGTCAAACTAAGAGGGTAGTTAAAGTTAGGATTTTGGAACATTTAGGTGATATCTGAAATAGGAATGTTGGGAGTACTGTAAGGGAACATTTTAACGAGTATGAAGACAGTGATCGTTCTTTCTTCCTTTTTTAGTATATTAGCTCAACATAGCTCATACGGGGGGGTGATTTGGGCCAAAACTTAAATGCACTGGGAGAGCAAAATGATTTTGAATTATGGAACACTTTACCCTAAGGGTCTGAATTTGTAGGTAAGCTTACGTTAATATTGTATTTAATGTTTATATATTCATTTATTTATGAACATTATTAGTTGAACAAATTATTTATATGCAACGTATGCAAAAGTAAATATGAATGAAGTGTATATTTATAAGAAAAGCTTAATACGTTAGTTAAATATATGTGAAAGTTTAGATAGTATGTAATCAAAATGCTGGGATGGATGTATATAAATACTGTGCACTTTATAAACAAAATGGGACTTAATTATTGGTTGGTATAAGTTGTTGGAATGCATATATTATTGTATCCTTGAAGGCAAAAAGCCAAGGTACTAGATGGTTGTTACTAAAAACTTTTTGATTTAATTGCTGGTGTCTGCTGTGTGTGTGTTTTTTTTTCTGCTGTTTTAGCCCGAGGGCTGGTTCTTGTTTTTGGTCATTGTCAGACCTCACTCTGATGGACTTCATGCATATCTACAAAACAAACAGCACCAGAATTACCCATTCTAAAGACTTAAACCTTTCTTCTGATATAAATATGATCTGCTGGAGAGACAGATATGTATGCAGAGACTACCCGTTCTCCAAGAAAAGCTCCCCATCCATATGAAGCAGAGTTTCTCCTTAATCGAATTTAGTTCAAGTGTTACTTGAACAATTTGATAGGGAACATGAAATTAATCCCTGGTTTGGCACATTTGACTCTGATGGATACAGGCAGCATAAAAATGGTTCATCTCTCAGGTTCCTGTCTGTAAATGTTTCATCGCTCTTGCCTCTGCTTACACTTACCAAGGGTACCAGAACTTGTCAGATATTTGGGATCATGGCTAGTCTTAAAATGGCCCCAGTGATCATTAGCCTAGTGTACACCTACCTTCTCCCATGGTCCCATGGTTCTTACTCCTGTGTAAGGATTTCACACTCCTTCCCCTTCTTCACATTTATAATTTCTGCCTAACTCAAAACATCATGCTTGGTATTTGGAAAATAGCCATTGTTAAAAACCCCTCCTCCCAAAAAACTAACCCATCCCACTCCACTGACTGCAGTACTGTATCCATTCTTTCCATACTTGGCAAAATCCTTGAAAATTTAGTTGATAATCAGTTCGACCAGAACATCAATATCTTCTACCATCCTCAAAACATCATGGCTTTTGGGCTTATTGAGCACTTCTACTGTAGTGGGGTACTTAACAATAACATCCTTTTGGTTATGGAGAAAGGGTATCTCACTGGAGCTATCTTTATTGACCTCTCCAGAGCTTTCAATCTGATTGATCATATTCTTTTAGATAACCTAACTGAAATTGAAATTAGCACAGCTATGGCTACTGGTTTAAAAGTTATCTTTCCAATCAGCCTCTCTGCCTCCTCTCCTCTCCTTAACGGAGTCCCTCAAGGACCAATTCTGGCTCCACTTGCTGTTCTCCCATTTCATTAATAAGCAACCACTTTATATCCTTTACTTCTCTATTTTACTTTATGCTGATGGCATGGTCTTATTTCACTCAAACCGGACCTCCTCTAACTTATAGTGACGACTACAAGCTGGCTTCCTTTCCCTTATCAAATAGATTAACTTGGTCCTCTGTACATACTTTTACAAAGCACTATGACCTTGATTCCTTCTCTAGATCCAGATCAAGCTTTGCTAGGACCATTCTCTAGGGGCTCCTGGACTCTTCTCCTTCCTCCTCCCAAATGTAGTTAGGTATGGTAATCTTCCCACATAGCTAAGGCTACTGCAACAGTGATCAATATGATGAACATAGCACAGTTGTGTGAGCTAAACGTACCATAACAGCAACTGTTTGAATGATAACTGCTGCAGTCACCACTCCCTCTCTCATTCCATTCTCCTAGTTTTTTGGTGTGGTTGGAAGTAAACCATTTAATATTAATTTGAGATTCTTCTCTCTGCTAAAGCACACAGATTAACTTTGACATATCCCACAGTTGATATTAAGAATATTTCATTTTCATCGAAAATCTACTAAACTGGGCAGCGATCAAATTCCCCCAAGAAACAATTGTGCTTGGTGACTTTAACCTGGATTGGCATACCTGCACATCAACTACCCAATCTAATTTTATTAACCTCTTCAACTTCACTCAAACAATAACCTGTCCAACCCATACAGACAAACACTCTAACAAGCAGTCAACTAACAGGCCGAGCCTCAATTACCTAGCTGGGTGCCTATATGACTTACTCAGCAATCACTCTTGAACCTTCCTTTTTAAAAAGTGAGTCCATACACAAAGTAACATCATCTGCAAATATATCACTACAAAGAAAAACTTCTTCCCTACTAATTTTAACCTCCTGCTCACACAATGTAACTTGACTCCGCTCAAACATCTACATCTAGATGCTGCTGTTCACTACTTTAACAAAACCTTCTTTACAATACCAAACAGTCAAGCCCCTGCTATAAAAGTACGTACCAAAACCAAACCCCTCCCATAGCTAACCAATGACACCAAACTTCTAATGAAGCATAAAGACAAAGCCTGGTCAATATATCATACCTCCAAAGATAAAACTGACCACCTAACCTATCAACAATTAAGAAACTTAAAAAAACAGATCAAAAAAGACAAAAAAAACATACTTCCTATCCTGTCAAAAAAAAACACCTAAACAACCAAAAAAATGTTGGCAATCCATCAATCACCTCTTAAACCCTGCTTGTACCTCTACCTCTCCCCCTGTCACCTCAAGCAACCCAGACCCCATTTCATCTCAGTTCAACTCTCACTTCATAAACACTGTCACCTCCCTACTAAACAACCAAACAGCCCAGCCACTTTCTTTTCCTACCCCTGCCCCTGATATTCATAACCCCTTCTCCTTCACACCCATACAAACTAATTATATAAAGACTCTCGTAACCAAACTCAAACCTGGCTACGTAGCTGCAGACAAACTCCCAAAAGAGTTTCTAAAATGTGCCGCCCCTTCTATCTCTTACCCCATTTCTATCCCGATTAACCAGTCTATCAAAGAACAATATGTTTCACTTCTTTGGAAAATCTCTCACATCATACTGCTCCACAAAGGTGGACCCTCCAAAGAACTAACTATCAACCTATAGCCATCCGGTCCCCCCTTGCAAAAATACTAGAAAAAATGTATCCATACTCAACTCATTAACTACTTCCTTAACAATAACCTACTGTTCAGCACCCAGCATGGCTTTAGACCTAAGTATATTAATAGCACTTCTCTCCTAAATTTCACTAACACCATCCATCATCTCATGAATGAAGACCAGCTTGTTTCTTCCATCTTTCTCGATATGTCAAAAGCCTTTGACACTGTATCCCACCAACTACTACTCAATATACTATCTTTGTATGGACCTCTGTCCTACATCACTAACCTGGTTCCATATCTATCTTTCCAGTCATCAACAGACTACAAAATAGGAAAACTCACTTTCCTCCCTACTCCCCATCTCCATAGACATACCCCAAGGATCTACTCATCCCACTTCTCTTTACTATATTCACAAATGACCTTGCTTCAGCTACTCAACTAGCCTCGATTGTACAATATGCTGATGATACTCCTCTTATCTGCTCTGCCCAACACCCCAAGAACTCCAACTAAAAATGCAATCATCTTTTCATGGCATTGAATCATACCTTTCTCAATGCCAACTAATTTTAAATCCCAGCAAAACCAAAATCATAGTCTGCAGTAACAAAAAAAAAAACAAACAAACTTCAGTAACAAAAAAAACAAACAAACTTCAGTAACAAAAAAACAAACAAACAAACGTCCCCAGCCCCTTTTCTCACTCACTTCAGCAAATGGACCCAAGATAGTCCCCACAAAACACAACAAACTCTTAGGTGTGACCAAAGTTGAGAACCTCAAATTTGATACACACATTGCTCAAACTATCAAAAAGTCCACATCAAACTAGGCACCCTATACAGGGCCAAATCATATCTTACTCCCAATGCCAGGCTAGCTACTGCTCGCACGTACTTGCTATCCATCCTCCTGTATGCCTCCCTCATATTCACTAATCTCAGAAAATCAGACCTCAACAGCCTAGCTTCATGCTACAACAAGATAGCCAAATATGCCATCAATCATCCACACAGATCTCACCACTGTTTAGCTCTCTCACAGGTAAACTGGCTAGAGCTCTCCAACTTTTATCACTTAATCAACTAACATTATCCCACAAAATAATACATTCCCCCAGTAACTGCCCTGCAATCTCCCACCTAGTCCAACATAGCAATAATCTCAGATCTCTCAGATCTTCTAACAAACTCTTACTGAAGGTCTCCAACTCCCACAACTAACATGGCGACTGCCTCTACTCACACAAAATAGCCAAACTCTGGAACACTCTTCCAGAGACAATAACAAAAAACCTGACTCAGTATCAGTTCAAAGCACTCCTAAAGGAACATCTGACTAATCATTGGCTGTGCTCTTGCTACTCCCCTGGATAGCTACTAACCACTTCTATTTCTGCTCCCAACATAAGTACTATCCTCTTTTGTATTATTTTTTCCTATATTAAAAAAATAGCACAGTTCTGGATGTGTACAATTGCTTGTCTGTACTATTGCCTGTATTTGGTCAATCATAGTTTTATAAATGCCTGTATTTTTTTAATTATTGTTGTATGTAATATTGTGGAGCTTTTCTCCCCTGGTCTCAGCTGAAAATGGTTCCCTGGCCCACTCGGACACTACCTGGTAAACAAATGTAATAAATAAATAAATAAATAAAATAAATAAATTTTACTTATCTTTTAATATGCTTGAAAGCAAAGCTGGCCACCTCTATAAGCAGAAGCATCAAATGAGATCTGAAGTACGATGGGGGTTTGTGCATTATGGGAAGGCAGGAGCTCAAGAGTTTCAGTTGGCCATGGACTATACTATCGGTAGAGTTGGATCTGAGGATTGGATCTGAACCCAATGGTTGAGGATAAATGAAAATTGACAACATCAGATATACTTTTTGTTGTTTCCAGCACTGTCCTTTCAGGGCTCAGCCTCCCTCTCTCTGCTGACATTAAAGCTCTGAAGGACTGAACACTGAAACTTGTCTTTTAGTCATCTCAGCTTGAGCTGCTTGACAGTTTGGGTGCATGGAAGAAAAGCTTTGGACAGTGGCCAACTGTTATATCCTTATAAGTTCATAGGTTCATAGGTAGGTGCTAGGCTATTGGCCCTAGGGCCTATATAAGCCTAGCCAAATGGTACCCTGGATTTGCCACCCAAGAAAATTATTTTCCTGTGCCCCTGTCAAGCAGATCCACATAAGTGATCCCCAGGGTGAATTTCCTATCTCCCATCCAATCATCAATATTTTTCTTGAAGAGTGCTAATGAGGAGTTTTGTTTGATATAGATAGGTAGTTTGTTCCAGAGTATGGGAAGTCTCTGAGACAGGAATCTATCCCTCCAGCATGTTATGTTTATTGTGGTGACAAGGATTAGGTCCCTAGAGCATGTGGCTTGAAGGGATTAGGATTTCTTTACGTGGAGCATGTCCAACAGCTCCGGGTTTGACATAGCTTTGTATGTTAGGCAGAGATCATCTCTGAGTAGGCGATATGTGACAGAGTAAAGCTTGAGTTTTTTGAGATGGTCTGCATAGGCCATCTGTTTGAGGCCGGTAATCCTCTTTGTGAGGTATTTCTGTGGCCTTTCCAGTTGTTGTAGATGTCTTGTGAGGTACTTACCAAAAGGGGCGTTGTACGCTATAATGGGTCTAATGAGTGACGAGTAGAGGGGAACAATGACCTCTTTTTTCCTGGATGAAAACCCTTTTGTGATGAGGTGTGCCATGTAGAAGGATTTCCTGACTACTGTGACAATGTGATTATCAAAGGAGAGACTACTGTCCACCTCGGTCCCAAGATCTCTTATCACACTTTCAGTGTTAAGTAGACTACCGCCTATGTGGTAGTTCATGGGTACAGAGTTTTTACCAAAAGGGATGACAATGCACTTTTTGGCATTGAGCTTGATGCCATGGCTTTGACACCAGGCATCTGTCTCAGTAAGGCCCTTTGGTAGGATGTCTACATCATTAAGAGATTTGATTATGGCTCCTAGTTTGCAGTCATCTGTGAACTTTGTTAGCCAAAGACCTTCTGTGTTAGCCTGTACTTCAGAGAAGTAGATACCAAACAGGAGAAGATCTAGGACTAAACCCTGTGGTACTCCACTTGTCACTGTTCTGAAGTTGGATTTAGAGTCTGCTACTTTCACAATGTGGGTTCTGTCAGTGAGTCAGTTGGCAACCCATCTTGTGACATAGGGATTTATACCTAGTTTAGTGAGTTTGTCTATAATTCCAGAGTGGGGGATGGTGTCGAAAGCCTTGGCGAGATCTAGATAGGCTGTGTGAACCACCTTACTCTCATCTACGGCTTTGGCAACTGCTTCAAAGACGTCTAACAGGTTTAGGAGACATGATCTGCCTTTTACAAACCCAAACTGGGTAGGGTCCAGAGTTTGGAGATTACCAATGTCATTGTTTATAAGTTTCATGATGATACGCTCCATAGCCTTGCAGACCAGGCTTGTCAGGCTAATGGGGTGGTAGTTCCCAGGGTCCGTGGTGGCTCCCCCTTTGTGGAGTGGGATAACCGTTGCTGTTTGCTATTCAGTGGGTACAAAACCTGAGGTGAGGTTATGATTGAACATGGTGCTTAGGTGGGGTGCCAGTTCGTTCTGTAGTTCATGTAGAACGCAGCCTGGGATGTTGTCAGGTCCCATGGATGCTGTGTTCTTGGCTTTGGAGAGTGTGCTTTTTACCTGTGCAGCCATGATTACAGGTACTTTGCATTCTTTCTGTATAGATATGGGCCCTTTAGGGGATAAGAAAGGGGTAAAGTTAGCACTGAACCTATCTGCCAGGATGTTGGCAATATTAATTGGTACTGTATATTTAGTGCCATTGTGCTGTAACTCAGAGCAGATCTGAGTGTTGCCATTGAGATTCTTGACATAGCTATAGAATGCTTTGTGGTTGTCTTTAGAATCAGTGGCGATTTTGTTTTCGTAACTAGCTTTGGAGGATTTTATGAGGGATCTCAGCTTCTTACTGAAGCTGACCATGGAGTTCCTCCAATCATGGGATTTTACTCTTTTTTGCAACAGTTTTTTTTTTCTTTTGTTGTAGAGTTTGTTTATAGCAGGGGACCACCAGATTGGCTTCCGTTTTTTGAGGATAGCATCTTGGTTCTGTTAGGGATTGCATGATCCATGCACTAGTGTAAGTGCTTATAATGGGATTCAGCAGTCGTATCTCTATTGTTCGTCAGCATGGGTGTCGTGAAGTTTGCCACTTCTGTCTTAAGAAGCGTGAAGTTGGCTTTGGAGAAATTTTTTACGGTGGTTTCCCTGATGGGGGTGGGGTGGGGCTGGGATGTAGAGATCTATGGTGATTTGCCTGTGGTCGGATCTGACCAATGAGGAATTGACCTCTGGTGTGGAACACCGGTTGCCCATGTTGGTAATGACCAGGTCTAGGATATTGCTGCCCCTAGTGGGGTTGTGGATAAGTTGATCCAAGGCATTAGAATTTATGAATTCCAGAAAACCTATAACACAAGAGTTGGCACATGAGTAGTTTTCCCAGTTAATGGTGGGGTAGTTGAAATCGCCAATTATTAGGGTGTTAGGTTGTACCCTAATATTTTCCAGTGTATCAAGAAATGAGGAGTGGGAATCCTGGGGCATGATGGGGGGGGGGTCTGTAGCAAGCTACAATTTGCATTGCGGTCTTGCCCAGAGTTAGTTGCACTTGGATAATCTTGGATGCATTATGCTGAGCAACTAGCCTGGAGGTGTGGATATCCTTAATGAATATGGACACGCCTCCACATTTACTGCTTCGGTCCAAGTTAAGTGGTCAAAAGGTGTGGTATGAATTATAGCCTGGTAATGCAGGGGTGCTCTCTGGAGCCTTGAACCAGGTCTCTGTCACTGCACAGATGTCAATGTTCTCCATTTTAAGGAGTGCCTCAAGTGAGTGCATTTTGAGGTATAGACTTCTAGCATTGAGTAGCATTACCCTCAGAATTTGCTTGCTTGTACCTGTTACAGTGGTGAATTTGTCATTTGAATATTGCCTAAAAAAGGCACTATAGGGGTGGCAAGAGCCTTAACCAGTATCCGGAATCCCAAGGGACCCATATATCTAAGGCTACTGCAGCAGTGATCAATATAATGAACATTGAAAAAAATGCCTTAAAAACAAAAGGGTGAAAACTCTTTTTTTATTGTTGTTTTTTGCATGCAGAAATCCCCCTGAACTGCCCCAATGTGGGAGGATAACCCCTCACCCCAACTTATCTATCAACTCCGCAGTTGCACCAATTGGAAGAATGGAGAAATCTCCCTAAAAAGGTGAATCGTTGTCAGCACACAATTAGAAATCACACCAACAATGATTTTCTATGGGGAAAATGTATTTGGCATTATGTCATTCATATTTTTTTCCTGTAGGCTACTGACACTAGAAGTATTTAACCTTGAACATGTGTACAGAAGCTGTTAGAAGGAAATTAAAAAAATATGACTAGCAATGTATTAATGCAAAAGCATTTGACAGTTATTCATGAAGCAATATGGAAAATTTTGAAGCACATGGTATAAGACAAGTTATGAAAAATATGGGATAAGGGTGACTATAAATGAATTGCTTGGAAAAAAGTGAGAATAGAAAGGAGATTAAAGCAAGGCTGCTCCCTAAGCATGTTCTTGTTCATTTACATAATGTATGCTATGAATCAAAAATGTAAATACGGGTTAAAAATGCAGCATAGGAGTTAGTGGGAATAAAGTATTAATATGTATATCTTATGCAGAGGATCTGATGATAGTTTCAAGAAACAAAGTAATGATAAATGAATTAGTTGCAAGAACTGAGATACTGTTAAGTAAAGTAGGATTACAATTAAATTAAGCTAAAAGTGACGTTTTCGGTAAAGTAAGAGAAATAAATGAATATATTGTAATAGAAAAGACAAATATATTAGTACAACATTTGGTGACTATGAAAGAGTAATTGAATAATGGAAAGAACATTTGTAAAGGTAAGGAAAATTATTATATGGTGGAAAAGTTTTCTCTGTCTTCTTTTGAAAACTTATGTATGTCAAATACCTATGCATTGGGGACATTAGTATACAGAGATTTTGTTTCCAGGTAAAGTGGAAAAATAAACAATGTTTATTTTTTCTGTTTTATATGGGATCCAAGTGTAAATCCTGTGAGAATGGGTATAATTTATAATAGAAAAGAAAGCAGTTTGAATTTGAAAAACACTATTGTGCACCTGATGCTGACAAATTTGTTTTGGATAATTGAAAAAGCTAACAAAATAGAGAAAAATATGGCGGGAAAATGTTGAGTGTGATATATGTGGCAATATCGAATAAAGAGGAAAAAAGAAAAGATAAAATAGAAATGAAAGAATATATGAATAAAATAACATTTTGTAAATGCAGATCAGAAAATGTGATATTTAAAAAATGAACTATATAATAATATATAATGGATGGGATGTAATTTAGAATATCCATGGAAAAAATTAAAGAAAGATGTTAAGCTATTTTTGAAAGAATAAAATGTGAAAATATTTATGAAGCAATATTAATGTTACATGAAAAATGCAATGAGAAATGTAAAGTATTAGAAGAGAGACAATTTAAAGAATAAAATGTAAAAGAAGTACAGATTTTTTTCTAAACTGTTAAAACAAAGGATTTTGAGGAAACATTTAAAAATGAATACAAGCAGAGTGAATTTGAAATAAAAATACAGAAATTGTATTACATGGAAAGACAAACAAAAGTGAAGATGAAAATGGGATATATTATTATTATATATTATATGTATATTATTATATATATTCATTTTGGATGTTAAGGAAAGGTAGTTGTGGCAGTTTTATTATATAACAAAAAACGAGAAGACTGAGATGTGTTAATGGAATAAAAGGATGGTTACGGAAAAAAGACCGGGTGGATGAAAGCATTTTTGTTTTTGTAAAAATATTGGATGGGGAAATTGAATTAAAATTATTTTGTCCCTAAGGTAGAGTTGGAAATAATGTAAACAGTGTATAGGAAGTGAAATTATGTAATGCAAATGATGTAATAGTTGTATATAATGTAAATAATGCAAAGAATGATGTAGTGTAAATGATGTAATAATTGTATATAATGTAAATAATGCAAAAGATGTAGTGCAAATGACATAATTTTATATACTGTAAATAATGCACATTTTATATACTGTAAATAATGCAAAGAATGATGTAGTGTATAATGTACATAATGCAAAGAATGATGTAGTGTAAATGTTGTACTAATTGTATATAATGTAAATGCAAAGAATGATGTAGTGCAAATGACATAATAATTGTATATAATGGAAATGCAAAGAATGATGTAGTGTAAATGATATCATGATTGTATATAATGTAAATAATGCAAAATATGTAGTGCAAATGATGTAATAGTTATATATAATGTAAATAATGCAAAGGATTATGTAGTGCAAATGCTGTAATAATTGTATATAATGTAAATAATGCAAAGGATGATGTAGTGCAAATGATATAATAATTGTATATAATGTAAATAGTGCAAAGAATGCAGTGCAAATGATGTAATAATTGCATATAATGTAAATAATGCAAAGGATGATGTAGTGCAACTGATGTAATAATTGTATATAATGTAAATAATGCAAACGATGATGTAGTGCAAATGATGTAAGAATAGTATATAATGTAAATAATGCAAAGAATGATGTAGTGTAAATGATGTAATAATTGTATATAATGTAAATAATGCAAAAGATGTAGTGCAAATGACATAATAATTTTATATACTGTAAATAATGCACATTTTAAATACTGTAAATAATGCAAAGAATGATGTAGTGTAAATGTTGTACTAATTGTATATAATGTAAATGCAAAGAATGATGTAGTGCAAATGACATAATAATTTTATATACTGTAAATAATGCACATTTTAAATACTGTAAATAATGCAAAGAATGATGTAGTGTAAATGTTGTACTAATTGTATATAATGTAAATGCAAAGAATGATGTAGTGCAAATGACATAATAATTGTATATAATGGAAATGCAAAGAATGATGTAGTGTAAATGATATCATGCACTACATATTTTGCATTATTTACATTATATACAATCATTTATTTATTTAACATTCCCAGTCAACAAATGTTAAATAAATAAATGATTGTATATAATGTAAATAATGCAAAATATGTAGTGCAAATGATGTAATAATTATATATAATGTAAATAATGCAAAGAATGATGTAGTGCAAATGATGTAATGATTGTATATAATGTAAATAATGCAAAGGATGCAGTGCAAATGATGTAATAATTGTATATAATGTAAATAATGCAAAGGATGATGTAGTGCAAATGATGTAACAATTTTATATAATGTAAATAATGCAAAGGTGATGTGCAAATGATATAATAATTGCATATACTGTAAATAATGCAAAGAATGATGTAGTGTAAATGATGTAATAATTGTATATAATGTAAATAATGCAAAGGATGATGTAGTGTGAATGATATAATTGTATATAATGTAAATAATGCAAAAATGATGTGTAAATAATGTAATAATTGTATATAATGTAAATAATGTAAAGAATGATGTAGTGTAAATGATGTAATAATTGTATATAATGTAAATAATGAAAAGGATGATGTAGTGCCAATGATGTTATAATTGTATATAATGTAAATAATCCAAAGGATGATGTAGTGCAAATGAAATAATAATTGTATATAATGTAATTACAGCAAAGGATGATGCAGTGTAAATGATGTAATAATTGTATATAATGTAAATAATGCAAAGAATAATGCAGTGTATATGATATAAAAATTGTATATAATGTAAATAAGGCAAAGGATGATGTAGAGCAAATGATGTAATAATTGCATAAAATGTATGTCAAATAAATTGTTAAAATCAGATTGTAAAAATCATTAGGCTTTTCAAAATGACAGTCAATAACACAGGATGCTCAGGTTCAAATAACATTTCTTTACTAATGTACATTAGGTGGCAAAAAACTATACAAAACAAGTATAGAGTTTTGACTGACATGATACAGGAAGTAAACTTCTTAAAATACACTATACATTCAAGCTGTGCCCACCTTACTGACGTGGTCAGTCACAGGGCACCTACATCATAACAGTCTACAATATTCTATTCATAAAAAGTGCTGAGGTTATACTTTTTAAAAACTTTCCCATGAGAATAATACAGCCTTGCAAGGCACCTGGTCAATTACAATGTCTTCCTGTAAATGTTGCTTCTTCCAAGGTTTCAGGCCAGTTCAATACAATAGTCAGTTCATCTCTTAATACGTTCCTTTGTCTCTTTGGTAAGCAGCTGCACTCTATCTTTGATAGTGTTCACAAGGCCATCCTTCTCGGTGGAAGGAAGAAAGATATACATGCATACATATTTATTTCTCTCTAACCCAGCAGATAATAATTGCTGAAAGACATAAGCCTGCTGAGCTGGCTACTGCCAGTGTCAGAGGTTAATCACACTGCAGCTAAGTTTCAAGCAATTACATGCAAGATCATTTCTACTGCCATATTGTTAAATAGAATCAAATGCATTACATATTATACTGTTTCTAAACTTGCACTACATATATGTTTAAGTACATATTTTTCTAACAGTTTATATATGTTTAAGTACATATTTTTCTAACAGTTTATATATGTTTAAGTACATATTTTTCTAACAGTTTATATATGTTTAAGTACATATTTTTCTAATATTCTCCCTCCTTTTAATGCTTTTTATTCTATTCAGAAAAATAAACAACATTATTTCATTCCCGAGTCTCTTCCTCTCTGGAACTTTCAACTAGGCAAGTCATTTGTTTTATATTTCAGAAATAATTTCATTTGGTATCAACATATTCAACTCCAGGTCTTGATACATAGTCTCGGTTACAGATACATCAACGAAGTCCCTAACTAATCTTTTCACACAAGGTATCCATAACAAACACATGCTCCCAATATGAGCAAAACTACACAAATAGCTATCAAAATATTCATTAGGATTGAACCCCACCCCCAAAAAGATTCTGGAAAAAGTTCGTCAGTGGGTTTGGGCCTGGTTCCGCCATTGCTGATACTTGCTGAATTACCTCTAGGTGGTCATTGATTTCGTGCTCATTATCTGGGATATACGCACAGCATTCTTCTTTGATAAGCGCTGCATACCACCTCTCGCCGCTAGGGTGAAGTCAAGAGCCATTCGGTTTTGTAGTACAGTTCTCATTGCATTCAGTTCATCAGTCACAAGTTCGAGAGCAGAAAAGTCACATTGCTCATTACTTGAGAAGTTTCGACAATTTCCTCAGTTCCCAGATTGATTTGACTGCTCCATAGGCTGGGATTATTCCAGCCCAGGATATAACACTGTCACCAAGTCCATATGAGTCAATTTTTCTTTATCTTTTACGGATGAATGATCTTTCCAACCAGCTTTGATTTTACCCACTGGATTAGCAGGTTTCTTGACTGAGTTCCCAGTTCTCTGAGCTATATCTCTTACATTCCGTATCTTACCCAGAGGCAATTCTGCAGTATGTCTTATTGCTGGAACCAGATAACCCAAAAAACAACTGCGGACCAATTCTCAGGTAACCACTTATATGCTTTTTTCCCACAAACAAAATAACAATTTTCTACTTTAGTACTGATGCGGGTTAACTCTGAATGAAACATTTTCCTGTCTATAACAGACAACTGTTTATACAATTCAGGATTTTTCTGTACATCTTTCAATGTTGTTTTCATTAAACTTAAATACGAATCATAATTCGTGCTACAACTAATACTCTGATCTTTTGCTTTTATATAGCACTTATAAGACACAGTTATATTACAATTACTCCAACCAACTTGGAGCGTATCATTTTTGTAAAAACAAACAATTCCCTTTTGTGTAACAGATAAGTACAGTGCCACTTTGTCCTGTGATCTCACAGAACCTGTATCAAAAAGTAGATTCTCCCAAGTCTCATTTATCCCCAAGGGGACAGCGGACATCAAAAGTCCTCCATATGCTGTAGGTATGGCTGTACAAACCCAACAATTTGAAATATTCATAGTCTCTACATACACACGTTTCATAGCTAGGTACGTGTTAAAGTTTGGATGCCAATCTGTGGCCAGTCCATCACGTTTCGTTATTTTTATCTGTGTAGTTATTTGCAGGAAAACCCCCAGCAAAAGAAAAGTCACCACCAACATGGTTAATAAGTGTATGATCAGTAGGACAGTAAACCAATGTCTTTGAGGTTGCTTTGTACTTTTATACACTCTGCCCCTGGTCATTCTGTCTCTGTGGTATATCAGCTACAAAATGTTTGTCTAACTGGAAATTCTTTACCGGCTTGCAGTGGGTCAGGTGAACCCAGGACGACCTCTCCGCAACCTTTACTGCAGTAGGCGTTGCCAACAATACTTGGTACGGACCTTCCCACTTAGGACTTGTCCAATTTTTCTTCTTGATGACTTTTAACCACACCCAGGATCCTGGGGCTAGCACTGCATCCGGCTTCGTCTGTTCTTTATCTGAAAAAGAGTTTAACTGCAAAACAGTCTTATTGGTTAACAATCTTTTCATATAGCTGGCTAATGAGCCATCAACCTCCAGCTCTGCAGGCATAAGAGCTTTCCACTGTGGCACATAATATGCCCTTCCAAATACTACTTCAAAGGGGGTCAAACCCTTTACATTTGGAACTGTTCTCATGCTCAGCAATGCTAGAGGTAAACAGCAAATCCAATTTTTCTGAGTCTCACTCATCAACTTCCTTAACTTGTTTTTCAAAATCCCATTGTACCTCTCCACCAGTCCTGCTGACTGTGGGTGGTAAGCACAGTGATTCCTCAAGGAAATCCCAAAAAATCTCCCAAGTTGCTGAATTGTCTGAGTGACAAAATGTGTCCCATTGTCACTATAGATTCTTTTCGGTATGCCAAATCTAGGAATTATTTCCTTTACTAGGGCCTTTGCCACTGTTGCTGCATCCGGATTCCTGGTTGGAAAAGCTTCTACCCATTTTGAAAACATATCTATGATCACTAAACAGTATTTCTTTCCCTCACATTTATTCAGCTCTATGAAGTCCATACAAATAGTATGGAACGGATATGGTGGTGTAGGGAAACTCCCTTGCTTCGGTTTGAATGCTCCCTGTGCATGATGTTTACTGCAAATATGACATGCTGCACAAAATTTTTGTGTAGTTCAGAACTGTATGTCTGGAATATTCTGTTAACTAACTGTACCATCCCCCCTGTTGAGACATGGCTCTGCCCATGGCTCAACAAAGCCGCATATCTGAATAAGTTAGACGGTAATATTGGCTTTTTCTCTTTAGAGATGCACAATCCGTCTTCAAGGATTGCTCCTCGTCTTACGTTTTTCTGCTTTTGTAGTTAATGTTTGCATTGTTTTTAACATTTCTAAATCTAAAATCTCAGAGGGTTGTAATTCCTCATTCAAAAGTAAAGTTTCTGAGTCTGAGGCTGCTTGCTTTGCAGCTGCATCAGCTCGTGCATTACCTTTTGAAATCTTATCCTGTTGCTTTGTATGAGCTGCACATTTACAAATAGCTACTTTAGTAGGTAACTGAATGGAATCTAATAAATTCAAGATTAGTTGCGCATGATTAATCGGTTTACCAGTGGATGTTATCATTCCCCTATTTTTCCACTGCTGCGCAAAAACATGCACTGTGGAGAAGGCATACTGACTATCAGTATATATGTTCACACATCTGTCTTTTGCTAAAGTGCAAGCTCGTGTCAAAGCTATCAACTCTGCTGCTTGAGCAGATAAGTTAGGCTGCAGAGGCCAGGCTTCTACAATCCCGACATCAATAACTACTGCATAGCCTACTAGATTTTTTCCTGTAGGACCCTTCCTACATGATCCGTCCACATAAAATGTCACCTCTGCATCAGCAAGGGGTATATCAGTAAGATCCTGTCTAGGTAAAGTTATTTGTTCCATTTCCTGTAGGCAACTATGTGGTGTGCCATCCACAGGAGTCGGAAGTAATGTTGATGGATTTAATGTCGTACAACGTTCAATCACCATGTGAGGTTGACTCAGCAGTATGGTCATACAAGAAAGATGTCTAGCAGGAGACAAAAATGCTATTTTCTCTTGCAGCAAAATTATCGCAACTGCATGAGGCACACTCAAGGTGAGAGGGTGGAATAATACCATTGAGGCCGAAGCCTGTACTGCCATGGCAGCTGCAACAACTGCCTGTACACAATGTGGCAACGACCGTGCCACTGGGTCCAGCTGTGAAGAATAGTAAGCTATGGGGCGTTGCTTACTTCCATGCTGTTGCGTCAAGACTGACGTCATATATCCCTGCTTACAATCCACAGTCTGAAAAAATCTCTTATGGTAATTCGGGAGCCCCAAAACTGATGATGAAGCTATCAATCGTTTTAGCCTGCAGAAGGCTGCATCTGCCACTAGAGTCCAATGTAATATATCTTGTGCTGCCATAGGTGTTTTAAATATTAAATCAGCCAATGGAGCCGACTCCAAAGCATAGTTTGGTATCCAACTTCGACAAAAATTAGTTGTCCCCAGGAAGGACATCATTTCCTTCTTGGTAGTTGGCTTGGGTGCTTGTAAAATTGCTGCCTTTCTGTCTTCATCTAATGTTCTACCCCCCTTGGATATCACATATCCCAAGTACTTGACCTGTGTTCTCCAAAGTTGCAATTTATGCTTGTTTACTTTATGTCCCTGTTCTGCTAAAAATCTCAATAATGCTATCGTATCTTCCCTACATTGCTGCTGGGTAGGGGCCGCAAGCAGGATATCATCCACATAAAGTAGAACTTGACTGCCCCCTGGTGGAGTAAATCCCACCAGGTTGCTAGCCATCTCCTGTGCAAATATTCTTGGACTTTCACAGTATCCCTGTGGTAGTCGAGTATAGGTGTATCTGTTACCCTGAAATGTAAAAGCAAACCAATACTGACTATCTGGATGTATAGGTATTGAAAAGAAAGCATTGCTTATATCTACCACGGTAAAATACTTCTGTTGTGGCTTTAAATCATTCAATAAAGTGTGCGGGTCTGGCACCGTAGGCGCCCTAGGTATTATTGCATCATTTACAGCTTGTAAATCCTGTACCATCTGCCATTCCCCATTTGCTTTCCTAACAGGAAATAGGGGGGTATTACATGGTGAATCCAAAGATTCTACCAGTACTCCTTTCTTAAGTAATGCTGCTATTATAGGCTTAATTCCCTGCTCTGCATCTTTTCTCAAAGGGTATTGTTTCTTTTGTGGTCTAAATGCTGACTTCGGTGTGATAGTTACTGGACCTGCTGTCCGAATAAGCCCTACATCTGATTTCCCTGTTGACCAAAGAGTGCTTGGTATATCACACAAGGCTTTTTCATCTTCTTCTAGTAAGAACATCAATCAGCTGTCCTCACTTTGCTGTAAGTGTACAGCTGGACGTGCTTGCGTTAACCAATTCAGTTTTTGCTTTTGTATTCCTTGTTCTGTCAACTCTAAGTCGGTTTGCCTTTCCCATCTTGTCACTTTTTCACCTAGGTCTACCCATCTGGCATTCTTATGTTTGGTTAAACTGACATGTGGTAGCCAGTTGGATTTACACAGTCCCGTGAATTCCTGAGGTAATGAACAACTCACCACACTATTACCCTCAGTATCCCAGTACAGGGTTCGTAATACTAGCCTATTTGCAGGATTTCTGAACAATTTTTCCTCATATTCCTTATCAGGTCCTGGTGTACTACAATAGTACAGAGTACAATGTAACAAATGCTGTTGATCGATGTGAAGGGAGGGTACCTTACTGATGGCTACGTTCATCAGTTCTTGGTCACTGCCCTGGACCAGTCGTAACTAGGTCCTGGCTGTACCAATAGTAGGCTTCACCCTCCGATCGCATCACAAAAGTATCCATTTGTCTTTGTGCCTCCATACCCTTCATGGTAGGAACTACTGCTATGCCAAAAAGCTGCATAAGGTCTCTTCCCAGTAAATTCACTGGACATTTTGCAGAAAGCACTATCTTACTTCTCTGGGTCATACCTGAAACAGGGTCAGTTATTGCTATATCATGGGAAAGTGGTTCCCTGTATAGCTGTCCGTTTGCTGCTTTCACTAATATGTAATCAGGTGATTCAGAGTGTTCCGGTAACTTTGAAGGATGTACCAAAGTCCGCGATGCTCCTGAATCACACAAAAATCTCACTTCCCTCCCCTCCACCAGAAGTGTAACTTCCGGTTTTGTGTCCGCCAAATAGAGCTCCAAGCTCAATAAGGCTAAATCTAAAACTTCACTTTCCTCATTATCTACTTGCATTTCTTCTATTCCTACTACTGTATTTACATTTTCTCCCTGCCCATTACTCTCTCCTGATGACTGTTGGACGTTATGACTATCATATAGTCAATCCTCATCACTCCTATCCTTCCCTTCTGTAGACGTTTTTTTATTCGATCTGCAATCCCTTGCTAAATGTCCCTTCTTCCCGCACTTGAAGCACTCACCTTTTCTCTTTCTTTCCTCAAAAACCTCTGAGTCTCTGTCAGAGTGCTTATTGCTCTGAGCGTTTCTCCTCCCCTTTTTACCTGACTGCACTACAAAGACTTCTGCTCCGTCTTCAGCTGTGAAGACCTGCGTCTTCTTTTTCTTCTTACTGTTAAAGTGTCTTTCAGCATGCCTAGCATACTCCAGTAAGGCTTGTAGCCTACTCGTTCGATGATCTATCATATGCTTCGTAATAAAGCTACTAATAGGGGCAATGCAACCTTTCAAAAATGCATTTTTCAATTGTTGTTCATATGAGCTATCATTTTTCTGACTTTCGGGAATAGGCATACCACTATGGTTATTAAAACATTCTAATAATCTACCAAAGTACCCATCCACAGTTTCATTATCTTGTTGTATGCACTGATTAATACAGGTCCAATCTGCTCTAGGTTTCCATTTTTCAGTAATTTGGTCCATAAGACCCTTCAACCTAGTGTCTAACTCTGCGTCACTATGTAGAAGGGGTTTAAGTTGCGCGTCACGTGCACTCCAGGTGCCACAAACCATGTGCCAGTCTGGGCCTATAATTTGTCTAATAACTTTCTCTACTTCTTCCCCATTTAAGTGGTAACTCAATCGCATACCTTGTAAATCTTGTATAAACTTTTCATGATTAATTTTCGGATGGGGAATTCCCTCTGTAGCCTTCCGGATATCTTCCGGTGTCCATGGTCTATACACTAAGAGGGTTGGGTCCTGGCCTTCCTGTCCTGCCTGAGGGTTCGGTACTTCAATTAAAGGACAGATTTCCTCACTCTCTTCTAGTGAATCCCTCAATTGAGTGTCCCTAAGTGTTTTACGTGTTCGGGATCTAGTCTCAATAGGTTCTCTTACAAATGGTTGTTTTAATGCCCCTGTTGCCTCAGGATAGCGTGGGGGAGGACCGGCCTGTCCTCCCGCTTCATATCCTGGGTAAAGTATCAGAGGGGGCGGAGGTGGAGGGGCCATCGCTATTACTGTATTATTATCTTCTTTATCTAAGAATAATGCTTTCGCATTTTTAACCTTTTGTTCCCTTCGGTTTACTTCCTCAATCCACCTGTGTGCTTGAGGAATACCCAACTGTCGCTGTTTTTTCGCCTGACCTTCTGCATCAGATTTTAACTGTTTCAAAAGTTTCACCAATGAAACTTTGTCTAATTTACCATCAAATTCATATTTATTAACCCATTTTGCAAAATATCTCACATTATCTGCTCTCTGCAATTGCATATATTTCGCATCATCCGTCAAAGGCGGATCTCGCGATCTTTTAGTGCACTGATTTCCCATGTCTTAAAAAGACTGTTACGTAACCCTTCTCTTGTACCACATGGTATCTTCTTCCCTGTATCCACAGTAGTGTCTAGAATGACTGTTTACTTTGCTTTGTTTTTTTCCCTGATCTATGACCAAACGTACAGTACTTCAATACGTTCTCGTCCTGCTATCACAAATCTCAATAACAGTACAGTGTAACCTGGTCCCTGATCTAAAACAAAGACAAAGAGGGAAACTCTCCTTACCTGAGCCTCCCGTTTATGACTGCACGTTTTCTTCTTTGGATCCAGTTTTCCGCTTTTCAGCCACAGATCAGAAAGTGGACAGCCTCTTTAGACACAACAATTCAGTCGGAGGTCTTTTCACTCAAGAAGAACCATTTGTTTTGGCAGCTTCTCCTGCGCAGATTTATTACCACCCATGCACTCTGACCTGCAGCTTACCAAGGGAATTCCGGCTTAAGAAGGACCAAAATGTCAAATAAATTGTTAAAATCAGACTGTAAAAATCATTAGGCTTTTCAAAATGACAGTCAATAACACAGGATGCTCAGGTTCAAATAACGTTTCTTTACTAATGTACATTAGGAGGCAAAAAACTATACAAAACAAGTATAGAGTTTTGACTGACATGATACAGGAAGTAAACTTCTTTAAATACACTATACATTCAAGCTGTGCCCACCTTACTGACGTGGTCAGTCACAGGGCACCTACATCATAACAGTCTACAATATTCTATTCATAAAAAGTGCTGAGGTTATACTTTTTAAAAACTTTCCCATGAGAATAATACAGCCTTGCAAGGCACCTGGTCAATTACAATGTCTTCCTGTAAATGTTGCTTCTTCCAAGGTTTCAGGCCAGTTCGAATACAATAGTCAGTTCATCTCTTAATACGTTCCTTTGTCTCTTTGGTAAGCAGCTGCACTCTATCTTTGATAGTGTTCACAAGGCCATCCTTCTCGGTGGAAGGAAGAAAGATATACATGCATACATATTTATTTCTCTCTAACCCAGCAGATAATAATTGCTGAAAGACATAAGCCTGCTGAGCTGGCTACTGCCAGTGTCAGAGGTTAACCACACTGCAGCTAAGTTTCAAGCAATTACATGCAAGATCATTTCTACTGCCATATTGTTAAATAGAATCAAATGCATTACATATTATACTGTTTCTAAACTTGCACTACATATATGTTTAAGTACATATTTTTCTAACAGTTTATATATGTTTAAGTACATATTTTTCTAACAATGTAAGTAATGCAAAGGATGATGTAGTGCAAATGATTTAATAATTGTACATAATGTAAATAATGCAAATGATGATGTAGTGTAAATGAAATAAATGTATATATAATGTAAATAATGCAATGAATGATACAGTGTAAATGATGTAATAATTGTATATAATGCAAATAATGCAAAGATTGATGAAGTGCAAATGATGTAATAGTTGTATATAATGCAAATATTGCAAAGAATGATGTAGTGTAAATGATGTAATCATTGTATATAATGTAAATAATGCAAAGGATGATGTAGTGCAAATTATATAATTGTATATAATGTAAAAAATGCAAAGAATGCAGTGCAAATGATGTAATAATTGTATATGATGTAAATAATGCAAAAGTAGTGCAAATGATGTAATAATTGTATATAAAGTAAATAATGCAAACAATGTAGTTGAAATGATATAATGATTGTTTATAATGTAAATAATGCAAAAGATGTAGTGAAAATGATGTAATAATTGTATATAATATAACTAATGCAAAGAATGCAGTGTAAAGTATGTAATAATTGCATATAATGTAAATAATGCAAAGGATGATGTAGTGCAAATGATGTAATAATTGTATACAATGTAAATAATGCAAAGGATGATGTAGTGTAAATGATGTAATAATTGTATATAATGTAAATAATGCAAAGAATGATGAAGGGTAAATGATGTAATAATTGTACATAATGTAAATAATGCAAAGGATGATGTACTGCGAATGATATAATAATTTCATATAATGTAAATATTGCAAAGAATGCAGTGCAAATGATGTAGTAATTGTATGTAATGTAAATAATGCAATGGATGATGTAGTGCAAATGATATAATAATTGTATATAATGTAAATAATGCAAAGAATCTTCTTCTTTCAGCTTTTCCCGGTTAGGGGTCGCCACAGCGGATCACCTTGTCCGCACATTGAATGGCAGTGGAGTTTTATGGTGTCGAGTTGCCAGCCCGGCGCCCAACCTTCCACAGAAGGCACACTCACACGCACACCTAGGGCCAATTTAGAGTGTCCAATCCACCTGCAGCATGTCTTTGGGATGTGGGAGGAAACCGGAGCACCCGGAGGAAACCCACGCGACCACAGGGAGGACATGCAGACTCCGCACAGAAGGCACCCCAGCCGAGGATCGAACCGGAGAACCTCTTGCTGTGAGGCATAAATAATGCAAAGAATGATTAGTGTAAATGATGTAATAATTGTATATAATGTAAATAATGCAAAGAATGATGTAGTGTTAATGATGTAATAATTGTGTATAATGTAAATAATGCAAAGGATGATGTAGTGCAAATGACATAATAATTGCTCATAATGTAAATAATGCAAAGAATGATGAAGTGTAAATAATGTAATAATTGTATATAATGTAAATAATCAAAGAATGCAGTGTAAATGATGTAATAATTGTATCTAATATAAATAATGCAAAGAATGAAGTGCAAATGATGTAATAATTGTATATAATGTAAATAATGCAAATAATGATGTATTGTAAATGATATAATTGTATATAATGTAAATAATGCAAAGAATGCAGTGCAAATGATGTAATAATTGTATATAATGTAAATAATGCAAAGAATGATACAGTGTAAATGATGTAATAATTGTATATAATGTAAATAATGCAAAGAATGATGTGTGAATGATGTAATAATTGTATATAATGTAAATAATGCAAAGGATGATGTAGTGTAAATGATGTAATAATTGAATATAATGCAAATAATGCAAAGAATGATGAATTGTAAGTCATGTAATAACTGTATATAATGTAAATAATGCAAAGGATGATGTAGTGCAAATGATATAAGTGTGTATAATGTAATAAATGCAAAGAATGCAGGTCAAATGATGTAATAATTGTATATAATGTAAATATTGCAAAGGATGATGTAGTGCAATTTTAAAATAATTGTATATAATGTACATAATGCAAAAGATGTAGTGCAAATCATGTAAAAATTGCATATGATGTAATTAATGCAAAAGATGTAGTTCAAATTATATAATAATTGTTTATAATGTAAATAATGCAAAAGATGTAGTGCAAATGAGATAATTATATATAATATAGTATAAATAATGCAAAGAATAAAGTGCAAATGATGTAATAATTGCATATAATATAAATAATGCAAAGGATGATGTAGTGCAAATGATGTAATAATTGTATATAATGTAAATAATGCAAAGGATGATGTACTGCAAATGATGTAATAATTGTATATAATGTAAATAATCCAAAGGATGATGCAGTGCAAATGATGCAATAATTGTATATAATATAAATAATGCAAAGAATGCAGTGCAAATGATGTAATAATTGTATACATTGTAAATAATGCAAAGGATGATATACTGCAAAGGATATAATAATTGTATACAGTGTAAATAATGCTAAGGATGATGTTGTGCAAATTATATAATAATTGCATATAATGTAAATAATGCAAAAGTTGATGTAGTGTAAATGATGGAATAATTGTATATAATATAAATAATGCAAAGAATGATGTAGTGTAAATGATGTAATAATTGTATATAATGTAAATAATGCAAAAAATGATGTAGTGTAAATGATGTAATAATTGTATATAATGTAAATAATGCAAAGAATGATGTAGTGCAAATGATGTAATAATTGTATATAATGTAAATAATGCAAAGGATGATGTAGTGCAAATGATATAACCATTGTCTATAATGTAAATAATGCAAAGAATTATGTAGTGTAAATTATGTAATAATTGTATATAATGTAAATAATGCAAGGAATGATGTAGTGAAAATGATATAATAATTGTATATAATGTAAATAATGCAAAGAATGTAGTGTAAATTATGTAATAATTGTATATAATGTAAAAATTGCAAAGGTTGATGTAGTGCAAATGTTCTAATAATTGTATATAATGTATATAATGCAATGAATGCAGTGTAGATGATGTAATAATTGTATATAATGTAAATAATACAAATGATGATGTAGTGCAAATGATATAATAATTGTATATAAGGCAAGTAATGCAAAGAATGCAGTGAAAATGATGTAATAATTGTTTATATTGTAAATAATGCAAAGAATGATATAGTGTAAATGATGTAATAATTGCATATAAGGTAAATAATGCAAAGGATAATGTAATGAAAATGATGTAATTGTTTATAATGTGAATAATGCAAAGGATGATGTAGTGCAATTGATATAATAATTTTATATAATATGAATAATGCAAAAGATGTGCAAATGATTTAATAATTGTGTATAATGTAAATAATGCAAAAGATGTAGTGCAAATTATTTAATAATTGTATATAATGTAAATAATGCAAAGGATGATGTAGTGTAAATGATGAAATAACTGTATATAATGTAAATAATGCAAAGAATGATACAGTGTAAATGATATAATAATTGTGTATAATGTAAATAATGCAAAGAATGATGTGTAAATGATGTAATAATTGTATATAATGTAAACAATGCAAAGAATGATGTAGTGGAAGTCATATAATAATTGTATATAATTTAAATAATACAAAGGATGATGTAGTGCAAATGATATAATTTTGTATAATGTAATAAATGCAAAGAATGCAGCGCAAATGATGTAATAATTGTGTATAATGTGAATATTGCAAAGGATGATGTAGTGCAAATATTAAAATAATTGCATATAATGTCATTAATGCAAAAGATGTAGTGCAAATTATGTAATAATTGTATATAATGTAATTAATGCAAAATGTGTAGTGCAAATGATATAATAATTGTTTATAATGTAAATAATGCAAAAGATGTAGTGCAAACGATAGAATAATTTTATATAATATAAATAATGTAAAGAATGCAGTGCAAATGATGCAGTAATTGCTTGTAATGTAAATAATGCAAAGGATGATGTAATGCAAATGATGTAATAATTGTATATAATGTAAATAATGCAAAGTATGATGTACTGCAAATGATGTAATAATTATATATAATGTAAATAATCCAAAGGATGATGTAGTGCAAATGATGTAATAATTTTATATAATATAAATAATGCAAAGAATGCAGTGCAAATGATGTAATAGTTGTATACATTGTAAATAATGCATAGGATGATGTAGTGCAAAGGATGTAATAATTGTATATAATGTAAATAATGCAAAGGATGATGTTCTGCAAATGATATAATAATTGCATATAATGTAAATAATGCAAAAGAGGACATAGTGTAATGATGTAATAATTGTATATAATGTAAATAATGCAAAGAATGTAGTGTAAATTATGTAATAATTGTATATAATGTAAATAATGCAAAGAATGATATAGTGTAAATGATGTAATAATTGTATATAATGTAAATAATGCAAAGAATGATGTAGTGTAAATGATGTAATAATTGTATATAATGTAAATAGTGTGAAGGATGTTGTAGTGTAAATGAATATAATAATTGTATGTAATGTATATAATGCAAATAATGTAGTGTAAATGATGTAATAATTGTATATAATGTAAACATTGCAAAGGATGATGTAGTGCAAATGATACAATAATTGTATATAATGTAAATAATGCAAATAATGCAGTGCAAATGATGTAATAATTGTATATATTGTAAATAACGCAAAGAATGATGTAGTGTAAATGATGTAATAATTGTATATAATGTAAAAATGCAAAGGATGATGTAGTGCAAATGATGTAATAATTGTTTATAATGTAAATAATGCAAAGGATGATGTAGTGCAATTAATATAATAATTGTATATAATGTAAATGATGCAAAAGATGTGCAAATGATTTAATAATTGTGTATAATGTAAATAATGCAAAATATGTAGCGCAAATGATTTAATTGTATGTACTGTAAATAATGCAAAGGATGATGTAGTGTAAACCCCCCCCCCCCCAACACTGGTACCATTTGCAAAGCCTGGGAAACAATCACTGCAATTTTCTTGCACAATGATAACCCAACTATGGATATTAGTAGCTATCGATTCACTAACATGATAAGTAAAGTTATGAAATTTATTTAGGACCTTATTAACCTGGTTATTATAAATCTCTTAGCCCTGTCTCCTCTCAATTTGGTTTTGACAAAAACAAGTCCAGCTACTTTAATCTTGTTAATTTTGTTGGAATAGGTCACTGAATCAATAGATACCAGTTTTAGATTACAGATAACATACTGACCTAATTAAAGCCATAAAGACTGTTCCCCATGAAAATCTTACAAACTTGTAAATCTGAGAATAAATTCATATGTTGTGCAGTGGACGGTAAACCATTTGTCTAACATAATCCACTTGGGTAGTATCAGATGTGTCACTTCTACAAACAATAAAGTTACCAGTTGTGTACCATAGGGGTCAATGTTGAGCTCTTTCATGTTTGGCATCTATTTCCCAGGCCTTCAAGCCAACACTTCTGACCTATGGCTAGTTAGATTTGCAGACAACTGAAAATTGGCTGTTGTTATTAGTTCCTCTACAGATCAGACATGTTTTAGACTGCATTAACAATTGCTGCAAGGCCCACATTCTTAGAATAGATGTAAAAATGCAGGACAGGTCACACTAGTACACAAAACATTTGAACTTCATATCATATAAGTGATATATCCTCCAATCAGGTGAGGTTGTAACTGATCTAAACACTGTTGGGAAGTCCTTATCCTCTGACCAACAATTCTTTGCAATACTTTGGAAATCATTTTGCTTGGCTCATCTAATTTTGAAAGTCATGCCCTCTAAGTCCAGCAAAATCAGAATTCCCCTTTACTCATCTTGTAGCAATCCATTCACTGAATATAATGTCCCCTTTTATCACATATTGTCAAAACATACCACACAACTTGAGAGTTTTAGAGTTTCTGTACTAAAAAAAAAATCAGTGGTTTCAAGACCCACAGTTATCCAGGCAGACTGTCAGCCCTCTTGCACTTATTCTGTTATGGACTCCTCCATGGTGACATGTCTTGCCCTTTGAGCTATGAAAGTTCTAACCCTCTTTGACTTCCTATTCCTTTGTAGTTCATCAGATATCTAGCTAGAGGACTAAGCCTTTATCATCAGAATAATAGTACATTATGGCATGATAGATTCATAACCAGTGCATCCACCCACTCTGTAAAGGACTTCCACTACCTGACAATCTAATAGTACCTTTGTCACCTTTAAGGTAAACCTAGATAATTGGATAAGTAGTCTCAAATTCCTATCTGGTCAATCTTGTGTTGCCCTCTTTAAGGCTGGAGGGAACTTTTGAATATGGTTTATTGGCTAGGTGTGTAATGATAAGTTGATTTCTTACCTAGCACCTAAATATGAACCTATGATCATATAAAGGAATCCTGTTTATAAAGTATTTATTGAGTTCTAAAGTGGAAAAACATGAAATAAAAGATAATAACATGAACACAGCAGAAAAATGTGAGGTGCAAAACAAAAAAAGTAATAAAGCATGTTAAACAAATATAGAGTGTTTACCATGCAAAGCAAATTAAGATTTCTCAAAAATATCTCAATGCTCAAAAAAAACAAGAAGTGCTTTACAGACAGATTTCTAATTAAAACAGCAACTTCTAGTCAAAGGTGTAAGTAGGGTTGGGAAAAAAGGCACACTTGGCCTGGGTGCAAGCTGATAGGGAGCATGATTGCCAGGTGCCAATGGAATGTGAGTGTGATACTGGTATTGCTCTATGAAGCCACATGAATATCAAAACTTCATAAATGAATGCCAGTACAAGCAGTTTGCTACAGTTACAGGAATGCACGCAGGACAGTCATGTAAGAAGTATTGGGTGTGTTCAGTAACTGTAGCAGGCTACTTACAGTTGTAAAAAGCAGTTTTCTATAGTTACAGGAATACACCGAGGGCAGTCATGTAAGAAGTGTTTGGGTGTAGAGTAACTGTAGCAGGCTATGTATTACAGTTGTAACAAGCAGTTTACTACAGTTACAGGAAAGCACCCAGGGCAGTCATGCAAGAAGTGTTTGGGTATGGCGTAACTGTAGCAGGCTACTTATTACAGTTGTAACAAGCAGTTTGCTACAGTTACAGGAATGCACCCAGAGCAGGATGTCATTTCTATCTGTTTTTTTTTTTTTGAGTCCTCTACTTTGAGTTGATAGTGAAGCCATTTTGAGGAATGTAAAAGAGTACCAGATGAGTTACCTACAGTTCTGCTGCTAGTTCATACTCTCAACTACTTGAGATTTCCATTGACTGAATCAGTAAGTTCTACATCTTCCCAGGTAGTTATATCAACCTGTCAATAAAATATTTGGCACTTTTTGAATGACATAGATTTCATCAGTTTGCAATGACTCATATTTTAACAATAAAAATTCAATGGATTATGTTGGAGACAAGAAATTAAACATAGAAAGGAGACTCTGGCTGTACACTAGATAAATACTCCAGTCAAAATGAAAGAAAAGCTTTAAGTGTTGCTTAGCTAGCTAAAATCAATGGAAACAAAAATTAAACAGTGCACTAAAATCCTACAGGATAGTAATTCACCCTGATGTTCGAACTAAACCAGCTAGTCTGGATAGTCATTCACCCTGATGTTGGAACTAAACCAGCTAGTCTGGATAGTCATTCACCCTGATGTTCGAACTAAACCAGCTAGTCTGGATAGTCATTCACCCTGATGTTCGAACTAAACCAGCTAGTCTGGATAGTCATTCACCCTGATGTTCGAACTAAACCAGCTAGTCTGGATAGTCATTCACCCTGATGTTCAACTAAACCAGCTAGTCTGGATAGTCATTCACCCTGATGTTCGAACTAAACCAGCTAGTCTGGATAGTCATTCACCCTGATGTTCGAACTAAACCAGCTAGTCTGGATAGTCATTCACCCTGATGTTCGAACTAAACCAGCTAGTCTGGATAGTCATTCACCCTGATGTTCGAACTAAACCAGCTAGTCTGGATAGTCATTCACCCTGATGTTGGAACTAAACCAGCTAGTCTGGATAGTCATTCACCCTGATGTTGGAACTAAACCAGCTAGTCTGGATAGTCATTCACCCTGATGTTGGAACTAAACCAGCTAGTCTGGATAGTCATTCACCCTGATGTTCAAACTAAACCAGCTAGTCTGGATAGTCATTCACCCTGATGTTCGAACTAAACCAGCTAGTCTGCTGTTTAGGATTGATTTAGAAAGAACATAAACAGGCCGAGGAACAGAAATGGTAGCGAGATAAAGGATAAATACCAAAGATGAATGACAATGTGCAAAACTACGCTGGAACGACAGGGTCAGTCATTTCATAATGGAGAGGGGCTATTTTGGTATGAAGCAAGATGCAGCATAAGCATGACTCCTCGTTCAGTGCTGAGCAATAGTAGTGAGGAAAAATAAGGGGACTAATGCTACGACAAATGAACAAGGCACTGTTGACAGGACTGGTCTTTTCTGATACCCTGGAATGCTATTGGTGCTAGTGAGTGCAACTGTTCTGCTTGTGAGACATGCTGTAATACTGTGCAAGCATGTGACCATTCCCACCACAGATTATCTGGTAACACAATCACAATGTGCAAAAATTCCAAAGATTTGTAAAAAGAATTTTGTATTAAAGCATTTATGTGTCATCTAATATAAAATGTTATATACATCTCTATCTGTATCTATATCTATGTGTGTGTGTGTGTGTGTGTGTGTGTGTGTGTGTGTGTGTGTGTGTGTGTGTGTGTGTGTGTGTGTGTGTGTGTGTGTGTGTGTGTGTGTGTGTGGTGGGGGTCTACTTTGGAAGTTCAAAGTTTCAAAACTTTGAACTTGATATGGTCAAGACCATGAGATCAAAGCTTTGAAACAATGAACGGTTTAAATGGATATCACTGTACAGCATGGAATGGAAAATTTATTGTTCTCTTCACTTTAGTACAATCTCAGAGTTGGTATATTTAATTAGCAGGGGGTGTGGAGGGCTTGCCTTCCTGCATAAACATATTCTTTTTTAACTGAAGTTTTGAACTTTCAGAATTTCGATACTATGGTTTTGACCATTTGAAGTTTGAAGTTTTGAAAGTTCAAAATTCCAAAGTATCTCTCTCTCACTCTCTCTCTGTATATATATATATATATATATATATATATATATATATATATATATATATATATATATATATATATATTACAAACCACATCAAACTAAGAATCTCATTTTTTGTAGGTAACATAAAAATGAATTTTGTCACAAAGCATATCGTTATAACAGTGCATATTTGTTTCTGTATTCAGAAATGCATTTAGAGCAATTATTACTTAAAGCACTGTTGATAAAATGATTGGTTTACCTTTATATGTGCGTTATGCACATGTGCGATACCATGAAAGATGAAAGTAAGTTTTCAAAGTTGTAAAATGTTGAAAAAAAATGCTTCGAATGTGCAATGAGCGAATGCACATTGGCATTCGCTCATTGCAGATTCGGCATTTCGGGTGCAGATTGCACTACAGTGGGGATCGGGAATTGACACCTTTCCTCACTGTAGTGCAATCTTGGAGTTAGTATATTAAAGAAGGGGTGTGTGCAGGGGTACTTGCCCCCCTGTATTATGATGTGTATTTGAACCTGTAGTTCGAAAACCAGAGAATTAGCTTTTCGATTTGCTGATTTTCGAATTCCGGTGCTTTCCGAAGCTGCAGTTTCGCGCTTTAGAGTCACAGAACAGCGTGTTCATAATTTTGATTTCTGCTTATTCAAAGGTAAACCAAATGATTGCCACAAATATGTTTACTTTGTATTAGTTTCAATTTATGTCAGCCATTTTGCTGCAGGCTACACTTGTTATAATATCAACTGAAATTAATTTCAGAATAGATCTGTTGTGGGAACTGAACCTGAATCCCATACAAAGGGAAGATAAAATGAAATAAACTAGCGTCATGTGTGCACCATGGCTGGCTTGTAATCCTTCCTAATTGAGATTGATAATAGTTTACTTGTTAAAATAAGTAAATAAATAAATAAATAAAGAAATAAATAAAAGAAACCTGGATAGTCATTGAACATCCAATAGCGAAGCACCTACCTGCACTGGCATGGCAGAAAAGGTTTGCTATATCTGGGAGAGAAGAGACAGCTAATGTTTAGTCCAAATCTAATGATGGCTACTGGAAAAGGACTTGTCTGAAATAAATCCAGTAAGTAAACACTCATAGATTCAGAAGGTCAGTTCAGTCCATGGACAATAATCACTTTGCCATTACCTTCCCTTACAGGCCATCTCTTGCCTCCAGGAGGAAAAACCCATCTGATGCATGATGAATGCATGGGCGTCCATCCAACAGTCAAGATTTGCCTTAAAGAAAGTGGGAGAATCACTTTGTTTTTCATTTAATACAAGAGCACTAAAAAGATGGGAGAATCATTTTGAAATATGTATGTTCCCCATCATGCCTTAAATTATCTGCTGATGGAGAGTCACCTCTTTAGTTTAATGCTGGTGGAGCCATTTGTTCTGTAGAGGTGTAGGTGATTAAAGATAACTGTGTCCTTAACACTGCATAATGTCGTAGTATTTTTCCAATCACAAGTACTCAACACATTGCTGCTTGATCTTTAACTCTGCAGCCCAGCAATAACCCCATAAGCCTTTCCCAAACCCAGGCATCATCCACCTGATAACCACTGTCTAAGGTCACCAGTATCCCCTTTAATGCTGAAGTGAGTTTGATGAGTAAAAAAAAAAGCCACCATAGCTTCTCCATATTCGTAATGGGTTAGCCCTGCCCTAAGCTGGGTGATTTTATCACTTTCTAGAAACTAGTTCTGTCATGGAATGTCTCCACCCCTGCCACAATGGTGTTGATGTATCCAGGTCCCAATTAGTCAAAGTCAGGAAGGCAGCTGCTCTTCCTACATTCACATTATTACAACCCAGGACTGGTAAGTCTATCTTATTTTCCAGCTCTGTACCACACCAAACTGGGATCACCCAGGTTGTAGTCAGGGCTTTATCCTCCAACACCACCATTCTGATAGAAGGATGTCTTAACTACTGTCACTACTTGGTGTTCAAAGGACACAGAGTCATGTACAAAGGTGCCATGCTCTCTAATGGCCAAATCAGTATGGATCTACTTTAGTAGATTGACTTATCTTAACATCGAAGCCCAGATAACAGAGATGACAACACTGAACAGCTGAATTACCAAACATTACTGCTCAATATCAGAGTTGCTTGGCTACTGCTACATACCTATAATCAAATGAATTACTAGCTGAGTTAAGTACAAACTTGCAGTGTTAAAGATTGTACTGCATTTTATTTTTCTGTCTATTTAATTGTTTCATTGAATATTGTGGTCTGTCTCTCTCTGTAGTTATTTACTTTTTTATTTAATTGTTTCATAGAATACTGTGGTCTCTCTCTCTCTCTCTCTCTCTCTCTCTCTCTCTCTCTGCAGTATGTGTGGGCTATTGTTTTTCACTTCATTAATATTCAGTGTTAAACTCTTAGCCTAGAGGGTTTCTTTGTATTTATAAGTGTTAGTCACATATTTTTGAATTTATTACTGCTCAATATCTGAGTTGCTTGGCTTCTGCTACATACCTACAATCAACTGAATTACTAGCTGAGTTAAGTACAAACTTGTAGTGTTAAAGATTGTACTGCATTTTAAAATTGCTCACCCCTCCTGTAAATTTGTGTTTGAACACTCCTCCTAGATCTATCTCATTTGCTCACTCAACCGAGTACAGTGAGATAATATTTTGACTTCAGACGTTCCTACCAGTCCCATCTGTTCAGCTCTATCCCAGCTCTATTCCAGTCTAGTGTCACTAGCTCATTCTACCTAATAAAGAGAGAACTTTTGTGAAGGGCAAGCCACTTAGGTCCTTAATTTTGAAGTATCTTCTGTTTCACCTTTCTCCCTTTCCACTAAAAAAAAAACAAACTTTTTTCTAAGCTTGTTTCCTGCCTTTCCTGTAACTAGTCTAGTCCAGATACAGATTTGCTGTAACCAGGACTGTTTGTAAGCTTCTGAGCCCCCAAAGCCTTTCTGTGTTGGAGGGAAGCCTTCTAGCTTATCTACCACAAGAGTGGTTTCTGCCCTAGAAATTGTAGTTTATTGGCTGTTTGGCAGTTTTCAATCTTTTTCAACTTTCTGGTTTAAAAGCCCACATTTGCGCTTGTTTCCCACCTTTCCTGTAACTAGTCTAGTCCAGATACAGATTTGCTGTATCCAGGACTGTTTGTAAGCCTCTGAGCCCCCCAAGACTTTCTGTGTTGGAGGGAAGCCTTCTAGCTTATCAGTGGGAGTGTTAAGCACTAGGTAGCCTATCTACCACAAGAGTGGTTTCTGGCCCAGAAAATGTAGTTTATTGGCTGTTTAGGCAGTTTTTCCATCTCTTTCAACCTTATGGTTAAAAGTCTGCATTTGTGCTTGTTTCCTACCTTTCCTGTAACTAGTCTAGTCCAGATACAGATTTGCTGTATCCAGGACTGTTTGTAAGCTTCTGAGCCCCCCAAGCCTTTCTGTGCTGGAGGGAAGCCTTCTAGCTTATCATTGGGAGTGGTAAGCACTAGGTAGTCTATCTACCACAAGGGTGGTTTCTGGCCCAAAAATTGTAGTTTATTGGCTGTTTGGCAGTTTTTCCATCTCTTTCAACCTTCTGGTTTAAAAGCCTGTGATTGCACTTGTTTGTCACCTTTCCTGTAACTATTCTAGTCCAGATATTGATTTGCTGTATCCAGGACTGTTTGTAAGCTTCTGAGCCTCCCGAGCCTTTCTGTGTTGGAGGGAAGCCTTCTCGCTTATCAGTGGGAGTAGTAAGCACTAGGTAGCCTATCTACCACGAGTGGTTTCTGTCCCAGAAATTATAGTTTATTGGCTATTTCAGGCAGTTTTTCCATCTCTTTCAAATGTCTGGTTTAAAAGTCCACATTTGCACTTGTTTCCCACTTTTACTGTAACTAGTCTAGTCCAGATACAGATTTGCTGTATCCAGGACTGTATGTAAGCTTCAGACCCCCCCAAACCTTGGAGGGAAGCATTTTAGCTTATCACTGGGAGTGATAAGCACTATGTAGTCTATCTACCACAAGATCCAGGTACAGATTCTTAGTTTTAGTACTTGAATTTGCTTATTCGTGCTCAGCACTTGTTCAGAACTTGTAAGCACTAAATAAGCTACAAATTACTACAGCACTCAGCCTTCCTCTTTACATAGAAGAAAACAGTTTTTGTACTTTCCTCACTTGCTTAGAGAAAAAAAGCTCTTGTACTCACTTTCCTCATTTGTCTAGAAGAAAATATTTTTCTGTTTAGGCATGTCCAAGGGATCAGCTCCCAGTGTTCTCTGCTGTCTATCTGATGAATCTGGGCATCTTGAGGCAATGTAGCAATTGCCTCATGTACACAGACAACCCTACCCTCCTACCACCCAACACTACAACCTGTGAGGGATGCACATATCTAGCCAAACTGGAAGTAAGGCTCTCTCCAACCAAGAATGAACTTAACAGTCAAAAGGAGAAGGTAAACACTCGCACCACACCGCACTCATCACATAGTCCCACTAAACCTACACCACCAAAATCTACACATAGAGATACAAAAACATTAACGGATGCTCTCAATAATAATCTGCTCAAGCAACAGAGACCTCCAAAGTAGAAACACAAGCAACCTCCACCCCCTAACACAACCCAAATGACACATAGCCCACAGATTCAGTGTGCCAATAAACCACAGCCCGTAAGGAAAAACAATGCACCCAACACTCTAGTCATAGGTGACGCTATAGTCAAGCACACTGATGTCTCACTCACCAGGCTAAACAAGAAGAAGGTTACTGTCAGCTGCCTGTCGGGTGCCAGGATCCGCCACATAAACCACGCACTCAGGTCACTCCACAACAAGTACAAATATGACTCGGTCATTGTCCATGTTGGTGTGAATGACCTGAGATGTACCTCCCTGGACTACATGAAAAGAGACATGGAAGTGCTCTCCGATCTTGTAGCCCAGGCAGGTATGACCCTAGCCCTGAGTAGCATCCTACCGTTGTCCAGAATGATACCACCGTACAAGGACAAAATGATTGACTTCAACAATTGGCTAAGCTTGTGGTGTCTTTCTAAGGGATCCAGTATCTGTCTGCCTGGGCAGACATGGTCGACAGACCATGATGCTTTTCCAGAGATGGCCTGCATCTGTCACCCCTGGCATTCCGGATACTGGTGAAGGCTCTTGCCACCCCTATAGTGCCTTTTTAGGCAAGGTTCAAATGAGAAATTCACCACCGTAACAGGAACAGGCAAGCAAAAACTGAGGGTAATGTTACTCAATGGTAGAAGTCTAAATCTCAAAATGCACTCACTCGAGGCACTTCTTAAAATGGAGAACATCAATATCTGTCCAGTGACTGAGACCTTGTTCAAGGTTCTAATGAACACCCGTGCATTACCAGGCTATAACTCATACCACACTTTTCGGCCATCTAACCTGGACCAAAACACCAAAGGTAGAGTTGTGTCTATATTCATTAAGGATACCCACAACTCCAGGCTAGTTGTCCAGCATAATGCATCCGAGGTTATCCAAGTGCAACTAACTCTAGGCAAAACTGCAATCCAAATTGTAGCTTGCTACAGATCCCCACCTTGCCCCAGGATTCCCACTGCTCTTTTCTTGATATACTTTATTTATTTTATTTATTTACTTTTATTTTTACATTTGTTGACCGGCTAGCCTAATTGGATACATGTCCATTTTCAGTAGAGGCCCGGGAGATAAGCTCCAAAATTAAGCTAATATAACAGGAGTAAAACAAGAAAGAAAAGAAACATAAAAATAAATGGTATATACATTATTGCTGGAGGCTAACACTGTAGATACTAGCATCAAAAAGAATAATGTGTACAATGATTAGCAATACAGTAGTTCTAGAAGCATATATCTGTGGTTTAGGATTTGACATTTGACATGTAGAAGAATAGAAAAAAAAAGATTCAAATTAATTATTAAGTTTGTTCAGAATTATACACTTAAGTGAGATAGTTGGCATACATACAAAGCTGAAATACAAGTGCCTGGAGCAGGGTTAAGGTTCCAACGTATGTACTAAGGGGTAGTTCACAGAAAAGAGAAGACTAGAAATTAGAGTAAAGGAGGCTTAGTAATCCCAGTAGGGGGTTTGGGAGGGTGGAGAAACAGTAATACTGTACAGCTAGTGTTAATCTGGGTTACTGCATGGGCATAGCCATTGTGTTTTAAGGAGTAATTTTAGTTGATATTTGAAGACTGCTAACGGTGAAAGTAATTGTAGGTTGCTGGGAAGCCTATTCCAAATCTTCCCTACAGAATTAGAGTAAAAGAGAGTCTCCTGCTTTATAATAGGATTTCTGGATGGTTACTAATAATTTATTTGCTGAGTGAAGGGTAGTAAGATTTTGATAGCGGAGATTAAGTTACTGAGAATAAGAGCATTGTTGAGATGATAGAGTATCTTATGGGTGATAGTAAGTTGTTGAAATAGTAGCTGGTTATGCAGTTCTAGCCATCCTAGCTGTTTGAGATTTAGACAATGGTGGGTTCTAAATAGTAAGCCAGTGGCAAATCTGGCAATGTTGTCATAGGAGGTTGCCAGTTTATTGAGGTTACTTTTGGAAACATTATTTATTTATTTATTTATTTTTTATTTATTTTACATTTGTTGACCGGGCTAGTCTAGCTGGATATATGTCCATTTTCAGTAGAGGCCAGGGGAGAAAAGCTCCAAACAGAAAATTGACAAAGTTAAACTAAGCAATTCTACAGAATTAAAACTAGGCAATCCTGAATAAATTGAACTAAGCATTTCTATACAGAAAACATAAAATAAACAATTTTTTTTGTTTTCTTTTTTTTACAAAATCACACTAGAAAGGTATGAGCAATTATTAGATAAAGGGAATAATAAATGTATCTTATTCTCATTATAGGAGAGTAGGAGTAGAGTTGAAGGCAGTGGATACAGGTGTAGGAATAGAGCTAAGATTAAAGAATGGAAGAAAAAAAAGATATCAGCGGGGGTTAGTACATGGACAAAGCCAGTGTGCTTTCAGATGTTTTTTAAGATGTTTCTTGAAAAGAAAAGTAGAATTAATGGTAGATAATTCAGCAGGAAGTTGATTCCAGACTTTACCTACAGTGTTAGCGAAAAGAGAATCACCGGCTTTGTTTTTAGCTTTGCTGGATAAAACTAGGAGCTTGTTAGCAGAGCGTAATGTAGGTAGATTATTGTAAGGAGTAATAAGATTAGACAGGATAGGAGTGTTGTTAGGGAGGTGTAAAATCTTTTGTGTTATAAGCAATTGTTGAAAGAGTATATGGTTTTGCAGTTCTAGCCACCCTAGTTGTTTTTATGTTAAGACAGTGGTGAGTTTTAAAGGGGGAACTTGTGATAAATCTAGTTATGCTATTATAACATATGGAGAGCTTAGTGAGGTTGCTTTTGGATAGGTTGGTATATATGACAGAGGCATAAAAGAGGGTGGAAATGAGGTGGGTCTGAGCAATTGTTTTCCTTGCAGAGGGGGTAAGGAAGGTTTTTATTCTGTAGAGTGAGCCAAGTTTTCTGTAAACAGACTTAATGGTGGAGTTTATGTGTTCATCATAATTGAGATGATTATCGATAGTTACCCCTAGTAGACGGGTTGCAGTGTCTGGGAAGATGTTGGTACCATTGTTAGAGGTTATAGAGAAGAAAGGAGTGGCTGATTTGTGAGTAGGAGTAAAAAGCAATAGCTTTGTTTTTTTTGGGTTTAAGAGGAGGCAGTGTTGCATAAACCAGTTTTCAACATTCTGAAAAACAGTTTGTGTGAGGGAATGGAGAGAAGATATATCATTGGCTGTACATATTAATGTGGAGTCATCTGCATATTGAATGCAGGTGGCTTGAGGTATGTTGATGTGTAAGTTGTTGATAAATAAGGAGAAGAGGAGGGGACCTAGGATGGAGCCCTGTGGGACTCCAATGTTTACAGGAAGTAGTGAAGATAGACTGTTCTGCCAAAGTACTGCTTGCTGTCTATTTTCCAGATAGGATCTGAACCATTGTATGGCTTGGGGATTGAGAGAATGAGCCTTTAGTTTGTCAAGCAGCAGGTTGTGGTTTACCATGTCAAAGGCTTTTGACAGCTCGATAAATAGAGCAGAAGAGAAAGAGTTATTGTTGCAATTCTTGTATATAGAGTCGGTAAAGGATAAAAGGGCAGTAGATGTGTTGTGAAATGGCCTAAAGCCATGTTGGCAGTTAGCCAATAGGTTATTTTGTAGTAAGTGGTTAAGTAGCTGCTTGTGAATACATTTTTCCATTATCTTAGCTAAGGGGGAGAGTAAAGCAATAGGGCAAAAGTTAGAAAGCTCTGTAGATGGTCCTCCTTTATGTAAGGGGATGATATGAGATATCTTCCATAGAGTAGGGATTCTAGCTTCAGAGATAGTTCTGTTAATAAGGATAGAAATGGGATAGTCTATGACTTTTGCAGCTATTTGTAGGTATTCAGATGGGAGTTGGTCAGCAGAAGGGGTGCAAGGTTTTAATTTTTGAAGTAGCTTACAGATGAGAGCTGTAGATACTGGTTGTATCTGAAAGGTAGGTGATGTAGGATTGCAGGTATTTGTTTGGGATACAGCAATGGGAGGTAAAGAATTAGCCAGGGTTTTAATGGCTTCTGTAAAGTAGTTATTAAAGGCGTCAGGGATCAGGTTGGAGTTACTTTTGTTGAAACCGATTGGGTCTGGAGTAGTAGTGTGACCTGGCTGAAGGAGTTTGTTTATGGCAGACCAGAATTTTTGTGGAGTTTGTTGATTGTTTTTTTGAAGATGTAGGTAGTAGTCTTTTTTGTCTCTAAGAATATCTTTCTTTGCAGCATTTCTTAGCTGTTTAAATTGGAGGTGGGTTGTAGGACATTTGGTAGATCTCCATTTGGCCCAGATTTTATTTCTGAGTAGTATCTTTTGTCTGGTTTGTGGTGTGAGCCAGGGAGCAGATTTTGTTTTTATTCTAGTGGAGCGTTAGGGTGCGTGGCAGTCTAGGATTTGAAGAAAGTTAGTATTAAAGTAGGTAACAGCTTTGTCTAATTTTAGATAGGTTAGTGGTGACCAGTCACATGCTTTTAATTCAGATATGAAGCTATCTGGATTAAATAATTTTTTTAAGCGGGAGGTTTTGAGTTGATGAGTAGTTGCAGTATGGACTTTTCTCTAATAATGTAGGTAAGTATGTGGTCACTGATGTCATCTGGGAGTGTTCCTGGAGTATAAGAATTAGGGTGGCTATTAATGAGGATCCAGTCCAAAGTACTTTCCTTTTTACTGGATTTATGGATTCTTGTAGCAGATGTTATTAGTTGTGAGAACCCAAAGAGGTTTATATGGTTGGTAGGGTTTAGGGAATTGCAAGTAGACCAGTCTATGTTAACATCACCAAGTATAATAGTCTCCTGGGGTAGTTGGATAGAGAGGTGGCTCAGTAGGTTCTCTAGAGAATTTGTGTTATTACCTGGGGGTAAATGAATGCAGATTATATAGATAGATTTGGAGTTATTTATGTCAAGTTTGATGGATAGGGTTTCAGATTTGGAGTCTAGTGATGGAAGCACATTAACTGTGGAAATTGTGAGGCTTGTAGATTAGTATAAATTTGAGGCTTTGAAGATTAGTATAAATGGATGAGGCATAGAGGAGGGTAGAGATTAGGTGGGTGTGGGCAATGGTGGTTTTGGTTTAGGGGTAAGGAAAGATTTTATCCTGTAGAGAGAGCCAAGTTTTCTATTAACAGTTTTAATAGTTGTGTTAATATGTGAGTCAAAGTTAAGGTTTTGATCAATTGTTATACCTAATAGTTTGGTGGTCGGGTCAAGAGCAATGACAGTACCATTGTTGGACTTAACAGTGAGATCAATTGGGGAGGACTTTAGTGTTGGAGTAAATAGCAATAATTTAGTTTTTTTGGCATTTACTCATGTATCAACTCCTTCACTCAACGCTTTCTGGAATTCATAAATTCCAATGCGCTGGATCAACATATCCACACCCCCACCAGTAGCAACAATATCCTAGACCTAGTCGTTACCACCATGAGTGACTGGTGTTCCACGCCTGAAGTCAACTCCTCATTGGTCAGATCTGACCATAAGCTAATCACCCTAGATATCCGTATCCTGCCCCCACCCACCATTAAGGAAAATGTGGTAAAAATTTTCTACAAAGCCAACTTCATACCTCTTAAGACAAAAGTGTCGAACTTCATGACACCCATGCAGATGGACAATACAGTACAGATAGCCAGCTAGCTTCTTCCAGGTAAACGGAGATAAGCCAGCAGGGAAGGGACAGCCCGATGAGGAGCACTAGGCTATACAGTTACGACTACTGAATCCTACACAAATGCACTCTATAAGCACTTACAAGAGTGCATGGATCATGCTATCCCAAACAGAACCAAGATGCTATCCTCCAAAAAAGGAAGCCAATCTGGTGGTCCCTGCCATAAACAAACTCTACAACAGAAGGAAGAAACTGTTGCAAAAGAGAGTAAAATCTCATGAGTGGAGGAGCTCCCTGGTCAGCCTCAGTAAGAAGATGAGATCCCTTATAAGATCCTCCAAAGCTAGCTACAAAAACAAAATCACTATCTAAGAGCAACCACAAAGCATTCTATAGCTATGTCAAGAATCTCAATGGCAACACCCAGATCTGCTCAGAATTACAGCAGAATGGCATGAAAATTACAGAACCAACTGATATTGCCAACATCCTGGAAGATAGGTTCAGAGCTAACTTTACCCCCCTCACCCCCCTAAAGGGCCCATATCTATACAGGAAGAATGCAGAGTCCCTGTAATCACATCTACTCTGGTAAAAGCTGCACTCCCTAAAACCAAAAACACAGCATCCATGGGATCGGACAACATCCCAGGCTGTGTTTTACACAAACTTCAGAACGAACTAGCTCCCCACCTAAGCACTATGTTCAGTCATAGTCTCACATCAGGCTTTGTGCCCACTGAATAGTGCACAGCAACAGTTATCCCACTCCACAAAGAGGGAGCCATCACTGATCCTGGCAACTATTGCCCTATTAGCCTGACAAGCCTGGTCTGCAAGACCATGGAACGTATCATCATGGAACTCATAAACAAAGGCATTGGTAACCTCCAAACTCTGGACCCCACCCAGTTCAGGTATGTGAAAGGCAGATCATGCCTTCTGAACCTGATCGACTACTTTGAAGCAGTCACCAAAGCCGTAGACGAGGGTAAGGTTGCTCACACACCCTATCTTGACCTCGCCAAGGATTTTAATACCATCCTCCATTCTGGAATTATAGCTAAATTCACTAAACTAGGTATAAATCCCTACGTCACAAGATGGGTTGCCAAATGGCTCACTGACAGAATCCACACTGTAAAAGTTGCAGACTCCAAATCTGATTTCAAACCAGTGACAAGTGGAGTACCGCAGGGTTCAGTCCTGGAACCTCTCCTGTTTGGTATCTACTTCTCTGAAGTGCAGGCTAGCATAGAAGGCCTCTGGATAATGAAGTTCGCAGATGACTGCAAACTAGGAACCATATTCGAGTCTCCAAATGATGTGAACATCCTACAGAAGGGCCTCACTGAGACAGATGCCTGGTGTCAGAGTCATGGCCTCAAGCTCAGTGCAAAAAAGTGCATTGTCATCCCCTTTGGTAAAAACTCTGTACCCATGAACTACCACATAGACAGCAGTCTATGTAATGCTGAATGTGTGATAAGATAAAAGACCTTGGGACCCAGGTGACAGTAGTCTCTCCTTTGCTAATCACATTGCCACAGTAGTCAGGAAATCATTCTATGTGGCACACCTCATCACAAAAGGGTTTTCATCCAGGAAAAAGAGGTCATTGTTCCCCTCTACTCAGCACTCAACAGACCCATTATAGAGTACAATGCTCCTTTTGGAATGTACCTCACAAGACATCTGTAGCAGCTGGAAAGGCCACAGAAGTACCTCACAAAGAGGATTTCTGGCCTCAAACAGATGCCCTACACTGACCATCTCAAAAAACTCCAACTTTACTCTGTAGCATATTGCCTACTCCAAGGAGATCTCTGCCTAATATATAAACCTATGTCAAACCCAGAGCTGTTGGACATGCTACACCTAAAGAAATCCAAATCCCCCCAAGCTACATGTTCTAGGGACCTAAACCTTGTCACCACAATAAACAGGACATGCTGGAGGGATAGATTCCTGTCCCAAATACTTCCCGTACTCTGCAACAAGCTATCCATCTATGTCAAGCAAAGTTCCTCATTAGCACTCTTCAAGAAAAATCTTGATGAGTGGATGGAAAATAGGAAATATATCCCGGGGATCACTTCTATGGCTCTGCTCGATAGGGGTACAGGAAATTAACTTTCTTAGGTGGAGTAAGCCAGGGAACCTTGTTGGCTAGGCTTACTTAGGCCCTTGGGACAATAGCCTAGTACCTACCTATGAACCTATGACTGTACAAAACATTATAAACTCACATCAGGAAAACAGTCATCCAACACCACTCCAAAAACAAACCACAGTAAATTCAACCCATCCAATTGGGGGGCTTTGCCTCCACACCCCCCACTTAAACATACCAACTCTGAGATTGCACTATAGTGTGGAAAAGGTCAAAAGTCACCATGTTAGCCAACAGACTCTTTTCCCATGTTAAACTTATGATATTTTGCCATGGAGTGCCATGGTCTGTTTGGTGTTGTCGTCTTGGGTATATGGGCTTTGGTGTTAAGGTAAGTTGATCTACTGAAGTAGATCCATCAGTATATAATGGGTGCTGTCTGTACTGTAAGAAGCTATCAAGATTTATTTGCCAGAGTTAAAAATGGTATTCCTTTTAGCACTTAATTAAGCCTTTCTTCTATAAAATATTTATTTGCATGGTTTTGCCATTTCTGAATGAACTGGTTGCTAAGCCATCATTAGCAAATGTAATTAACCATATGTTTGTGTTAGTGCTTCGATATCACACAAGTAGGTACAAACCAGAAGGGGCGCTAGTGCTGCTTCATACCTTTTTGGCACCTGTTACTTAAACTCCAAGTTCATTCAGTGGTTTATATCCCATGAATTATGCAGCTGCTCCATATTAACTTTCATATCTGTCTGTAGTAGACTGTGACAACTTAAACTTATGCTTGAATGCATGGATTCTGAAATGACCTTTTAGGCAGCTGATTACAAAATGTCTCTATACACAGACATTTCTGGCACTAGTAAGTCACTGAATTGTTAGAGTGATCCTTTCATATTTTTAAATAAATATCATTAAACAAACACACCAGCACATGTGACATCACTAGGGAATTCAACATAAACTTCTCTTTTATTTAGTGCCTGTGTCAGAAGATCTGCTATGTTAAACAAAACTGCAATGACCTATGCCTTATCGAGACCACAGACAAAGAAGCAACTTGCACATTTACCTCCGATACTAGAAGCTCAGAAGGCTGCTTTTTTTTATCTTATGTTGTGAGCAGTGATTCATAATCCATCACTAATGCTGTAGTAAAGAATGATATAAGAGATCTTCTAATGACATAAAACATGGATCTGATGTTCCAGCACTGGGAGAGATCAGGCAGACTTTAAACACTCTTTGATTTGTGTGAAGAAAATGAAAATACTGTCATCTGTGTTAGCATGTCTGGCAGGAGATTTGTGTATATTCTTAGATTAGCTTGTATTGTATGCCAGGATGTTTAATTGTGAAAATGTAAATAAGTTTTTAAAATGTTGAATATTTCTTTATTTATATAAATTGTTTAACGAATGTCAATGTTTTGATACATTTCTAACTGCACATGTTTGTGAGGGAGATTCTAAAGTACAAACTGTCTGTGGAGAATCAGCTATCAGTAAGTGATGTCATTCTAATGTTTGTGATTATAGGTTCATAGGTTCATACTAGGCTATCTGCCCTAGGGCATTTATAAGCCTAGCCAGAGTGTGTATGGCTTTCGCCACCCATATTAAATTAATTTTGCTATGCCCTTTTTCAAGGTTAGTATACTGTGCCTCTGTCTAACAGTGACACAGAAGTGATACCCGGGGTAAACCTATGATCTCCCATCCACTCATCAAGATTCCTCTTGAAGAGAGTCAATGAGGGACTCTGCCTAACCTGGACTGGGATTTTATTCCAGAGTGAAGGGAGCCTCTGGGTTATGAATCTGTCCCTCCAGCATGTCCTATTTATTTCAGTGCTGAGGTTCAAGTCCCTTGAGCGTGTAGCTCGATGGGATTTGGATTTTCTGAGGTGCAGCATGTCCATTAATTCTGGGTTGGACATGGCTTTATATATCAGGCACAGATCGCCTCTGAGCAGGCGGTATGCCACTGAGTAGAGCTGGAGTTTCTTTAACCGGGCAGCATACGGCATCTGTTTGAGCCCCTTGATCCTCTTGGTGAGGTACTTTTGGGGTCTTTCCAGTTGCTGCAGGTGTCTGGTAAGGTACATCCCAAAAGGGGCATTGTACTCAATTATGGGCCTGATGAGGGATGAGTAAAGAGGCATGATGACCTCCCCTGATCTAGATGTGAATCCCTTCATGATTAGGTGGGCTATATAAAATGTTTTTCTAACCACTTTGACCACGTGGTTGTCAAATGAGAGATTGCTATCAACTTGGGTCCCCAGGTCCCTAATTACTTCTTCTGTACTTAATGGATTACCACCTATGTGGTAATTTGTGGGCACTTTGTTTTTGCCAAAGGGGATGACTATACACTTTTTGGCGTTTAGCTTGAGGCCATGGCTCTGGCACCAGTTTTCTGTTTCTATAAGGCCCTTTTGGAGGATGCTTGTGTAGGCTGGAGAGTCGATTATGGCACCCAGTTTGCAGTCATCTGCGAACTTGGTCAGCCACAGTCCTTTCATGTTGGCCTGCACCTCCGAGAAATATATACCGAACAAGAGAGGTCCCAGGACTGAGCCATGTGGGACGCCACTTGTAACTGGTTTGGAGTCTGACATGGCTCCAGCTATTCTAACCATGTGGGTTCTGTCCTTGAGCCAGTTTGCAACCCATCTAGTGACATAGGGGTTTATATTTAAGCTGGTGCGCTTATCTATAATGCCAGAGTGGGGTATTGTATCAAAGGCTTTTGCGAGGTCCAGGTAGGCTGTGTGGACCACCTTCCCCTTGTCAATGGCCTTGGTGACTGTTTCAAAGAAATCGACCGGGTTCAAGAGGCAGGATCTGCCCTTAACAAAGCCGAACTGGGTAGGATCCAGTGTCTGCAGGTCCCCAATATCTTTATTTATAAGGTCCATGATGATCCTTTCCTTAGCTTTGCAGACCAAGCTAGTGAGACTTATGGGGCGATAGTTTCCAGGATCCGTTGAGGCACCACCTTTGTGGAGAGGGACCACTGTTGCTGTACGCCACTCTTTGGGTACATATCCTGTAGTAAGGCTGAGATTGAACAGTAGTTTTAGGTTTGGGTTTAGCTCTTCTTGGAATTCATGTAGGACGCAGCCCAGGACACCGTCTGGTCCCATTGATGCTGTGTTTCTTGCTTTGAAGAGGGCAGCTCTTACCTGAGCATCTGAGATGTCGGGGGGCAGCACTCTGCTGGGATAGATATTAGCCCTTTTCTCCCCAGCACATTGAAAGCTTTCAACCTCAGTAAGATCCAAGGAATTTGCACCTGTGGTCGAATCCAATCTCTAAAATGGGGAGAGAACTGATGGCCTAGGTTGAGTCCCTGGATCTGACTATGTAGATGGCTCTGCAGAAGGAATCAGTGCTGAAATTTCTAAGGTGAAAGTCCCAACAATATCAAATGACCTATCCACCCTACTCCACGGCTCTGAGACTCATCACTGGATCTGGTGGAATCCTTTACTGAATAATTGAATCAAATTCTTCAATAACCGTGGAGACCTGGTAGTATGTTATTGTGGAAGGCTTTGCGTAGGACAAACTTGGTGACCTTGTATGTTTAGAATAGCTAATCATTTAAGTGATATTAGATACAAAAGGGAGAGGAGCCTGTTCAACATAAGTCAGCCAGGTTTACTATTGTTGGTATTGACAGAGTTTTGAACGTGCTACTAAGAATGTGAAACATAAAATATTTAATCATAAAGAAAGGAGATGGATGGCAGTGTTGGGTGCACTACTGAAACCTGCATTGAGGAATGTTAACATAATTTAAGTGAATATAACTATTGTTTTTGTAATTTAAAAGATAAGTAATTATGTATACAAAGTAAGTTTTGTATTGACAATATTTAAGAAAATCCACTAGATGGCAGAGTTGATGCATGAACGTAAAGCAGTTCTGCTGCAATGGCTTTTGTTACTGACAATGTTTTGACTGTCTTTGTGGTGAAGGCAGGGTTGCCAGATGTCTCTATTTGGGCGGGACTGTCCCGAGATCAGCAGCCTGATCCCGAGTCCCGCCCTGCCGGTTTAAATCCCGGCCAGCCTCCGCTTTGTTTGTTTTTTTTTTGGTCTTCACTTGCCGTGAGAGACCTTCTTTTTTTTTTTTGTCCCTGGAAATCTGGCAACCCTGGGTGAAGGTAACAGCTGAAATGTAATCCCTATATATGTATGCAAGCATGGAACTCACAACATTGAAAAGGCTTTGTTCGAAACCCTTGGTTTTGGAATTGGAGTTTTGCCCATTTCATGTGAAATGCATAAAAGAAATACATTGCGCTGCCTTTTTTGTTGGCAAATGTATGTTGAGTTCGTGCCCTGCAACAGTCTTTTCATGCAGTTGGTGTTGCCAATGTGGAAAATTGCAAAAGTTGAAACCTGAGACAGCTTGTGGAAAAATGCAAAAGTTGAAACCTGAGACAGCTTTTAAGAAAGAAATCTCAAAAGAACCAATGAGGTGCTTAGTCTAAGCTGTAGTCCAGGTGACCTCAGTCAGCCAATAACCTCAAACAATTCTCTCTCACTGAAATGCCTGAAGGCTTTGGCTAAACCAAGATGTCCCTGAATATGTGCTCAGACACACAGCCTCCACAAAACACATTTGTAGGCTTCTAGGGCCCAAGCCTTTCTGTGTTGAAAGGAAGCCTTCTAGCTTAATTTTGTTTCTTAGAACTAGACAGTTTTTTGTTTCAGCACTTGTTCAGAACTTATTGTAAGCACTAAATAAGCTACAAATGACTACAGCACTCAACTATCCTCACTGTCTAGAGGAAAACAGTTTCTAGTACTTAACAAATAAGCACCTATCCAGGCATGTCTAAGGGTCAGCCCCTGGTGTTTTCTCCTGTCTACCTGATGAATCTGGGCATCTTGGGGCAATGCAGTAATTGCCTCATGTACACAGACAACCCTCTCCTCCTACCACCCAACACTACAACCTGTGAGAGATGCACTTATATAGCCAAACTGGAAGCAAAGCTCTCTTCACCCAAGACTGGACTAGACAGTCAAGAGGAGAAGTTAAACACTTGCACCACACCACACTCATCACATAGTCCCTCAAAACCTACACCACCAAAACACACACAGAGAAACACAAAACACACACCTACATTCACGGAGGCTCTCAGTAAAAACCTGCCCAAGCAACAGGGACCTCCAAAGCAGAAACACAAGCAACCTCCACCCCCCAACACAACCTAAATGACACATAGCCCACAAACTCAGTGTGCCACTCAACCACAGCCTATAAGGCATAACAACGTACCCAACACTCTAGTCATAGGTGACTCTATAGTCAGGCACACTGATGTTCCACTCACCAGGCTAAACAAGGAGAAAGTTACTGTCAGCTGCCTGTCAGGTGCCAGGATCCACCACATAACACATGCACTCAGGTCACTCCACAACAAGTACAAATATGACTCTGTCATTGTCCATGTTGGTGTGAATGACCTGAGGTGTACCTCCTTGGACTACATGAAAAGGGACATGGAGGAGCTGTCCGATCTTGTAGCCTAGGCAGGTATGACCCTAGCCCTGAGTAGCATCCTGCCATCACCCAGAATTATACCACAGTACAAGGACAAAATGATTGACTTCAACAATTGGCTAAGCTTCTGGTGTCATTCTAAGGGGATCCAGTATCTGTCTGCCTGGGATGACATGATCGACAAGCCACAATGCTTTGCCAGAGATGGCCTGCACCTGTCGGCCTTGGGATTACGGATACTGGCTAAGGCTCTAGCCACCCCTATAGTGCCTTTTTTAGGCAAGGTTCAAATGACAAATTCACCACCCTAACAGGTACAGGCAAGAAGAATCTGAGGGTATTGCTACTCAATGCTAGAAGTCTAAACCTCAAAATGCACTCACTCGAGGCACTCCTTAAAATGGAGAACATCGACATCTGTGCAGTGACAGAGACCTGGTTCAAGGCTCCAGAGAGTACCCCTGCATTACCAGGCTATAATTCATACCACACCTTTGGGCCACCTAACCTGGACCGAAACACTAAAGGCGGAGGCGTGTCCATATTCATTAAGGATATCCACACCTCCTGGCTAGTTGCTCAGCATAATGCATCCCAGATTATACAAGTTCAACTAACTCTGGGCAAGACCGCAATCCAAATTGTAGCTTGCTACAGATCCCCCACCATGCCCCAGGATTCCCACTCCTCATTTCTTAATACACTGGAAAATATTAGGGTACAACCTAACACCCTAATAATGGGCGATTTCAACTACCCTACCATTAACTGGGAAAATTACTTATGTACCAACTCTTGTGCTCAATGTTTTCTGGAATTCATAAATTCCAATGCCATGGATCAACTTATCCACACCCCCACAAGGGGCAGCAATATCCTAGATCTGGTTATTACCAACATGGGCAACTGGTGCTCCACACCAGAGGTCAGTTCCTCGTTGGTCAGATCCGACCATAAGCTAATCACCCTAGACATCCACATCCCTCCCCCACCCCCTATTAGGGAAACCACAGTAAACAATTTTTCCAAAGCCAATTTCAGGCTTCTTAAGACAGAAGTGGCAAACTTCACGAGACCCATGCTGACGGACAATAGAGGAAGATTGCCAAATTCCAGTAATAATGGCCACACAGGTACAAAACGCACTCTCTAAAGCCAAGAATACAGCATCCATGGGACCAGATGACATCCCGGGCTGTGTACTACATGAACTACAATATGAACTGGCACCTCACCTAAGTGTCATGTTTAATCATAGCCTCACCTCAGGTGCCGTGCCCACTGAGTGGCACAGAGCTACAGTTATCCCAATCCACAAGGGGGGATCCACCTTGGATCCCGGAAACTACCATCCCATCAGTCTGACAAGCCTTATCTGCAAGGCCATGGAGCATATTATCATGGAACTTATAAAGAAAGACATTGGCAACCTTCAAACACTGGACCCCACCCAGTTTGGGTTCGTGAAGGGCCGATCTTGTCTCCTGAACCTGACTGACTTCTTTGAATCAGTCTCCAGAGCCAAGGACAAGGGTAAGGTGGTCCACACAGCCTATCTAGACCTTGCCAAGGCCTTTGACACCATCCCCCACTCTGGAATCATAGATAAACTTACTAAGTTGGGAATTAATCCCTATGTCACCCAATGGGTTGCTAAATGGCTTACTGATAGAACCCACACTGTAAAAGTAGCCAACTCCAAATCCAGCTCCAGACAAGTGAAAAGTGGAGTACCTCAGGGTTCAGTCCTGGGGCCGCTCTTGTTTGGCATCTACTTCTCTGAAGTACAGGTCAACACTAAGGGACTCTGGCTAACAAAGTTTGCAGATGACTGCACACTGGGAGCCATTATTGAATCCCCGAATGATGTGGATACTCTACAAAAGGGCCTTACAGAAACAGATGCTTGGTGCCAGAGCCATGGGCTCAAGCTCAATGCCAAGAAATGTATTGTTATCCCCTTTGGGAAAAAACATGTATCCATGAATTACCATATAGGTGGCAGTACACTAAACACAGAAAGTGTGATAAGAGACTTAGGGACACAGGTGGACAGTGGTCTCACCTTCGATAACCACATCGCCACAACAGTCAGGAAATCCTTCTATGTGGCACACCTCATCACGAAGGGCTTTTCATCCAGAAAAAGGAGGTCATTGTCCCACTGTACTCATCCCTCATTAGACCCATTATAGAATACAACGCCCCATTTGGTATGTACCTCTCAAGACATCTGCAACAACTGGAAAGGCCTCAGAAATACCTCACTAAAAGAATCACAGGCCTAAAGCAGATGCCCCACGCTGACCGCCTTAAAAACTCCAGCTATACTCTGTAGCATATCGCCTACTCAGAGGCGATCTCTGCTTAACATACAAGGCCATGTCAAACCCAGAGCTGTTGGACATGCTACACTTAAAGAAATCCCAATCCCTCAGAGCTACACGCTCCAGGGATCTAAACCTTGTCATCACAATAAACAAAACATGCTGGAGGGATAGGTTCCTGACCCAGAGACTCCCCAGACTCTGGAATAGATTGCCCATACATGTCAAGCAGAGTGCCTCTTTGGACCTCTTCAAGAGGAACCTTGACGATTGGATGGGAGAAAGGAAATTCACCCCAGGGATCACGTCAGTCGCTCTGCTAGACAGGGGTCCAGGAAAGTAAATAATGTGGGAAGAAATAGCCAGGGAATTGTTATGGCTAGGCTTGTATAGGCCCCAGGGCTGATAGCCTAGTACCAACCTATGAACCTATGAACCTATGACTGCTGAATCCTATACAAATGCACTTTATAAGCACTTACATGAGTGCATAGATCATGCAATCCCTAACAGAACCAAATTGCTATCCTCCAAAAAAAGGAAGCCAATCCGGTGGTCCCCTGCCATAAACAAACTCTACAACAGAAGAAAGAAACTGTTGCAAAAAAGAGTAAAATCCCATGATTGGAGAAACTCCCTGGTCAGCTTCAGTAAGAAGCTGAGATCCCTCATAAAATCCTCCAAAGCTAGTTATGAAAACAAAATCACCACTGACTCTAAAGACAACTACAAAGCATTCTATAGCTATGTTAAGGATCTCAATGGCAACAATCAGGCCTGCTCTGAGTTACAGCACAATGGCACTAAATATACAGAACCAACGGATATTGCCAACATCCTGGCAGATAGGTTCAGTGCTAACGTTACCCCTCTGTCATCCCATAAAGGGCCCATCTCTATACCAGAAGAATGCAAAGTTCCTGTAATCACGGCTGCACAGGTAAAAAACACACTATCCAAAGCCAAGAACACAGCATCCATGGGATCTGACGACATCCCAGGCTGTGTTCTACATGAACTACAGAACGAACTGGCACCCCACCTAAATACCATGTTCAATCATAGCCTCACCTCAGGTGATGTGCCCACTGAATGGCGCACAGCGACAGTTATCCCACTCCACAACGGGGGAGCCACCACAGACCCCGGAAACTACCGCCCAATTAGCCTAACGAGCCTGGTCTGCAAGGCTATGGAGCGTATCATCATGGAACTTATAAACAATGACATTGGTAATCTCCAAACTCAGGACCCCACCCAGTTCGGTTTGTAAAAGGCAGATCATGTCTCCTAAACCTGATAGACTTCTTTGAAGCAGTCACCAAAGCCGTAGATGAGGGTAAGGTGGTTCATACAGCCTATCTAGATCTCGCCAAGGCTTTTGACACCATCCCCCACTCTGGAATTATAGATAAACTCACTAAACTAGGTATAAATCCCTATGTCACAAGATGGGTTGCCAACTGGCTCACTGACAGAACCCACACTGTGAAAGTAGCAGACTCCAAATCCAGCTTCAGACCAGTGACAAGTGCAGTACCACAGGGTTCATTACTGGGTCCTCTCCTGTTTGGTATCTACTTCTCTGAAGTACAGACCAACACAGAAGGTCTTTGGCTAACGAAGTTCGCAGATGACTGCAAACTAGGAGCCATAATCAAAACCCCAAAAGATGTGGACATCCTACATAAGGGCCTTGCTGAGACAGATGCCTGGTGTCAAAGCCATAGCTTCAAGCTCAATGCCAAAAAGTGCATTGTCATTCCTTTTGGTAAAAACTCAGTACCCACGAACTACCACATAGGTGGTAGTCTACTTAACACCGAAAGTGTGATAAGAGACCTTGGGACACAGGTGGACAGTAGTCTCTCCTTTGATAATCACATCGCCACAG
>NC_056726.1:1058456125-1058578437 GCF_019279795.1 Protopterus annectens | reverse complement strand
CATATTTCATGACAATACAAGGTTAGAAAGCTTCTGCAATTCGTACAGATTGTATGCAGTGTGAAATAGAATAAATGTGTTAACCCTTTTCAAGCCTTAAATGCACTAAGCATATTACTAATACATACACTAATACATATTTTTCTGACATTTCCCCCCTTTTAATACTTTTATTCTACTTTCAAAATAAGCATAAACAGTTTTTTATTCTCCTAACCTCTTCCCGCTTAGGATTTGCAGTTAAGGGAGTCATTCAATTTAAACGTATGAAAGCATTTTCAATCTTTTAACAGTTCTTCAAACTCAGTACTTTGATATAAGGTTTCAGAAACTGGCATGTCTATAAAGTCTTTAATCAGTCTTTTTATGCAGGGGATGTCACAGCAAACACATACTCCCAGTAGGATCATTCCTACACAAATAGCAATCAGAATGTTCACTAGGATAGTACCCCACTCCCCAAACCATTTCTGGAAAACGTCCGTCAGGTGTTTGGTCCTGGTTTGGTCATGTCTGACACTTGCTGAATTACCTCAAGGTGATTGTCTATCTTGTGTTTATGGTCAGGAATATACGAACATCACTCCTTCTTGATTAAAGTGCATGTACCACCTCTCGCCGCTAGGGTGAAATCGAGAGCCATGCGGTTTTGAAGCACTACAGTTCTCATTGCATTCAGTTCATCAGTCACCAATTCAAGAGTGGAAAAAGTTGCATTACTCATTACTTCGAGAAGTTTAGACAGTTTTCTCAGCTCTCAGATCGATTTTGTTGCTCCATATGCTGGTAATATGCCTGCCCATGATATAACAGTATCACTCAAGTCCATGTGTGTCAGTCCATCGCCTATAGAATGATGGTTTTTCCAGGATGCATCGATTTGCCCCACTGGATTTACAGGTTTCTTGAGGGGTTTCTTGTCGACCTCTCGGACATTCCGAATTTTTCCTTGAGGCAAAACTGCAGTGTGTCGTATGGCCAGAACCAGGTAGCCCAAAAAACAACTGCCAGACCAATTCTGAGGTAACCACTTGTATGCCTTTCTGCCACATAAAAAATAATAATCCTCTGCTTTAGTAGTAACTTTACTATGAATATACACTTGTCCTGCATGAAACATTTTTCTATCAATTATAGACAGTTGTTTATAGAGAACAGAATTATGTTTTACTTCATCAATTGTTTTTTGCATCAATTCAAGAAATGAATCATAGTTTGTATTACAATAAGAACCTGTATTGTTAGCTTTAGTGTAATATTTATAAGGAACAGTCACATTGCAATTGCTCCAACCCACCTGAACAGTATCATTTTTATAAAAACACACAGTTCCCTTTTGTGGAATAGACAAGTGCAATGCTATTTTATCTTGTGATGTAATGGTTGAGGTATCACAAATCAAGTTTTCCCAGGTCTCGTTGACCCCTAGGGGGACTGTAGTCATTAATAACCCCCCGTATGCTGTCGGCAAAGCTGTGCAAATCCAGCAATTTGAAACATTGAAAGTCTCAACATACACATATTTAATTGCCTGGTAAGTGTTGAAGTTTGGGTGCCAGTCTGTGAGTAATGCTTCACGTTTATTCAGTTCAGTTTGTGTGGCTGGAAAAAGGAATGGCCACAACAAAAAGATTATTGTCACTAGTACAGTTAACAGGATGATTATGCAATACTTCAGAGGAAATGGTTATTCTGCACTCCTGTTTTTTCTGGATTCTATCATTTTTGGTCTTGACATGTGACAAGATTTTTGTCCAGTTCAAAGTTCTTAACTAGTTTGCTGTGCATCAGGTGGATCCACGAGGCATGCTCTGCGATCTTGACTGCAGTGGGTGGCGACAGAAGCACTTGATATGGACCTTCCCACTTTGATGATGTACAATTCTTCTTTTTTATTGTCTTCACCCAGATCCAAGTTCCTGAAACCACTACCACTTCTGATGGTCTGGTTTGTTCTTTATCTGAAACAGAATTTGACTGCAACAGATGTTTAGAATTCAACAAATTTCTAATATACTCTGCTAGTGTATAGTCGGCTTCCTGGTCTGTGGGCATGAAAGGTTTCCACTGAGGTATATAATAAGCCTTTCCAAATAGTTTCTCAAAAGGAGTCAATCCTTTTGCATTCGGAACAGTTATCATGCTCAACAGTGCCAGGGCAGAAAGTACACCCAATTTCTCTTTGTTTCTGCTATTAACTTTCTTAGCTTACTCTTTAAAATCCCATTATGCCTCTCAACTAACCCAGCAGACTGCAGATGATATGCACAATGATTCTTTAAAGAAATACCCAAATGCTTACTTAGCTGTTGTATGGTTTGGTTTACAAAGTGTGTACCGTTGTCACTGTAGATCCTTTCTGGAATGCCGAATCTAGGGATGATTTCTTTAACGAGGATTTTCACTACGGTAGCCGCATCTGGATTTTTAGTCAGAAAGGCTTCCAACCATCTGGAAAAGATATCTACAATGACAAGACAATACTTCTTCTTTTCACATTCATTCAATTCTATGAAATCCATACAGATAGTATGAAATGGATACGGTGGTGTAGGGAAACTCCCTTGCTTGGGGTTTAACACCCCTTGTGCATGATGTTTGTTACAAACACGGCACAATAAACAAAATAGTAGTTTAAGAATCCATATGTTGTGAACACTCGGTTCACCAGCTGTACTATCCCCCCTGTTGAGACATGGCATTGCCCATGGCTCAACAAAGCTGCATATCTAAACAAATTAGATGGTAATATCGTTTTCCCTTCTTTATAGATGTACAGCCCCTTTTTGAGAATTGCTCCTCGTCTTACCCATCTTTGTTTTTCAGCCTGTGTAGTAAGTGTCTGCATTGTCTTTAACATTCCTAAGTCTAAAATCTCAGAGGGTTGTAATTCCTCATTCAAAATAAATACTTCTGAAGCTGCCTGTTTTGCAGCTGTATCAGCTCTTGCATTACCTTTTAAAATCCTATCCTGTTGCTTGGTATGAGCTGTGCATTTACAAATAGCTACTTTCAGAGGTAACTGAATAGATTCTAAAAGATCTAAAATAAACTGTGCATGATTGATTGCTTTGCCAGTAGATGTTATCATTCCTTGATTTTTCCACTGTTGCGCAAAAACATGTACAGTAGAAAAAGCGTATTGGCTGTCAGTAAAAATGTTCACACATTTACCCTTTGCTAAGAGACATGCCCATGTCAAGGCAATCAATTCTGCTGCCTGTGCAGATAAATTGTGTGGTAAAGGTTTCGCTTCTATAATCTCAGTATCAGAAACTACTGCATATCCTACTAGGTTCTGTCCTGCAGGACCCCTTTTGCACGAGCCATCCACGTAGTATGTCACCTCGGCATCATCCAAGGGAACATCCATGAGATCTTTTCTAGGCAGTGTCTTTTGCTCAATCACCTGCAGGCAGCTGTGCGGTGTGCCATCTGCAGGGGTTGGGAGCAAGGTAGAAGGGTTCAAAGTCGTGCATCGTTCAATTGTCATATGAGGTTGGCTCAACAATATAGTCATACAGGAAAGATGCCTAGAAGGGGAAAGATATGCTACCTTCTCTTGCAGTAAAATAATTGTGACTGCATGAGGCACTCTCAAAGTGAGAGGGTGGAATAAAACTACTGTGGCCGAAGCGTGTACTGCCATTGCAGCTGCAACTACTGCTTGTACACAGTGGGGTAAAGACCGTTCCACTGGGTCTAGTTGTGATAAATAATAAGCAATAGGGCATTGCTTGTCCCCATGCTGCTGTGTTAACACTGATGTCATACATCCTTGCTTACAATCTACAGTTTGGAAAAAAACGTTTATGATAGTTTGGTAATCCTAAAACTAGTGAGGACGCTATTAACTGTTTCAGTTTGCAGAAAGCAGATTCTGCTTCTGACGTCCATTGTAACAAATCCTGTGCTGCCATAGGCTTTTTATTTATCAGGTTAGTCAGCGGTGCAGATTCCAAGGCATAGTTTAGAATCCAGCTCCGGCAAAAATTAGTCGTACCCAGGAAGGACATAATTTCCTTCCTAGTAGTGGGTTTTGGTGCTTGCAAAATCGCTATTTTTCTATCCTCATCTAATGTCCTACCCTCTTTGGATATTACATATTCTAGGTATTTAACTTATTTTTTCCAAAGCTGCAGTTTATTTTTGTTTACTTTTTGTCCTTCAATGGCTAAAAATGTAATAGCGCTATTGTATCTTCTTTGCAATCTTGCTGGGTTGGGCCCGCCAGCAGGATATCATCAACATAAAGTAAAATCTGACTGCCTCTTGGTGGGGTAAATCCCGCCAAATTGCTTGCCATTTCTTGTGAGAATATCATTGGACGTTCACAATATCCATGTGGTAGTCATGTATATGTATACCTTTTCCCCTGAAATGTGAATGCAAACCAATATTGGCTATCAGGGTGTATCGGTATCGAAAAGAACGCATTGCTGATATCTACCACAGAAAAATATTTCTGTTGAGGTTTTAAATCATTTAACAGGGTGTGTGGGTCTGGCACTGTAGGTGCCCTTGGTATTACTGTGTCATTTACATCTTGTAAATCTTGGACCATACGCCATTCTCCATTCACTTTCTTAACAGGAAATAAGGGTGTGTTACATGGTGAATCAGGAGATTCCACCAGCACCCCTTCCTTAAGGAAAGCTGCTATAATTGGTTTGATTCCTACCTCTGCATCTTTTCTTAAGGGATACTGTCTTTTCTGTGGTCTAAATGCTGACTTTGGCATGATAGTAACTGGTCCCGCTGTACGAATAAGTCCTACATCTGACATTCCTGTTGACCAAAGAGTTTCTGGTATATTCTGTAAGGCATTCTCTTCCTCTTTAATAGGAGTGCTAATCAGCTGTCCTTGCTAGACTGCAAGTGCACAGCTGGGTGGGTCTGAGTTATCCAATTCAACTTCTGCATTTGTATTCCCTGTTCTGACAGTTCTAACTCTGTCTGCTTTTCCCATCTTGTGACTTTTCTCCTAAGTCTACCCATTTTGCATTCTTGTCCTTAGTTAAGATAACGTGTGGTAATCGATTAGATTTATATAGTGCAAAGAACTCCTGGGGCAATGAACAGCTGGCTACACTGTTCCCTTCCATGTCCCAGTACAGATTTCATAATATCAATCTGTTTGCATGATTTCTAAACAATTCTTGCTCATATTCCTTATCAAGTCCTGGTGTGTTACAATAATACAGAGTACAGTGCAACAAATGTTGTTTATCAATGTCAAGGGAGGGGAACTTGCTGATGGCTACATTCATCAACTCTTCGGTCACTGCCCCTGGACCAGTCGTAATCAAGTCCTGGCTGTACCAATAGAACATTTCACCCTCCGATTGCACTGCAAATGTATCAATTTGTCACTGTGCTTCCATACCCTGCATAGTCGGAACTACTGCTATACCAAATAGCTGCATAAGGTCTCTGCCCAAGAGGTTTACTGGGCATTTTGCGGAAACAACAATTTTGCTTTTCTGGGTCAATCCTGAAACAGGATCAGTTATTGCAATATTATGGGAGAGGGGCTCCCGATACAGCTGTCCATTAGCTGCTTTCACTGGTATGTAATCAGGTGACTCTGAATTCTCTGGCAGTTTGGAGGGATGTATCAGGGTTCGTGATGCCCCTGAGTCACACAAGAATTTGACTTCCCCCCCTTCCACCAAGAGTGTAACTTCTGGTTTTGTGTCTGCTAAATAGAGCTCTAAGCTCAATAAAGCTAAATCCAATATTTCATTTTCTTCACTATCCATAACTTCCTGCACTTCCTCTATTTCTTCTGTCACATCCTCTACTCTTTCTATCACATTCTCATTTATCCTTTCCCCGCTATCCCCTTCTAGAGATTCTTGACTATCATATAGTCAGTCCTCACCCTCCTTGTCTTCCATGGTTGCCTTCTTGTTTTTCTTGCAATCCCTTGCCAAGTGTCCCTTTTTACCGCATTTAAAACATTCACCCCTTTTCTTTCACCCTTCAAAGTCCTCTGATCACTGATGATATTGTTTGTTTCCCTGGGCATTTCTCTTGCCCTTTTTCCCAGATTGTACTACATAAACTTCTGCTCCATCTTCTACAGAAAATACTTGGGCTTTCTTTTTCTTTTTGCTATTAAAATGCCTTTTGGCATGCCTAGCATATTCAAGTAATGACTGTAACCTGCTTGTACGATGATCTACCATGTGCTTTGTAATAAAACTGCTTATGGGTGTAATGCTGCCTTTCAAAAATGCATTCTTTAACTGCTGCTCATATGGAGAATATTGTGTCTGATCTTCAGGAACCTGCATTCCACAATGGGTATTAAAACATCCTAACAGTCTGGCATAATATCTGTCAATAGTTTCACCTTCTTGTTGGATGCATTGATTAATGCAAGTCCAGTCTGCCCTAGGCTTCCATTTCTCAGAGATTTGGTCTGTAAGACCTTTCACTCTGTTGTCTAACTCTGCGCTGCTATGTGGGAGGGGTCTGAGTGCAGCGTCATGGGGATTCCAGTTGCCACTAATCATGTGCCAATCTGGTCCCACAATTTGTCTAACTACTTTTTCTACCTCTTCTCCGTTTAAATTATAACTTAGCCTCATTCCTTGTACATCTTCTAAGAACTTTCTGAAATTAACTTTTGGATGGGGAATTCCCTCAGTGGCTTTCCGGATATCTTCCAGAGTCCAGGGTCTATACACTAGAATAGTTGGGTCCTGACCTTCTTGCCCTGCCTGTGGATTAGGTACTTCTATAAGTGGGCATATTTCTTCTTCACTCATAGATCGTGAATTCCTACCCATTTGATATAATTCAATGTCCCCTTTTGAGTTACCTGCCTGTATTCGAGACCTGGTCTCAATGGGATCTCTAATGAACGGTTTTGCTTTCCTAATGTCTCTATTTTCAGTGATAGCAGGATATCATGGGAGTGGACTAACCTGTTCACGTGCTCCATATTCTGGGAAAGGAGGCAGAGGGGCCGATGCTATTACTAAGTTATTGTCCTCCTTATCTAAAAACATTGCTTTTGATTTATTATTCTTTTGTTCCCTATGGTTTACCTCCTCTATCCACCTGTGTGCCTGAGGAATTCCTAATTGGCGCTGCATTTTTACCCGACCTTTAGAATCAGTTTTAAGCTATATGACAAGTTTGATAAGCGAGGATTTTTCTAATTTACCGTCAAATTCATACTGCCATGTCTTCTATCCCCCTCACCCCTCACCTACCCCTACCATCTAAATTATATATAAAACCATCATGATTTTAATACATGCAACACAAATACCTTACCTTAACCAGCTCTTTTAAATCATGGTTTATAAAACCATCATGATTTTAATACATGCAGCACAAATACCTTACCTTAACTGGCTCTTTTAAAAAATTATTTACTTTACTAAAATCTACCAACAGTTTTGAGAGCCACCTGCCAAGCAGTATCTTCAGCTGCTCAAGAGACACAACTTTCAACGAAAACCAAAGATGCAGGCTCAAATCAGCTTATCAACATTCAGAGACATATTTCAAAAGGGTGAGACCGCATAGCTTACAATAACCCAATGCATCCATTAAAACTCACTAATAAAAAAATAAAAAATTATTAGTGATCACATACTGACACCTCTCAACTGTGCTTGGTGAAGAGTTTCGATTTTTTTCTGCTCAGAATTTTGCTCAGTCATTGGCTTGTTTCCCCAGCCAATAAGAGAGTGACTTCTTTGAAAGTTTGTTTTTGGTCAAAATGGGCCAACTGCAGACAGCAGCAATGCCCGGTTGCTTATTTTAGTAGTACAGGCATCAGGGTTGTCAGGTCCAGAGTTTTCCCGCCCAATTGGGCTGGTTTTGGCAGTTGCCTGCAGGAAATTTGGAACAGCTGAGGGTTGCAGATTTTTTGGGCTGAAAACTGTTGTGAGGTGTGCTTTTTGGGGCTGGAAATGGGCTGAATTCACTGGAACTTCCTGGAGCCAGCAGGCATGCAGACATCAATCATTCAGATCAGAAAGATGATTTTTTTTTTTTTTTTTTTTTTTACTGAACGAAGAAGCAGGATGGAGCAAGGAGCACTGACTGAAGTGAACTTTCAACTCCTGCCTGAGCCCGACCTCTGGTAAGTTTAAGTTGAACTTCTTCTTCATTCATTTCAGCTAGCACAGCAACAGGCAGGCACACAGAGCCACAGACTAGATGTTTTGCAGAAGAAGCAGCCAGATGCAGGCTGAAAATACTTACTGTAAGTTACTGAACATCTTTAACTTCTGCCTGGGCCTGACCTCCAATAAAGTTTTTGAGTTTTTTACTTCAACTTTCTGATCATTTTATTAATGTCTGAAGATAAAAAGGAAATGAAAGACTGCCTGGCATGGTGGTGGTGAGTGAGTCTGGTCTGGTGATGGTGAAATAAGAGATTTTTCTTCAAACTTATGTGTGTGTACCATTTCGTTTAACTAAGCAGAAGCACTCTATTGAACGCTAGTCTGAAGAAATAATGTCATTGTCACTGATGACTGCCAGGTGTGGTGGTGGTGACAACTTACTGAGATAAGTTAACATTTGCATTTAAACTTCATGAATTTAGAAAGTAAAGTAGAGTAGTAGTAAACATTCATGTTTCACTTTAAAATACTTGCTGAGCAGGTGCAGGGTGCTGTTGGCAGTTAAGTTGTTGTTTATATCTTACTGCATGCCAGGCCATTCCCAGGCCCAGCACAGGTCCAGGCTTGAAAGAAACTGTATGTGGCATGTGCTTAGCTGCCTTAAAGTTTGCATAGGGCCACATAGGCACATGGACTGGGATCACTATCATGGTTTACCTCTCAACTGTGCTGTCTCCCTTCTAACTACCCACTTGGCTAGTCTTCCTAGCTATCTTAGTCTCTTGAGCAAAGGTTATTCCTCCTCAGGATTCACTTCTTCTCCCCTCTTTTGACTTTTATTCAATCTACACTGCATAAAACTCTTGCCCCTTCCAACCTTTCTAAGTTTATTTACTGCTGATAGACTGTTTTTTACCCATACTTATACAGAAACTTGTTGCAAACATACTACTCTGCTTAAACAGAAATTTGCTGCAAACTTGTTACTCTCTTTATTGTACTTTTTGGTCTCACTTTTTATTCTCACTGTTAATTTTCTGTATAATTGATTTTGTAACTACAGCTACCTATATTTTGAACTACTTATATATTTTGTATTCTTTTGTATATTGATACTGCTATTTTAAATTGTACTTTCGTTGGTTTAATTGTGGAGCTTTTGCATTCAGGTCTCCGCCAAAAATGGGCTTCTACTCAGATGGAATAACCTAGTAAACAAATGTCAAATAAATAATAAAATAAATAAATAAAAAATAAACTGTAGAAATTTTCATAGAATGACCAGGTTTTTACCTCTTATTTTTTTGTCTGCTTCTCATGAAATTGTGGTTTTCTGGCAAATCATTGAGGATTGAATTCAGAAAATAATGACAGATATCTGAGTTTCAGTCTTCATGTTCTTCAGAAAATTCATGCAAATGCAAAACTTGTCATTCTGTCATCTTTCTAAGTTTGTAAGAGCAATATTTAGAAATTGTCCCTATTTTTGGGACATTGTTCCCCCATTATTTGAGGTTTTGTCCAGATTTCTTGCTCTCAGAGGTTGAGAGGTATGGATCAGTAGTGCTTTTAAGTATTCAACTTTTGGCTCAGAATTTTCAGTGTGCCTCCCTGCGTCTGTCCTGAAATGTTTCACTTATGCTTCCTTTGTGCAACATAACTCCATAGGTGAAGTGGTGGTTGAAAAAAAATAAAAATGGTACACTCACTTTTTTCAGTAGTGCATTCAGTGGAAGGTTGCCTTTCATGAGCAGGTTGCTAATAATATCATCAAAAAAGCTCACAGGATGACTTTTCATGTAGTCATTTTTTTCAGTATTATTTACTATGGACATCTATTAAAAATGTTTTAAGTGTAACAGACCTTTCAATGTGAATCTCTAAGAAACCTATATAGACAGTGACCTCCCTTTTGACCAACGTGTCTGTTGTAAGAACTCATATACTGTACAGCTTATAAACAAAGGGATTGCGTCTACATGTAGGAATGTCATGAATATAATGCTCCCTTTGGCATATATCTGTCCAGATACATGGAACAGCTGGAACGCCAGCAGACATACCTTACTGAAAGGGTACAAGGTCTAAATAACATGTCCTATATTGACCAACTCATAGCTCTGTTATTATGCTAGGTATCCTAAAGACTGCTAAGAGCCAGTTCTATAAGAAACTTGATAGAAACTTTGTGCCACTTTTGCAGTCAGTAATTTATTTATGGTGCAGTCCAATCTATAATGTGTGGCACACAGTATGTCTTTATATCTCCAAGAGTAAATAAGAACAAAATGCTATAAATCAGTTATAGTTAAAATTGTGATGCTACTGCACTGGTCCAGTAATCAAGGAGCCTCAACCCTCATCACTGGCAACAGTGAGGGATGTATACAATAGGAGGATGATAAGTAGACACACAGTAAAGTGCAATTTCCCTTAAGAGCACACAGAGATCACAGTCAGTCTGGGGCTGCTTTCTCCCTCTCTCTCCAGATCCCCAATAAGACTCCCCACTGGAACAGCTATAGGGTTAAGATCTCAGCTGACGGACCAAGCCAATACCTCCAGCACTGTCTCTGTCCAACCAGTGCTTTGTGTCCCTGCCCAAGTAGCTGACACACACACACACACACACACACAAGCACACACACACTTTCAGATTTGGTTTATATACAAATGCACACAAACACCTGCAGAAGGCTGGCACAGGTTTTCTAGCTATGTCCAGACTATAAGGTAGTTTCCACTGCCACTAACCCTGACTTATCAGCTACTATAAGGCCCTTACAAAGGGTGTCCAATACTAATGGTAATGTTACTATTCATCCAAATGGTAGTCTGACCAAGACTTGCAAGGCTATTTAGGAGTGGCCTGTACAGTGTCAACAAATACATATGCAAGTAGCCTCAGAGCTTAAATATGTCTCACAAATATCAGCCACAAAGATATGTTTAAATATATTTAATAATAAACGATAAAAAAAGACAATACTCAGCAACTAAACACAGTGACTTCAGAGTTCAAAATCACAGGAAATATTTTAAAACTACATTGCAGGACAGTCTCAAATAAATAGAGAAAACATCTAAACTAATCTTTACTATATTCCTATCTATATCTAAAAGAGATACTATGCAGTAAATCTTACTTACAAAACAACACACAGGCAGAAGTGCAGATGGTGATGAGTGGATGTTCTTGCTAGGTCCAAGACAATATACAAAAATGCCCAGTCTCCATGTGAGAGAGTTCTTAAATTAATTTCACATTTTACTGCTGGGTTAGCTCAAATTACATCACTTTTTGTCACCTGACTTCAGTTGCAAGGCTAACCCACAATTTAACATTTGTGTGTGAAAAATACATATTTTTCAGATGTGCAGCTGCTATGAAGTCATAAAGCAATAAAACACTTTTAAATTTTAAACCTAGTAACTACTTCTCTCCAAGACAATAGAAAAAACTTCTAGCTGTAGACATACTGTCTCCTTGCTGCATTGAAACTTTTATAGCAGATCGAAAAGCACTTAATTTCAACTTATTTTCTTGACATTTTGTAAGTTAATCTTGTATGTTCCAGCAGGGTATGCTGTGGTTACATTCTTGAAGCTCAGTACATAACATATGGCTCTGTATAAATCATATCAATATTCACAAATGACATAGAATTATTTACAAAATTCTAGATAGCTGGGCTGGCAGTGTCACAAAAATAATAACAAACACTATTGTAACAAGAGACTGTATGTGATTAAAAAAGTAATTTCATGGCTGTCTGGGTAAACACTGTTTTAAACTGTGTTTGCATTTCCTTTGTTTTTTTTTTTTTTTTTTTTTTTTTTTGGGGGGGGGGCTGTAAAGTTAAACTTTGATTTAAGTCCAAGTGCAAACCATTCTGAATCTGACATCAAGAAGCTACACCTTTATGTTTTGATAACTTCCGCAGTGTTTTATTAGGATCTGGAAAACTGACTGTTGTAGATTTAAAACTATCGGAAGCCAAGGGAGGGCAGTGAAACTGCCTTTTCAAGAGCAAAGTGTGCCACTTTCACTCATAGTTATGGGTCACAGTATGCAAAGCAATACAACAAAATCTGGAAAAATTGAAAAAACAGCCACCAGGTACCAAAAAAATAAATAAATAAACTAGTAAGACAATCCAAGGCACCACAGGACCAAGAATCAGCCGGAATTATTTTAAAATCCAACTTTAATTTAAGCACAAAAGCACATAAACGCACACATTAAAACCAGCATTTTCATTTAAATCACTTCATCAGATGTGGGTCAGAGAACAATTAATGCCTTTTATAATCTTCCAGGAGGTTAATTATCCAATAAAAAACATCCAATTTAAAACATTATTAATCTTCATGAATAAGCTGTGGTGGTGGTGCTGCGGTAGCGTTGTCGCCTCACAGTAAGACGCCGTCTGGTTCGATTCTCAGCTAGAGCGTCTTTGCGTGGAGACATGCGTGAATAGGAATACCTTCGTTGAAGGTTGTGCGTCAGGGCTGGCAACTCGGAACGTAAAAATCTACTGCCAATCATTAGCGGACCGGAGTTCCGCTGTGGCGACCCCTAACCGGGAAAAGCTGAAAAGACACACACATTAATCCTCATGAATGTTCATGTTAAAACCTTGCATGCAGGAAAAAATACTACTAACCATAAAACTTTGTATAAAATGTTTGATGCTTTTTCTTTTCTTTCACATTTTAATGCAATTTTAACTTTGACCACTAGAGTGTGCTAAAAAACAATTTTACTTTTATTTTAATACAAATGGTTTTATTTAAGTTACTTAAGTTATCCAAGATATTTAAGTATTTTATGGTTTTATAAATTCATGTGATGTATTTTTTTAAGTTTGTAAAATGTCTATCATGTTTTTTAATATTTATGAACATTTCATACAAAGTTTTATGGTTAGTAGTGTGTTTTCTGCATGCAAGGTTTTAACATGAATATTCATGAGGATTAATGATGTTTTAAACTGGATGTTTTTTATTGGATAATTAACCTCCTACAGGATTATAAAAGGCATCAATTGTTCTCTGACTCACATCTGATGAAGTGATTCAAACGAAAACACTGGTTTTAATGTGTGCATTTATGTGAGTTTGTGCTTAAATTAAAGTTGGATTTTAAATCTATGTCTTTCTATGGACATCTCCAAGAATGCATGGATCATGCAATCCCAAACAAATCCAAGTCCCCCTCCACCAAAGGTAAGCGTCCTGTCTGGTGGACCTCAGCCATAAACAAATTGTATAACAAAAGAAGAAAGCTACTGCACGTCAGAGCAAAATCCCATGAAGGGAAGACATCTCTGATCAACATTAGCAGAAAACTACGTTCTCTCATAAAAACATCCAAGGCCACCTTTGAGAGAAAAATCGCTAAGAACACTAAAGATAACCACAAATCCTTCTTCAGCTATGTTAGAAACCTGGGCGGAAACCCTCATATATGCTCAGAGTTGGTTCACAACAATAAAAAATACACTGAACCCACAGATATTGCCAACATTCTGGCTGACAGGTTCAATGAAAATTTCTCCCCTCCTTCACCCCCAAAAGAAGAAATACTTATCCCAGCTGAATGTAATCTCCCTGTCATCTCAGATGTCCAAGTGAGAACCGCCCTAAACAAAGCAAAAAACACAGCATCAATGGGACCTGACGGTATCCCGGGTTGCGTGTTACGTGAACTCCAAGAGGAGCTAAACCCACACATAAAAATGCTATTTAACCTTAGCCTTACTTTGGGATATGTACCTGAACACTGGCGTACAGCAACAGTGGTCCCACTCCACAAGGGGTGCCTCTACAGACCCTGGAAACTACGCCCCATAAGCTTAACCAGCCTGGTCTGCAAAGCTATGGAAAGAATCATTATGGAACTCATAAACAGAGACATAGGGGACCTACAGACACTTGACCCCACCCAGTTCAGCTTTGTAAAGGGCAGATCCTGCCTTTTAAACCTGGTTGACTTTTTCAAAACAGTCACTAGAGCCATTGACGAGGGCAAAGCAGTCCATACAGCATACCTGGATTTGGCTAAGGCCTTCGACACAATACCCCACTCAGGCATCATAGATAAGCTCAACAGCTTAAATGTAAACCCTTATGTCACTAGATGGGTTGCAAACTGGCTAAAGGACAGAACCCATAAAGTTAAAATCGCCGGAGCAATGTCAGACTCAAAGCCAGTCACAAGTGGTGTCCCACAGGGATCTGTTCTGGGACCCCTCTTGTTCGGCATTTATTTCTCAGATGTTAAAGCAAACATGGGAGGGCTGTGGCTGATAAAGTTCGCAGATGACTGCAAACTAGGCGCCATAGTCGATACACCAGCAGACACACACATCCTACAAAAAGGCCTCACAGAAACGGACAACTGGTGCCGGAGTCACGGCCTTAAACTAAATGCCAAAAAATGTATAGTCATCCCCTTTTGGAAAAACAAAGTACCCACAAATTATCACATAGACTGCAACCCAATGAGCACTGAAAAAGTAATCAGAGACCTAGGGACCCAAGTTGACAGCGACCTCTCATTTGATACCCACGTTGCCAAAGTGGTTAGAAAAACATTCTACATTGCACACCTCATCATGAAGGGATTCACATCCAGATCCAAGGATGTCATTGTACCCCTATATTCCTCCATCAGACCCATGATTGAGTGCAATTCCCCATTTGGTATGTACCTCACCCGGCATTTGCAACAGCTGGAGAGACCACAAAAGTACCTCACCAAGAGGATCAAGGGTCTCCAACATATGTCTTATTCTGCCAGACTAAAGAAACTTCAGCTCTATTCAGTATCATACCGCCTGCTCAGAGGTGATCTCTGCCTGACGTACAAGGCCATGTCCAATCAGGATCTGATGGACATGCTTCACCTCAAAAAATCCAAGTCCATCAGGACCACGAGAGCTAAAGACTTAAACCTCGGCACAAGTATGAATAGGACATGCTGGAGGGATAGATTCATAACCCAGAGCCTTCCCATGCTTTGGAACAAGATCCCAGTTCGTATTAGGCAGAGCCCCTCACTGACTCTCTTCAAGAGAAATCTTGATGAGTGGATGGGAGATCGTAAGTTTACCCCAGGGGTCACATCTGTGTCACTGCTAGACAGGGGCACAGTAAACTAATTCTATTATATAAGGGGACCTTCATTGTGTCACTACTAGACAGAGGCACAGTATTCTAAATTTATTCTGTACATTTTTGTACCAGTTCATGGGGTGGCAAATGCCACATCACTATGGCTAGGCTTACAAATGCCCCAGGGCAGATAGCCTAGTACTATACTATGAAACTATGAAACTATGAAAAGAATTCCGGCTGATTCTTGGTCCTGTGGTGCCTTGGAAAATCTGGAAAAAGATGCCACATTAAAGAACTGGATATGTAGTGTGCCTGTTAACAATACTATTGCTTTCTGTCTGTATTGCAAATGTCACATTTGTGCCCATCATGCAGATTTACTGAATAATGCTGGAATGGTGAAGCATAAACAGAATGCACTGACTTTACATGATATCAGCTGTCATGTGAAACCTGTAGAAAACACTGTAAAGGTAGATGAGTTGAAGTTGGCGGCACATGTTGCATGCCATTCCAGTACTGCAACAGTAAATCACATAGGAGATATTGTTAAAAGTATTTCCGATAAAGACTTAGCCCTCCACCGAACAAAATGTACCACACTTCTGAAGAATGTTCTCGACCCAGCAAAGCATGAAGAATTAATCTCAGATTTAGTACAGTTAGATAGTAAGGAGATGGCCTACTCCTTAATAATTGATAAAAGTACTGATATTGGCTAGGAAAAACAGCTCTGTGTGGTAGTTAGATACTACAATCCTTCACTAGGTTCTGCTGTCACAACATTTCTTGGAATAATATCACTTGAACTGGGAACAGCAGAAGGAATATTCAGTGCAATTACCAAGTTTCTTGAGTCAAATAAGCTACCAATTAAATGCTTGGGCTTAGCAACTGATCACTGTAATACTATGTGTGGAAGGAATATTTCAGTCACAACACAGTTTCGTGAAGTTTACACAGATATTGTACACATAAAGTGTATATGTTATTCAGTTTAACAAGTTCATATTGTGCACTGAAGTTGATACCAAGAAACGTTGAATTTGTGATATCCGAGACTTATAACTGGTTTGCCCACAGTACCATTTGCCAGCTGAAATATAAGCAATTATTCAAATGCATTAATGTTGGTGAAGAACCACTTAAGATTTTGAGGTTGTCAGACATTTGACTGTCTATTGCCTCCTGTGTTCAGTGGGTCCTTGATCAATATGATGAACTGAAGCGTCATTTTCAGATAGCCAAAGACAAGCTGCATGACTACACAGCTGAGTTACTGTATCAGATGTTCAGTTCACAAGAGAATAAACTTTACTTGCTGTTTTTGCAGCCCATATTACAAGAACTGAGCAGAGTGAACAAACTGTTCCAATTAAACAAAGCTAGTCCTGTAAAGTTGCTGACTGAACTGTTAACTTTGTATCGAAACATGGTTCAGCAAATTGAAAGACCAACCACATTTATATTGTGGGGATCAACAATGGCTATTGATCTGGAAAACACATATAACCATCTACCCCTAGCAGCTATTAACTATAACACTGAATTCCATTTACTGTTGCATGAGTCTAACATTATGCACTTTTCTGCAGAGCAAATAAAACAGCTCTGTCTTGATTTTCTGTTGGAACTCATAAGGGAACTGTGTCAGAGATTGCCGGCAAATGTGCAGCAGCTAGACTCTCTGGCTGATCTGTCATCTTCTGTTGTCCTTGGAGTACAGAAATCAAAGCTGTCAAAGTTGTCATTTTGACCTTTGCACAAAGAGAATTTGGGAGATCTGAAGCAGCAGTGGATGTGAATTGGCACAATGTCATGGCCAAACTTCAGTGATAATGATGGTGAGTAGTTTTGGATAACTGTAGCAAATCATATGGATGCTTCAGGGGATTTTGACTTTCTACAGCTGGGACATTGACTGGAGTGTGTTGATGATGACTTTCAGTAATGCAGCCATACAAAGAACTTATTCTGAAAAGAATCTGATTAAAATAAAACTGAGAAACATAATGTAGTAAGGCATGCTAGAAGCTTTGTTATGCATTCAAAGCTACATGAATGGCAAAGGGATCTGTTGCAATGGATTTATCCCAGCAACAGCAATTCTGAGTGTGATGGCCCACCACTGGACCAGTAATCAAGGAGCCTCAATTTGCACCACTGGAAACAGTGGGGGACATTCACTGAGAGGATGACAAGGTACACACACAATATTTCCAGATACAGCTCTCTGCATCAAGTGCAATTTCCCTTAAGAGCACACAGTGTCCACAGTCAGTCTGGGGCTGGTTTCTCCCTCGTTTTACACACACACAAACACGCAGACACGCATACACGCACACACACACACACACACACACACACACACACACACACACACACACACACACACACACACACACACACACACACACACACACACACAAACACAACTGTGGAGGCTTGCACAAGTTTACTAGCTATGCCCACCTTCTGCCCAGATTATAAGGCAGTTTTTACTGCTACAAGTCTCTCCTGCCAAGTATCTTAAGACTTTTCCAAGGGTACCCAATATACTGAGTGATATTAATACTAATACAAAAGGTAGTTTGACCAAGAGCAAGGCTATTAGGATTGGCCCACACAGTGTCACCAAACAAATATGTAAAAAACTTAACTAGCTCTACAAAGATCAGCCACAATGAAAGGTTTACATATATATAATAATAAATAATAAATGAACAAGAGAATAATAAATATATATTCACAGCAACATCAGCATTCAAAACCATAGGAAATCATTAAAACAACATTGCAGGACAGTCTCAATAAGCTTCACTATAACCTGTCTCTAAGAGAATAGAGCAAGGCAGGTGTGTTGAATGAATCTTCTAGTTGTTGTCAGGACCAAGACAGAATACAGAATGCTCTGTCGCACTTAGAAACTTCTCAAAATATTGTCTCAAATATTACTACTGGGATAGCTTGCAGAATTACATAATTTCTTGTCATCTGACTAGTTTCTAGGTGAAACAACCATTTATGGCAACTGGTAGCATTTAGCATCTACCTGTGAAAATACATAATGAGGGCTTTTCCTCAGATCTCTGGCAGATGCTCGAAGTTATAAAGCAATTACATTCCTCCACATTTCAAGACTAGTAATTAGTTTACCCTAAAGACAATACAGAAAGTTTCTCAGTACAGACTCTTTGTCTGTAGCTACATTGGAAACTGAAAGATACCATCTTTTATTGTGTAGCCTATAAAGTAATTTAATTTCAGATATTTTTATTTTATTTTAATTAACATTTGTTTATGCGTTAAGTCCAACTTGGAACAAAGCCAATTTTCAGTGGAGGCTCAGGATGAAATGCTGCAGATGCATGTCTTTGTAACGTGGGATGAAAACGGAGCACTCGGAAGAAACCCACATGAATGCAGGGAGGACATGCAGACTCCACACAAAAGGCACACCAGCTGAGAATCAAACCAGAGGAACTCTTCCTGTGAAGTGACAACACTACAGCTGCACCACTGCACCATCCCTCCCTATTTTCCTACAGTTTGCTGGACTGAAGTTAACCTCCTGTTTCCTCTGTTGACATATACATTTAAACAGTTACAACAGTCACTGCACATTTCTGTTCTCTTCCAGTAGTGCACACGGTGGATACATTTTAACCACAAACACTTTAGAATTATCTTTTCAACACAGCCATCTGTACAGAGCAGTTTTGATATACAGATATACAGATATACACATGACATACAGTTCTAATACAAGTGTAACACAAGCATCTTGTATAAATCATTTTGATATTCACTAATGACATATGATTATTTACAAAATTCCAGCTAGTTGTGCTGGCAGTATCTCCTATTGTTACATTTTTTCCCCCTCTGAAAATTCAAGCTAGTTTTTCAAGTGACCCTTGAGAAACTTTGCTTGAGAGAGATGATCTTATCTAGAAATACATTACCCCATTCCCTGTTTTGAGATTCCATCTGGCTTGGCATTGCTGACCCCAGTACACTGCTGCACTGTCATATCATATGCCTGTAACCCTAAGCTCCACCATAGTAACTTGGGATTTTGCTGGCTGGCTCCCTGTAGCCATAGATCCCCCTCAGACTCCTCCTGCCTCCTACTGCAAATACGTAGCACAACAGCCTCCCTATCATGGTAAGGGTTCATCGTGTAAACATGGTACAGTTTGTGCCCCTGCCTCCTGCCTAGCAGTTCTACTATGTAGTTAACATCACTGACCTTCCTTACTGCTTTGAAGGGTCCCTCCCAAGCTGCCTGCAGTTTGTTGTGTCTGACAGGAATGAGAACCATTACCTGCTGTCCCACAGCATACTCTCTAGCTTGAGCATTCCTGCCATATCAGACATTTTTCTGCTGTTGGGCTTCTGCCAGATTCTCCTTGGCCAAATCCATGTGTTCTTGATCCTTGTCCTAAGGTTTAGGACATATGTCATAATAGTCCCTTTGTGAGATTCACACTCACCCTCCTGCTCATTGTGAATCACATCTAGAGGTCCCCTCACCCTATGCCCATACAGCAACTCAAAGGATGAAAAACCTGTGGATTCCTGAGGCACATCTCTCTAAGCAAACAACAGATGGGGCAAATATTAATTCCACTCCCTCTTGAACTGGTCTGCAAATGTCTGTAGCATGGTCTTTAGTGTAGAGTTTAACCTCTCCACCAGACCATTAGCCTGTAGGTGGGGTGGGGGTGGTCTATAGGTCCTTCATCCCTCAGCGATCCCACAGACAAGCAAGCAGGTCTGACATGAAATCAGCACCTGTATCACTGAGTATTCCTTTTGGGAAACCTACCCTGCTGAAAATCTCTAACAAAGCATTTACCACCTTTTCTGCCTTAACGGTATACAGGGCCACTGCTTCAGAGTATCTGGTAGCATAATCTACTACCACTAGGATATACTTCTTTCCTGTGGAACTTGGGGTATTCAAAGGCCCCACAATATCCATAGCTACCCTCTGAAATGCCTCCTCAGTTAAAGGCAAAGGCACTAAAGGAGCTTCCCCTGTGTCTCCTGCCTTGCCCACCTTTTAGCACTGTTCACAAGTCCTGCAGTACACTGTTACATCCCTGGAAATCCCAGGCTAATAAAGATACTGCATAATATGTCTCTTGGTACGCTTTATGACCATGTGACCTGCAAAGGGAATGCCATGGGCTATGGCTAGACGTGCCAGATGGTACACTGTGGGCACTACCAGCTGCTGTATTGCCTCACCCCATAGCCCTCCCTTGGGGTTCCACTCTCTGTACAGTAACCCTTTGTCTCAGTATACAGATTAATTTTCCTTGAGTATCAGACACATCCCTGGCTACCTCCCTCAAGCCTTGTCATGTAAGGTCTGAGAGCTGATCCTGTCTCAACTCTCTCTTTGTAACCCTTCTCAGCTCCCTTTCCATAGGAAGTCTGGTATCCTCTGTGCCTCACTGTCAGCCTGGGTACTACTACTCCTCACTTCTGCCCTTGCAGTCACTCTGTCCAAGGGAACACCAGTACCCACAAGCACCTGTGGCTTACCTTCAGTCTTACTGCTACAGGGTAGCTCCCTCTCTGAAGTAACCACCTCACCAGTCTTGGCTTCAAGTATGCAGTCTGCCTGGGTCCCTCGCCAGGCTACCAGACCCACATGCCTGTGTCCAAACCTGACTGCATGTAACTGCATGCAAACAAAGTACCGCATTATCAAAATCATTCCCTAGCAGGACATCTGCAGGGATGTCCTCAAATACACCTACTTGCTTGCTTCCTTTTCTGCCTTCCCAGTCAAGGTGAACACTAGCCAAAAGTATTTGGAATGGGGTCCCTCCTAAAGCTTTGACTGGAGTAGAGTGTCCAAGCAAGTAGTGTTCCTCTTTAACCATTGCAGGCTTCACAATGGTTATGTCAGTGGCTGTCTCACTTAGCAGTAGCCTGTTTTCCATTTACTAGGATAGAATATAACCTCTTGTGGTAGGTTGGTACCCTTGTTGTCTCCAGACAACTTATTGCTGGCATTCTGTCATTCCCACTTGCTGGCGCCCCTACCTTTTGTTTCCTACCTTGCCTGCATGGACATCTATATGCTGCATGGCCCCATTGGATATATTTAAAATGTTTAACTCTTGGTCCTGGCCATGTACCTGAACTAGTGGCTTCCCCTATTACTGGTGTGCTCTGATGGGGTGGGTTAGACTGCCTACCATGGGTTCCCTTAGACCCATGAGCAGCACTGGGTATTCCTTTCCTGTGTAGCAATGTCCTGCTTGCTAGTTATAGATCTCCCTTTTTCCCCAAATCGTCTGCTGTATTACATTCTCTGTCTGCCAACCAGATTCTCATGATTTCAAGCAAACTGCTAAGGGCTTGTTCCCTCACCAAAAGGTCTGTCAGCTTTTAATAAATGGTGGCCTGATGCTCACTCACCCACCTATGAAAATAAGTACTTAACTCAGCGATATATTCACACACACTTTCATCTGCCTTATGTCTATGCTCACAAAAACATTTTTATAAGCTTTTGGTATTCACTTAAAACACTCCAATAAACATTTTTTAACACACACACACAGACGCACCTGGGAAAGGCTGCCACAGGTTTATTAGCTATGCCACCTTCTGCCCACACTGTAAGATAATACCACCAGTAACTCCTGCCAGCTACCCTAAGACTCTTCCAAGGGCACCCAATATACTGAGTGATATTAAAAATAAAAATGATAGTTTGACCAAGACCGAGGCTATTAGGAATGGCCCACACAGTATAACCAAATAAATATGCAAGTTCTCCAAACTTAAATAGCTCTACAAAGATGAGCCACAATGAAAGGTTTAAAAAGTTTAATAATAAATAATAAAAGAACAAGACAATATTAAATATATATTCACAGTGACATCAGAGTTCAAAACCACAGGAAATATTTAAAACAACATTGCAGGACAGTCTCAAATAAAGACAAATATCTAAACTAAGCTTCACTATATTCCTGACTGAATCTAAAAGAATTACTATACCCTAAGAACTTACTATTAGAGCAAGGCAGATGTGGTGAATGGATCTTCTAGCTGTTGTCAGGACCAAGACAGAATACAGAATGCTCTGTCTTAGAGACTTCAAAATATTATCTCAAATATTAGTGCTGGGATAGCTTGCAGAATGACATAATTTCTTGTCATCTGACTTTAGTTCTCATTCAAAACAACCATGGGTGGCAGGTGATAGCATTTAGCATCTACTTGTGAAAATACATAGATAAGGGACTTTCCTCAGATCTCTTGCAGATGCTGGAAGTCATAAAACAATTACATTCCTCCACATTTCAAGACTAGTAATTAGTTCACCCTAAAGTCAGTGCAGAATGTTTCTCAGCACAGACTCTGTGTCTCTAGCTGCATTGAAAATTGAAAGATACCATCTTTTATTGTGTACCCTATAATGTAATTTAATTTAATCTATTTTCCTAAAGTTTGCTGGACTGAAGTTAACCTCCTGTTTCCTCTAAGCATAAACATTTAAACAGTTACAATAGTGCAGGTACATTTCTGTTCTCTTCCAGAAGGGCACACTGTGGATATATTTTAACCACAAGCACTTTACAAATATCCTTTCAACACGGCCATCTGTACAGAGCAGTTTGATATACACATGACATACAGTTCTAATACATTTGTAACACAAGCATCTTGTATAAATTATTTTGATATTCACCAATGACATATAATTATTGACAAAATTTCAGCAAGGTGTGTGGAAGTATCTCCTATTGTCACATTGAGTACATTTCAATTTGAACATTTATTCAACAGAGGATCATGATGGTGATAATCTACCTGATGAATATTTTGCAGATGCAGTTAAATATCAGGCAATTAAGATTAATTATTAGCAATTCATGATATATTTTACAATTAGTTTATCACATTGTCAGCATGTGCAGTATCGCGTTACAATAAGGTTTATCATGACTTTAATTATAACTGATTTATGACAGTTTGTTCTTATGATGACATACATTGTGCTGGTTTTGGGCTGATTTTTGGAGTTAATTGTGCTGTTTTCTTAAAAAGTATGTGATAACCCTGGCAGGCATATAGCATTGAGTGTTAAAGTGATAAGAGCATTGTAGCTATAGAAATGTTTTAATACGCTCATAGCTTCCCTTTGATCTTCCCTTGATATGTGATTTTATGGTAAATTAGTGAGTATTACAGCCATTCAATAGTGCAAGATATTAGAGTTTCCTAGCTCTTATTATTGAGAAAATGCATGTTGGTGCAAACCTGCTGCTTGTTGAAGAACACCAGGCTGTGTGTATGTTGCAGTTATGAGTGCAGATGTTGGTATAACTTACAGAACAGTTACATCTGTATCACACTTTTGCGAAGTCTTCCTTAAAAGTTAATATAGCAATAGATTTTGCAGCTACGTGCATTTTCTGTGTAGAATTTAAACCCTTGTGACAATGGAGAACATTGATTGCAGTAGTGTCTTTGTATACTGATTATAATGTTATGCCATTAGCATACTTTAACAACTGCTGTTGTTGTAACAAGGTAAACCTTATCATAGGTTCATAGGTTCATAGGTTTATACTAGGCTATCTGCCCCAAGGCATTTATAAGCCTAGCCCGAATTTTTGTGGCTTACGCCACCCCTTATATGAAAAAATACTGTACCCATTAGTTTGTTGTGCCTCTGTCCAGCAGTGACACAGAGATGATTCCCGGGGTAAACCTACGATCTCCCTTCCACAGGTCAAGATTTCTCTTGAACAGAGCCAGCGAGGTGCTCTGCCTCACATGGACCGGGACTCTATTCCACAGCATAGGGAGTCTCTGAGTGATAAATCTATCCCTCCAGCACGTCCTATTTATATCCGTGCTAAGGTTTAAGTCACTTGCTCTAGTGGTTTTGGTGGATTTGGATTTTTTGAGGTGGAGCATGTCCATTAATTCTGGGTTGGACATGGCCTTGTATGTCAGGCACATGTCACCTCTGAGCAGATGGTATGCGGCTGAATAGAGCTGGAGTTTCTTCAATCTGGCAGCATATGACAGATTTTGGAGTCCCTTTATCCTTTTGGTGAGAAACTTTTGGGATCTCTCCAATTACTGCAGATGTCGGGCGAGATACATCCCGAATGGGGCATTGTACTCGATCATTGGTCTGATAAGTGAAGAGTACAGGGGAACAATGACCTCACTAGATCTGGATGAGAATCCCTTCATGATCAGGTGGGTAATGTAGAAGGTCTTTCTAACTACTTTAGCAATGTGAGTGTCAAAAGAAAGGCCACTGTCAACCTGGGTCCCCAGGTCCCTGATAAACTCTTCTGTGCTTAGTGGATTGCCACCTATATGGTAGCTTGGGGTTACCTTGTTTTTCCCGAAGGGTATGACTATACATTTTTTGGCGTTTAACTTCAGGCCATGGCTCTGGCACCAGCTATCTGTTTCCGTGAGTCCCTTCTGAAGGATATCCGTGTCCGATGCACTTTCCACTATGGCGCCCAGTTTGCAGTCGTTTGCAAACTTTGTCAGCCAAAGTCCTCCCATGTTGGCCTGTACTTCTGAGAAGTAGATGCCGAACAATAGGGGCCAAGGACCGAGCCCTGTGGGACACCACTTGTGACCGGCTTGGAGTCTGACATAGCGCCAGCAACTCTAACCCTGTGGGTTCTGTCCTTAAGCCAGTTTGCAACCCATCTTGTGACATATGGGTTTACATTTAAGCTGGTAAGTTTTTCTACAATACTCGAGTGGGGTATTGTGTCGAAAGCCTTTGCAAGGTCAAGGTAGGCTGTATGGACTGCCTTTCCCTCATCAATGGCCTTGGTGACTGTTTCGAAGAAGTCGACCAAGTTCAAAAGGCATGATCTTCCCTTGACAAAGCCAAACTGGGTCGGGTCCAATGTCTGCAAGTCCCCTATATCTTTGTTTATGAGCTCCATTATGATCCTCTCCATAGCTTTGCAGACTAGACTTGTTAAGCTTATGGGGCGGTAATTACCAGGGTCCGTAGAGGTACCGCCTTTGTGGAGTGGGATCACAGTTGCCGTACACCACTCCTTGGGCACGTATCCTGTGGTAAGGCTGAGATTAAACAGCTGCCTTATGTGCGGGTTTAATTCTTCATTTAGCTCGTGTAGCACACAGCCGGGGACACCATCCAGTCCCATTGATGCTGTGTTGTTACCCATAGAGAGAGCAGCTTTCACCCGCGCATTTGAGATGTCTGGGAGGCTACACTCCGCTCGGATAGTTATCTCTCCTTCAGGGCGCAGAGGGGGGTGAAGTTTGCACTGAACCTGTCTGCCAGTATGTTGGCAATGTCTGTGGGTTCAGTGATTTTTGTATCATTTTGGACTAATTCTGAGCATATCTGGGAGTTTCCACCCAGGTTCCTAACATAGCTGAAAAAGGCCTTATGATTGTCCTTTGAATCCATGGCAATTTTTCTCTCAAAATTGGCCTTAGTTGATTTTATGAGTGCTCGTATTTTTTACTAATAATGATCAGGGGTGACTTCCCCTTTATGGATTTTGTTCTATCATGTAATAGCTTTCTCCTCTTATTGTAAAGTTTGTTAATGGCTGGGGTCCACCAGACTGGATGTTTGCCCTTTGTGGAAAGAGTCTTGGTTTTATTTGGGATTGCCTGATCCATGCAGTCCTGGAGGTGTTCATAGAAGGCATTTGTAAGGGCTTCCGCAGCTTGGGTTGTGGTTTCCACTTGCTCAGGGCCTTGAAGGATACCAAACCAGTCTTGAGTAGTGTGAAGTTTGCTTTAGAGAAGTTCTTCACTGTGGTCTTTTTTGTTTAAGGTGGGGGCGGGATGTGGATTTCCAGTGAGATTAGTTTATGATCAGATCTCACCAATGAGGGATATACTTCCGGTGTGGAGCATTTTGTCCCGATGTTTGTGATAATGAGATCTAGTATATTTTCACCTCTCGTGGGAACAGTGACTAGCTGTTCCATGGCATTTGAATTTATGAACTCCAGGAACCGTTGGGCTAGAAAGTTAGGGCTTGAGTAATGTTCCCAGTCTATATTCGGGTAGTTGAAGTCACCCAATATGATGGTGTTTGGAGATACATTTATACCCTCCAGTGTCTTCAGGAAGGCTGTGTGGGGTTCCTGAGTTTGAGAGGGTGGCCTGTAGCATGCTACAATTTGTAGAGCAGTTTTGCCTATGGTTAGTTGCACCTGGATGGTTTCCGCTTTGTGCGTTGCCACCAACCTGGAGGTGTGGGTATCCTTTATGAATATGGATACACCCTCCTTTTGTGGTGTGGTCCGGGTTTTGGGGCCAGAACGCATGATATGAGGTAAAACCTAATAGTGCCGGGTGCTCTCAGGAGCCTTGAACCAGGTTTTCAGTTACAGCACAGACATCGATGTTCTCCATACTGAGAAGGGCCTCGAGTGCGTGCATTTTGAGATTTAGACTTCTGGCATTGAGCAGCATTACCCTCAGTTTCTTTCCATTTTTGTTTTCTAGGGTGGTAGGTTTAGAATTTGAGCCTTGCCTAAAAAGGCACTATGGGGGTGGCAAGAGCCTTAGCCAATATCCGAATCCCAGGGTGACAGGTGCAAGCCGCCCCTTGAAGCAGCGTGGCTTGTCAAGCATGTCATCCCAGGCAGACAGACACTGGATCCCCTTTGAATGACACCAGACATTAAGCCAATTGTTAAAGCTGATCATCTTGTCTCTATATTGTGGCATCATTCTTGGTGAAGGAAGGATACTGCTCAGGGTTAGGGTCATACCTGCCTGGGCTACATAATCAGAGAGCTCCTCTATGTCTCTTTTCATGTAGTCCAGGGAGGTACGTCTCAGGTCATTCACACCAGCATGGACAATGACTGTGTCATATTTGTACTTGCCGTGGAGTGACCCATGTGCTTGTGCTATGTGGCGGATTTTAGCGCCCGATAGGCAGCTTACTGTGATCCTCTCCTTGTTCAGCCTGGTGAGTGGGACGTCAGTGTGTCTGACTATGGAGTCACCTATGACATGTATGTTTGGTGTTGTATTTGGCCTTAAGGGCTGTGACTGCTTTGCACACTGCTTTTGTGGTTCATGTGTTGCTTGTGGGGTGTCTTGAGGTAGCAGTTGTTTGGGTGTCTGCTTTGGAGGCCTCTGCTGTTTAGGTAAATTTTTACTCAGAGCCTCCGAGTATGTCTTTGTGTGTTTATGTGTTTGATTCAGTGGTGTGGTAGCATTATGTGAGTCTGGTTTTGTGGTGTGTGTAGTTGCCTTCTCCTCCTGTCTGGTCTTGCCAGTCCTGAGTTGAGAGAGCTCAGCCTCCAGTTTGGCTAAATAGATGCATCTATCGCAAGTATTTGTGTTATCTGGGAGGAGGAGAGGGTTGTCTGTGTACATGAGGCAGTTATAACATTGCCTCAAGATTCCCAGATTCACCAGCTGGACAGGAGAGGAGATTGACAACTGACCCTTGGACATGCTAGAATAATATTAGGAATTCCTTAATAACTGAAAACAAGGGCCAGTGGGGAGTGAGGGTGTAGTGCTTTTAATTTTTAGTGCTGACTTATATAATTGCTTTAGTGAGCAAGTGCCAGGTAACTTGAGTGCAATGTGTTACAAGTAACTAAATGCAAAAATGACAAACAGTAACTTTCTTTCAAGTGAAGCAAGGAAATAAGTACAGTAAGCAATGCAGATATCACTAGTGATCCACAGAAGCACTGAGAAGCACGTATTAGGTGGAATTAGCTTCCAGGGAAATAACAAGCAAACAAACAACAAGCATATAAACAAAGCTAGATTCAGCAGGCCCGGATCCAGTCTATGCCAGAGCAAACAAGGCGCACCAACCTCAGCAAGACACAGTCCAAACACTCAGGCACTACAAACCCCAACCAGAAATTCCCAGCTCAGAAGGGCAGAGTCCAGCCTCCTATCACACGAGAGTGCAGACCACGAACCTTCTCAATGTAAAACAACTGGCCCGAAGCCCAAGTGCCCAAACCAGAACCAATACACTTGGGCACTGGGCTCTCAATCAGCAGTTCCCAACTTAGAAAGATGAAAGCCACCAAGTTGTTAGCCGGCCAAAGCTGAGGTTTTTAAGCAGAAAATACTTCACAATGCACCACTTAACTAGGCAAGGACAGGAAATCAAAGAATGTGGCTACCCCCACACCTGTAATTACTAGCAAATAACAAAATTCAGCAAACACTAGCTTCTGTTCAAGTTACTAAAGAGCAGAAGAGCAGAAAAACTGCCAGTTCAGTTAATATTCCTTCAACACAGTTTAAATCAAATTAAATACCATATTTTTTTTTTAAAAAGTGCAGATAAAGGTAATTAAATTCTCTTATACGTCCAGCTGAATATAACCAAGTTGTTAGCCGGCCAAAGCTGAGGTTTTTAAGCAGAAAATACTTCACAATGCACCACTTAACTAGGCAAGGACAGGAAATCAAAGAATGTGGCTACCCCCACACCTGTAATTGATAGCAAATAACAAAATTCAGCAAACACTAGCTTCTGTTCAAGTTACTAAAGAGCAGAAGAGCAGAAAAACTGCCAGTTCAGTTAATATTCCTTCAACACAGTTTAAATCAAATTAAATACTGTATTTTTTTTTTAAAAAAAGTGCAGATAAAGGTACTTAAATTCTCTTATACGTCCAGTTGAATATAACCAAGTTGTTAGCCGGCCAAAGCTGAGGTTTTAAGCAGAAAATATTTCACAATGCACCACTTAACTAGGCAAGGACAGGAAATCAAAGAATGTGGCTACCCCCACACCTGTAATTACTAGCAAATAACAAAATTCAGCAAACACTAGCTTCTGTTCAAGTTACTAAAGAGCAGAAGAGCAGAAAAACTGCCAGTTCAGTTAATATTCCTTCAACACAGTTTAAATCAAATTAAATACCGTATTTTTTAAAAAAAGTGCAGATAAAGGTACTTAAATTCTCTTATACGTCCAGTTGAATATAACCAAGTTGTTAGCCAGCCAAAGCTGAGGTTTTTAAGCAGAAAATACTTCACAATGCACCACTTAACTAGGCAAGGACAGGAAATCAAAGAATGTGGCTACCCCCACACCTGTAATTACTAGCAAATAACAAAATTCAGCAAACACTAGCTTCTGTTCAAGTTACTAAAGAGCAGAAGAGCAGAAAAACTGCCAGTTCAGTTAATAATCCTTCAACACAGTTTAAATCAAATTAAATACCGTATTTTTTTTTTTAAAAGTGCAGATAAAGGTACTTAAATTCTCTTATACGTCCAGTTCAATATAACCAAGTTGTTAGCCAGCCAAAGCTGAGGTTTTTAAGCAGAAAATACTTCACAATGCACCACTTAACTAGGCAAGGACAGGAAATCAAAGAATGTGGCTACCCCCACACCTGTAATTACTAGCAAATAACAAAATTCAGCAAACACTAGCTTCTGTTCAAGTTACTAAAGAGCAGAAGAGCAGAAAAACTGCCAGTTCAGTTAATATTCCTTCAACACAGTTTAAATCAAATTAAATACCGTATTTTTTTTTTTTAAAAAAGTGCAGATAAAGGTACTTAAATTCTCTTATACGTCCAGTTGAATATAACCAAGTTGTTAGCCGGCCAAAGCTGAGGTTTTTAAGCACAAACACCATTTTATAAAAAGTCGTATCAGAAAAAGAAATACAACAAACAAGTTCTGGTAAACCACTGTAAATTAATTTGTCAATGTCAAGACATTAGAACTCTAGTTCAGAAAATGTGTGATTGCAAAGCCTGTTGTACTACTGATTTTTTAATGTCAATAATTTTTGCCTCCTATGCTATTTTTGCCCTGTCCCTCCTGAAATGTTTGATTTTCTGGGAAACAGCCAAGGTGTACATTCAGTCTGTAATGTCAGACATTAGTTTAATACATTTTAATGTTTTTAAAATGCATGGGGATATTCTATTAACTTTCTAAGTAGATTAAAAAGCTTCCCAGTTGTTATATCGGTGTTGGTAGTGAATTAGGCGATACTGTCTTCTTCATGCCTGAATGCAACTTATGCATGGTCCAGTGTCCTCTATTATCACCAAAACTATAATATGGTTTCTTTATTACTAATCTGAATCCTCAGCAATTTACCAAAAAACATACAAGGGATAAGGCAAAAATCAGAGAAATTTTGCAAATCAGACAGTTGTAAAGAGGTTTGTTAAGTTTTATTCTCAATTTAGGAGGTAAGCATTACTACGTGCTGAAGGAGGGTGATGGATCTTTTAAGTTTGTTTACTTAAAGGCATATATGAGGATGGCACCAGCTAGTTATTTTTTTACTTTTTGAAATACTGTCATGGATAAAGTTTAAAATGTTATGGTGCCCTTTGCTCTCAACCAGAGAGACAAATCTCAATAGAATCAGAGACAAAATCCAGAAATAATCAGGGAAATGTAAAATATTAGTGCTATTAACTTAAGGCATTAAGAGAATAAGGTAATGTGAATCACTATCCATTTTCTGACCAAAAGATGTCTATAATTCTAAGTACTGCCATTATTTATTAAATGTAATTCACCACCTTTTCAACAAAAGGCACCAGTTTTTGGAAAGATTTAAAAGATAGAGCAAAATTTTGAGTCAAAATCAGGGACAGTTGAGAGGCATGGTGGTGGACTGGTGGTTATTGTTTGCAGTAAGATACACCAGGATGCATAGTAGCAAGCATCACCCTGGTGTAACATGGACTGCCATAATCATATCAGAAGACTTTTTTCAAGTAATAAATGTTCGTATGAATCAAGTTTTTTTTAAGATGATATAAAAAGAGCCTACATTCTAGAAGATTCCACTTTTCTCCATGCTAGCAAGCATCTAGATAATATCCTTAATTCCATCTTATGTATAACCTTGTTATGTACTGTATTATATACCTATCTATACTCAAAGTAATCCATAAAAATGTTAGCATTTACAAGGGTAAAATATGCCACTATAGCACTGCCACTAACTTGTAAGCAACTTTTTATGCAAAATAAAAAACATTTTTGGTCAAAGCTATCTCAAGTAGTTCCAAAGTAAACTGTAAAAACAGTGGTGTATGTGTGTGTGTGTGTGTGTGTGTGTGTGTGTGTATATATATATATATATATATATATATATATATATATATATATGTATGTATATATCTATATACATGATACTAGTTAAAAAAAATACTTGACAGCTTCCAACCCAAGTCTTTGTTTACTAGAAGGCTAAAGAGATGTGACATCCAATGATATCATATATGTGTGATTTTCTATGTGTTTATTATCCATCGGCTATAAAAATATTGTTGAATCTTTTATGTTAGAAGTAATATGATCTAACAAAGGCTTCAAACATACCTCTAAAACACATACCAATAGTACTTATGTTACAGTGCCAGCACCACTAACAATGGGATGCCCTTGTGTGGGTTTCCTCAGCTTACGTATTTTTTTAATTAAAGAAGAAACATTTTTTTTAAATCAACACTTATGACATAGGCAATCATGCATTTATATATGTCATGAAAGGAGATGCTGCCAGCCTAGCTATGTGGAATTTTGTAAATAATTATATGTCATTTGTGAATATCAACATAATCTTATAAGATAGTTGTGTTACAAATGTATTAGAACTGTATGTCAGGTGTATATCAAATTGCTGGTACAGAAGTGTATGTCAAAACGGTTTTTGCAAAGTGCTTAAAATGGAACCACAGCCTGCCCTGCTGGAATAGAACAGAAATGTACCTGCACTATTGTAACTGTTTAGATGTATATATTTTAACCGTAGAAACTGGAATACAGAAGGTTAACTTCAGAAATATAGCTGAAATTAATTTACTTTATTGCCATACCATAAAAAATGTTCCCCGGGATTCAGGAAGCCTATTTTTCCATGCAGGAACAATGTAGGAGCTCCTGCACAGAAAACGACCACCAAGCAATTCTGGATAGTGCTGTTTTCATGTGCATGAGTGGCCCTATACTGTTCCAGGCCGGAAAACTGGCAAATATGCAAATCACCTCATTTGCTGGTGAAAACCATGCAAATTAGGTGATTTTGCAATCCAGCAAGCTGCCAGGTCTCTCTGCTAGAACAGTGTATTTCTGCAACTGACAAAACTGAGGCATGACAGCTCATGGAAAAGCATGTATTCTGTACATTAGACATGCCAATGGTCAAATATAAGGCCATTGGCACTGAGAAGTGATTAGTTATTATGAAAATTAAAGTTTTTTTTTTTGGGCTGATCTCAGCTGTTTAAGCATTGGGCAGCAGCACACAAATGGGATCAGGCCGAAAATAAAAAAAAATGTGAAAACTCCATTTTAAGTTAAATCTGCATTTTTCCATTATAGTCAATGTCCTGCAGAATGTAAACAATGCCAGGGAACACTGGTTGTAAAGGGGAAAGGGTCTGTGTTAGTGCAGTAACTAATGGCCTACACACTGGGGTATGCAAATGAGGGGAGTTATACTGAATCACAGATTTCCTCAAAGTGTCAGCTTGTACCTAACCGTGTAGGTGCAGCAATGCAACAGTGCAAGTATAAGAGCTGAATGACTTCATAAGGGGGTGTGTCTTGCTTGCTGTAAGCTCATTAGAGCTCAGTGGCCCATGTTTGCCCTTAGCTAAGCAAAGTTAAGGAAGAGGGTGTGTCAGATGTGCCCTAGTATTGTGTACATAGCCTAAATGGGTGTGCGCGCCCCGCACCGGGATTTAAACAAAAAAAAAAAAAAAAAGAGGAAATGACAGCACTGTTGACATTTGAGCCCTGGGAATGCATGGCACATCTTGGGGCTTAAATAGGGTGGAAGTGGGAAGGGGAAACAACAGTAGGAAGGCAATTAAGGAGAGCTAGCATAGCTGGCAGTTGAAATGCATCAGAATCAGCCAATTACACATGCAGCAGCCAAGGACACTACTATAAGCTATGCAAACACCCTACAGACTGTTTTTTCCCACTAACTTCATACCACTGGTGTACACAGATGGGGGATTTTTAACTGGCAAAACTAACTAGATATGTTAGAGGCTGCTGCTGCTTTACTCCATCAATATGTGCTAGAGACTGAGGGCGGTGAGGAGGAGAATGCTGACAACTGACCCACAGTGAGGAGGATGAGAAGAGTGTACAGACCCCTAGGGTAACCTATCAGGGGCTATATGAGCTGGCGATAGTAGAGCACTACAGGGTGGACAGGGACATTCTACATCAAATCGTTTAGCTGTGCCAGCCATGCCTCACACACAGAACTAATAGAGGGAAACCAATCCCAGTGGATACCAAGGTATGTGTAGGTCTAAGAATACTAGCCACAGGTACCTTCCAAAGACCAACTGGGGATATCATGGGGACCTCACAGACATCAGCATCCAAGGTACTCCACCGGTTCCTGGATGCCATGTCAGCACATGCCACTAAGCACATATATTTCTCCAGCACCAGTGAGGCATTGACCGGAAATATGTGTCTCTTCCACCATATAGCAGAATACCCTGAGGTCATTGGTGCTATAGACTGCACATACATACACATCAAAGCACCACCTGGTGAGTGAGGTAGGGTCTACAAAAAATGCAAGGGCTTCCCCTCCATCAACTGCCGGGTCATGTGTGATGCCCAGGGCATTATCATGAACATGTGTGCTGGGAGCCCTGGAAGCTATCACGACTCCCATATCTGGCATTGCTCACAGCTGTATCAGGCGTTTGCCAGGGGGACATCCCATATGGCCATCTAGTGGGGGATGCTGGCTATGCACTGGAGCCATGGCTGATGACACCCACCAGAAATGCACACACACCTGAACAAGAACACCATAATGAGGTACACACACACACAAACCAGGATCATTGTAGAGTGTGTGTTTGGGTTGCTCAAGTCATGGTTCCGCTGCCTTGATATATCTGGTGGAGCCTTGCAGTACTCTCCAGCTACATGTACGCAAATGTTCATAGTATGTACCATGCTACACAATATGATCCTGTGGAAACAGCTGCAGCAGGAACAGTATGGGGCGGGGCCATACAGCCCCCCCCCCACCAGTGCCAAAGCTAGCACATACACAGAGGGACTCAGAGGAGGAACATCCTGAGCCTGCCACAGTAGGCAGAAGGAGGCAAGCCCAGTATACCCTGGCCTTGGCAAAGAGGCAATGGATAGCACACACACTGACACTGTAGGGACCCAGGGTCTGATACCTCTCTGACTCATACATACAGTAAAAGGGATGCCAAACATGACACTACCTGAGCTTTACCACATGTAGGGAGTGTACTATGTGTATCCAACATAGTCAGCCCTCCAGTATCATCTCCAAAACTGGCCCAGCAACAAGGAAATTCACTCTTCCTATCAATTACTGAATGGAGTAGTATGTTCTCATACTTGTATGTATGATATGGATGCAAGCATGCAAGGGAATTGGGTGTCTGAATGGGATAGCAGCAGACAGCTATATGGGACAGCAGGAAATTCACAACAAATAATGGTGTCAACATACTAGGCACCACTACAGAAGGTGACAATGAGGGTCACATACCCACCACCAGCCTCACCCAGCAGGACAGGTGTAGAGGACCATAAAGGAAAGCCGGGCTAAGGGCCCCAAATCATGGCAATGGTGAACAGCCCCCCACCAGACCTACACAGACATACTACAACAGGGCTGGCAGTTGCATCCTAGTTCTGAAGGGTATGAAGTCTGAAACTGAAATTTATGCCATTAAGATCCAACATGTGTACTCTACTGATATGCCTCATTTCTGCATGATAGGTCACAATACAATATTAAATGGAAGCTAATAGAGTAACTGAAATACCTGTACAGTCATTGCAAATGTTTACATCATGCAGGTGTGCACTCCCCCACCAATCCCATGTAGAACTGTAGTAACAGATGGCCTGCAGCATGTGCGAATGGAATACAGTCCTCTGGCAAAGGCCCATACCCATAGTTCCAATGTATGGAATGTCAGGGGGTCCTAACCAACAACCTAACAAGGTAAACAGAAAACAAATGCAAGAACATGTTGACAAATGCCTCCCATGCCCTACTGCAAGGACTGTGAACCAGGCCATAAATACAACTGGGATAAAGGCCCAACTATAGGGATACCTCTGAGATATTGCTTACATAATGTTAGGAAGAGGAGGGAATAATAAGGGGGGATGTAGAAGCATGGATGTCATGGAGTGCGTGAAGTCTGAAACTCTAATGTCTGCCCATACTACTCCCTAACTGCGAACCCATGAGTGAATAGGCACAAAACTGCTTGTAAACCACAATGTGAAGGTAAAATGTCCAGATATATGAGTCCTGCCTCTGGATAACCTGGGTGTATCGCTATAGCTGAGAGGTATGGCCCCAGCAGGATATGGCCATTCTGTGGAGTTGAGAAAAGCACAAGGAGGGGATCCCCATCCAGCATACTGACAAGGTGCTGCACTATTTACACAGAACCAGCAATCTATTGTCTGTAGCTACCCCTCCACAATGGCAGTTGTGTGCCAGAATGTGTAGTCTATATGTCTCAGAATATTGGTCTCAGCTTCATTCATCCTGTATGTCCCTGGTAAATAACTGTGACCAAAAAATGATAACTGTCAGTAGTTGATGAAATGATACATCACAGTATCAAACAGTGCATATGTCAGAAAATCTATGCTACATCCAAACATGTCACACAAGCAGCACAGACAGCAATAGTTACAGTATGCCCTGTATGTTACACCCATTGTGACTCTATATTGGCAACCTATCTACAGATATCCTGCAGAAACAGATTGCTAGGGGTAGCTGTGGCACACAAAACCCTGAACTGGAGTCCAACCCTCCCTGGAATGGATGCACACACTCAATATAGAAGGTCATACTGTGCATGCTCCTACACTTAGAGAAATTAAGCCATTGCCTGACAACACAGTGAACTACAGATATCAGTTATTCGCAGCTGTCTGTGTACACATACCAAATTGTACACCATTGATACTTCAAACACCCACACACATTGGATAGGAATACTCACACATATCTAAGGCCAACATAATATAATATGTCAAACATACACAGGCAGAGATATGGGGAAGAGAAAGACAGACAGCGAACAAGAGAATCCCATTATGAGGCCTTTTCCACCCAGTACACATCCCATTGGCCTATATCACATGATGTGCTGATGTCAGTCACTGTAGAAATCCCTTTGGTTAGCCCTCAGTCCTATAGTCTCAGTGGTGCTTGTGATAACTGGGTAACACCACAGTACAAATAAGTATCCATGTAGTAGTTGTAACCTCAGTCCTGTAAAATGTAAAGTCATGTGTGAGTGCATGTGTGTGTTTCTAGATGAATGTGGTTGAGGCCATTCACACTCACTAAACGTCCCTTACTCCTCCTTCAGCACTGCTGCTGATGTCACTAAACGTCCCTTACTCCTCCTTCAGCACTGCTGCTGATGTCACTAAACGTCCCTTACTCCTCCTTCAGCACTGCTGCTGATGTCACTCACCTTCAAAGATACCTTTGGACAGCTCTCCAACATATAAAGCTCCATGGGGCCTGTGATAACTGCAGAATGTTGTAGTCTAACAAGCTAGCTAGGTAGGAGTTCTACTCCTAGTCCTGGAAACTGTGAAAATGTTGTGGAGTGTCATGACTGGCTGTGTCATGTGTTGGATCCTGGCATGTGATTGATATTTAGCTGTTACCTGCTCCATATGCAACTCAATGAGTGGGATATGTCTATGCCTCAGTACTGAGTTACCCATGATCACTGTATTGTGCAAAGTGGTTAGCCTTAGGTGCTTAGGTTGAGGGGCACACTGTGTAGGTTAAATATGTGTCCCTTGGCATGTGCTATGTCATGGTGTCTGAGTGGGTGTCTGTCCTGCTGGTCTGTGCTGTTTGGGTAAATATCCATTGAGTGCCTCTGGGAAGGCGGGTGTGTGACTTTTGATTTTATGTCATGGCTGTCAAAGTGGGTGTCATGGTACACTACATGTTCAACATGGTGTGCTATAGGTGATGATCTTAACCCCTTGACCTGCTAGTCCAGTCGTTGCTGGGGAGTGCATATGTCCGTATTGGGTGAAATATATGGATAACCCTCACAGGTCTGACTGCTTGGAGTTTACAGGGGAGGGTTGTCTGTGTACATGAGGTAGTTGCAACAGTGCCCCAGAATGGACATGTGCACCAGGTTAATGGGTGAAAGCAAAGATAAAAGCCCTTCAAACATGACAGGAGGGGTGGAAAGAACTAATAAGTACTGGGGCTGCATCTGTGATGAACAAGTACTGCTGATGGGTCCCAGATGTGCCACACCTCTTGATACAATAACTAGCAATGTGCCAAGCGATAATACTAGTTGCAGTGCAAGACAGAAAGAATTAGCATCATGTATAGGTGGAACAGAAGGCAGACTGTCTGCCACCTCTAATACTTTACCACAGCTGTGCAGTTATCAGCAGCTGTGGTCATACGAAAGTTCAGTAAGCTCTGTAGTGCATGCAGTAACTGCATATCACTATAGTAAATATACCTAGATAGGCAGAAGTTCTAATCCCAATAATGACAAGTGTGTGTGTGTGTGTGTGTGTGTGTGTGTGTGTGTGTGTGTGTGTGTGTGTGTGTGTGTGTGTGTGTGTGTGTGTGATGTACTCTTTGGTTTATACCATCCTTGACCTGTGTACTACCCTTTACACTTTCCTTCACTCCAGTTTAGTAGTCCTGTTGATGTCTTCCACCATAGAAGTACCTGTGGAATAGGTAGAAATGTATAAGCTCTGTGGTGCACCTGATAACCATGTAGTATTACAGGCAAGAGTTCTAATGCTAATGCTGAAAACTGTTTGCATGTGTGTGAGGATCATATATTGTGTGCCTTATACCATTTTAATGTGTATACTATACATGGCTGGTGACCACCTCCTGCTGCCATTACTTTATGTAGTGTGGTAACAACATCTGCCTCATATGTAGCAGGTTAAACCATTGGATGTGAGTGCCGTGGCTGCTTTTGTATCCAACTGTGCATGCTGCCCCAGTTGTGGGTGGTCTGACAGCACCATATGCTTGTATGGGCATTTTGGGACATGTATACATATACACATATATATATATATATATATATATATATATATATATATATATATATATATATATATATATAATTGTGATCTGTAGTGAGAGTAGGGAACAGGTGGAGGAGACCCTGGAGAGATGGAGATATGCTCTAGAGAGAAGAGGAATGAAGGTCAGCAGGACTAAGACAGAATATATGTGTGTGAATGAGAGGGAGGAGAGAGAAATGGTGAGGATGCAAGGAGTAGAGGTGACAAAGGTGGATGAGTTTAAATACTTGGGGTCAATAGTTCAGAGTAATGGTGAGTGTGGAAGAGAGGTGAAGACGAGAGTACAGGCAGGATGGAGTGGGTGGAGAAGAGTGCCAGGAGTGATTTGTGATAGACGAGTACCTGTAAGAGTGAAAGGGAAGGTCTACAAGAGGGTAGTGAGACCAGCTATGTTATATGGGTTGGAGACAGTGGCATTGACAAAAAGGCAGGAGTTTGAGCTGGATGTGGCAGAATTAAAGATGTTAAGATTGCACTGGGTGTGACAAGGGTGGACAGGATTAGGAATAAGTATATTAGAGGGTCAGCCCAGGTTGGAAGGTTTGGAGACAAAGCCAGAGAGGCATGATTACGTTGGTTTGGACATGTGCTGAGGAGGGATGCTGAGTATATTCGCAAAAAGGTGCTAAGGATGAAGCTACCAGGTAACAGGAAAAGAGAAGGCCTAAGATAAGGTTTATGGATGTGGTGAGAGAGGACATGTAGGTGGTTGGTGTGACAGAGCAAGATGCAGAGGACAGGAAGAAATGGAAACAGGTGATCTGCTGTGGTGACTCTAACGGAACAGCTGAAAGAAGAAAATGATGATATATATATATATATATATATATATATATATATATATATGTGTGTGTGTGTGTGTGTGTGTGTGTGTGTGTGTGTGTGTGTGTGTGTGTGTGTGTGTGTGTGTGTGTGTGTGTGTGTGAATATATTTGTGTATATGTATATATATATATATATATATATATATATATATATATATATGTATATGGATTCCTATTACAAGAACGAAAGTTCATTACTTCAAACTTGTAACAGGAAGTCTCACTTCTGTGAAAGTTCACTTTAACGAAAGTGAACTTTTGCATAAGTGTACTTCACCGAAAACACCACAGCACAGTGGAGGACATAAAAAACAAGCTATGTCCTCCACTATGGTGTGATAGTAATGGCCTTAGGGTTAGGGCACGGGTTAGGGTAAGGGGATAGTTAGTAAAGCTATCCCCTTACCCTAACCCATGCCCTAACCCTAAGGTTCGTGACTATCGCACCATAGTGGAGGACATTGCTATGTCCTTCACTGTGCTGCAGTCATCACACACCTTAGGGTTAGGGCACAGGTCATGGTAAGGATGACCCGTGCCATAACCCTAAGGTCCCTGAGTACTGCACGGAAGTTCAGTACAACACCCATTCATTGCACTTTCGATGAAGTGCACTTTTGTTGCAGTGAGCATTCCATGCACTATTTTGTATTAGTGAAAATTTGATCTAGTGTATAGAACCCATATATACATACATACATATATATATATATATATATATTTATATATATATATATATATATATATATATATATATATATATATATATATATTTATACACATACACACACACACACACACACACACACACACACACCTTAGTATGTATTGGTAACATATCTATATATTGTTGTACACATATACGGATCTCCCTAGATATCTGTCTATCTTTATGTATGTTTCTGTTCAGATATGTATATTTATAGATACCAATCTTTCCTAATTGCACAGTGTCTCTTCCCTATTGTAAACTGGCTGTAAAGAATGGTATGTTTGAGAAAACATCCTAAAACCATACAGCTGAGGTGGCTTACTGGTACATTTCTTTGACTATGGTGTGCAGGGTTCTTGGTTCAAGACCTGTAAGGGCTGTTTCTTTTGTTTCTAGGCAGAGTAAGGACTGTTGGATATAGTTGTTAAGGCAGGTTTGAGCAGCTTTAAGTGAGTTTGCGCAGATTTGCGCAAAGATAAGCGGTGCTAAAGTATGGGTAAATGAATAGGCGCTTACACTGTGCAGGCTGCACTTACCACTGCTTAAATCTGCTTGGCATTTACATTTAAGCAATGCTAAAACCTGCTAAGCATAGCTCAGCCCTGGTAACCAGTGATCACATTCCAGTCTGATAAAATAGCAGGGCAATGACATTTTTAATAAGTGTACTTTATTCCCTGTACATAACATGTTTCTATGTGCTGTCATTACAGTAGCAAGGGGTGTGAGTATACTGTATGGGACACCTGAGTGTACATGAGTAGTACCACAATCTTCTCTCTTTGCATTTGTTTCATACATGGGTAGTATCCCAGTTTATATGCAGTCACACTTGCATGTTACACCAGCTACAGTGTACTGGATGACAAAAATATTTTAACACATATTGTATCATTATGTTGCTACTGTTAAAAGTGCTTTTCCAAGTAAAAGTAGATTTCAGTTGTAGTACTAGAACCATACACCTCTGCATGCAAAGCTGGAAGTCTGAGTATTACTATCTTGTTATTGGGTTTGAGCTGCATATTTTTATGTCTCTCCTATTGGATATTGATCTGATGTGTTGATATTAGACATAGACTACTATGTTTACTGAACATGTCATTGAGGACTGCTGTCATGTAGTAATGGCATACCTTTTAGTTTTAGATGTCTATCTTTCAAAACATTCATCCTAATGCATAATGTGATGGCTATCTACGTTCTGTCTGTCCTCTGTACAGATATGCAGATGTCAGGTATTGCTATGGCCACACCACTATGCAGGTGCCCACATTGTATTGTGCTGTGGGCCTTGACACTGCTGCTAGTTCTAACATATGGGACAATCCGTAATGTGAGCCTTGCCCCTTTTCCTTGCCTGTGTGAGAGGCATTACAGAAGTGGTGGCCTATAGACTCACATAAAGTATGTGGCAATACATCACAGGACAGGACATGTGGAGATAGCCAAATAACATGGGGGACATATCCCCAGATTTCTGAATGGATTCTATGTCATCAGTGCTGTTATACACATAGTGTATTGATATATTGATAGGGTATGTGCGGACATGCATTTAGTGAGCGACGTCAGAACCTACATCGATATGTCTCTGACATACCTCTCCACTGGCATGCTGTCCATAGACATGTCTGCCTGTTATGTTTATTTTGTTACCCAGACATTTGGTGTCCTTGGTAAATCAGTTGTGGACTCTGGGAAATACAATCAGTAAATACTCACATCTACTGGTATTGCCAATGTCATATTCCTCATAAAGGATGTTACAACAAACCCAGTGACATCTGCAACTGTCTCAATGTATGACAGCAGTATGTCCAATCTACCCCTATTTTGTGCCTCTGTTCCCACTTACTGATATAGTAGTTGATGCCTAGATTAGTAAGTTCTTGCATGATTCCTGAGTAAGGAATGTTATCAAAGGCTTTGGCCAGATTGAGGTAGGCTGTATGTGCCACCTTGCCTTCATCCACAACTCAGGTGACTGACACCAAGAATGTGACCAGGCTGATGGAGCAGATATGACCTACTCTTCACAAAAGTAAACTGTGTGGGTTCCTGAGTCTGCAGATTCCCATATCCCTGTTTATTACGTGCATGATGATGCAGCCCATATCTTCACATAACAGACTTGTCAGGCAGTTGGGGTGGTATTTCCCAGGGTCTGCAATCAAATCTCTTTTGTGGAGAGGGGTGAATGTAGCAGTGCATAATTCAATAGGGACAAAGCCTGAGGTGAGGCTGTGCTTGAACAGGGCACACAGGTGTGGTGCCAATTCACTCTGCAGTTCATGTAGAACACAGCCAGGGATATTGTCAGGTCTCATGGAAGCTGTATTCCTGGCCTAGGACGGTGGTACTTTAACCTGTGCTGCAGTAGTACTAGGTGCCTGGCAGTGTACTGGTATTGTTATTGGTCCTTTCGGGGGGAGAGAGGGGTAAAGTTTGCACTCAATACATCAGCCAGTATATTGGCATTATTTGTTGGCTCAGTCTGGGAGGTACCACTGTCTAGTAGCTCAAAACAAATCTTGGTATTGCCATGGAGATTCTTTATATAACTGTATGAGACCTTGTGGTTGTCTTCACTATGTTCTCCAATTCTGTTCTCATAGCTAATGTTGTAATATTTTTGCTGAGGGATTCCAACCTTTAATTGAGGCTGATATGGGTTTATTTCCAGTCTTGGGACTTCACGTTATTTCATATCGGTTCCCTCCTTCTGTTGTACAGTTTCTTTATGGCAAGAGACCACCAGATCAGCTTCCTTTTTTTGGAGGTGAGGGTCCTGATGGTATTGGGTATGGCAGTATCCATGCATTTGTGTATGGGTTCATAGTGCATTGTTGTTTGATTCAACTGTCATGCAACTAGCCTCCATTTGCATGGCTGCTGTGAGGTTTGCCACCAATGTTTTTATGATGCCATATGTAACTTTGGAAAGGCTTTTCATGGTGGTTACAGTGCAAAGGAGTGTGGGAGGGCTGTTGATTTCCAAAGGTGATTAATTTGGGTTCAGATTTAACAAGGGGGAGTTGACTATTGGTGTAGAGCAACAGTTGTTCATGTTATGAAGGACCAGGTCGATGTGAGGGGCATATGCATCGGTACATGAGTAACTTTCTCAGTTAATGGTGGGGTAGTTGAAGTCAACCAGTATGTGAGTGTTAGGTTGGACAATAATATTCCCCAGGGTGCTTAGGGACATGGAGTGTGAGTCTTGGGACATGTTTGGGGACCTATATCAGGCTAGGACCTGAACCACTGTCTTAGCCAATGTTAGCTATGCCTGTAGGATCTGTAATGTATAATGTGATTTAACACTCAGGAGGTGTGTACATCTTTAATGAATATGGAAATACCACCACCTTTGGAGCTTCAGTCCAAGTTCTGCAGCCAAACGTTGTGGAATGATTAAAAAGCTCGTAGTGCAGAGGTATTTCCTGCTGCCTTTAACTAGGTCACTGTTACAGCACAGATGCTATTGTTCCCCATTTTAAGGGATATGTCCAGTGAGTGCATTCTTGGTCTTTTAAAACTTTGACCATCTGGAAGTGGACCCATACATATATATATATATATATATATATATATATATATATATATATATATATATATATATATATATATATATATATATATATATATATATATATATATATATATATATATATATATATATATATATATATATATATATATATATATATATATATATATATATATATATACATATATATATATATATATATATATATATATATATATATATATATATATATATATATACACACATACACACACACACACACACACACACACACACACATATATATATATATATATATAGATGTACATACACACACACACACACACACACACATATATATATATATATATATATATATATATATATATATATATATATATATATATATATATATATATATATATATATATTACATTTCCCTACTGTTGAATTACTGTGCTGTATGATATGTGTGAATAAACCTCCGACATATCTGCAACTTAGATTGCTTAGTGGTAAATTGCTCTGGCTATGGTATGCATGGTCCTGGGTTCAAGACTTGCAATTGGTGATTATTTTCTTGCTGGGCAGAACTAGGGCTGTTGGATCCAGAGTGATTAAGGCAATTATAAGCAGTTGTACAGCCTTCATGGCTATACACGCCAACCACACATATGAATCTATGAACCTATGGATCGCAGTATTGGCAATTGTGTGTGTGTGTGTGTGTGTGTGTGTGTGTGTGTGTGTGTGTGTGTGTGTGTGTGTGTGTGTGTGTGTGTGTGAATAGTAATTTCTGTGTGTTTGATTGAAGCAATATTCCCCGGGAGTGAGGTTATCAGCAATTGTAGTTGTATTCAACCCACTATACTGACCATTCTCTAGTCTACAACAGAATATCTCAATCACCACATACCTATATACAAGACTTGGCAATATAAGCTGTGAGCGATATGGATTCACTGTTACACAGACCTTGGAAATCTGAACGGATAGAACTCTACCTTGCCTATGACATGATTGATGTGTTACCACATTGTCATAACCTAGGACTTCCTGCAGACCCACATCCAAGTGACACACAGACACCTAGAACACAAACAGAATACAGACTGTGAGAACACATACATTCAGCATTACTAATGGCACGACTGCATAATGGCCAAAACTGTACACACACTTTGAGGTGTACCCCTTATCCATGCCAAATGACAGCACCTTACACAACATTACATAGCTACAATTTAGTATGTTCACCCTGTGCATCAGACCCATATTTACATGTCCCTGCATTGATGGTTTGGATGGCAGGGATCTTGCACATGTTTCATCATATGCACAGGGTGTTGTGCAGGTTTTCCAGAGGCCTAGGCTGTGCCATTCAGTTGATATTATGGGTGTGTGTTTGGGGTGTGGGGCTGATATGGCCTATGCATGTTTGGTGCATTTGTGTGGAGGTGACCTCTTTCCTGATTGAGATATGTGTGTGTGTGTCTGCCTGCACACAGTCACACCATGTGGCTGCCCTACACTGATGTTTTGTGGACAGCTGTGGGCCGTACATGACAGGGTGTACAGTTCATCATCTCTGGCCATGGACAATGGAACTGAACCTGCCACAGGTCTGACTGGCACCACCAGGCCTAAGGCAGTACTACTCCCTGATGGTGACTGATGTCTGCTGGAATCCCAACTCTGTTGAGACCGGCCAGCACCATGTGCCCATGGCCTGCTATGCCATGACATGGACAGCAGACCACCCTCAGTACTGCTGGTGTACGTGCCACTACAGGAGCATGACGGTGCATGGCCACATGAACCCCCAGCTGATTGTGGTGCTGAGCTATGTCCACGTGACTGCTGCCTCTCCCCTGACCAACTTTGAAGCACAGATATCCCATGGTTGAGGAGTGCCCCAATCTCACCCAACTGTCTATCCATGATCTCACTGACCTCACGTCTGGCTGCAACAAGGTCCTGGATGCACCCATGAGCACCAGGGAGATGTTCTGCCACAACCCTGCACAGTTGTCTGGTATTACGTTCATTACGTGCCTGTGCATCCATTACAGCCCAAAACATGTGCCTATTAACAGCCGCATTGTCACTTGCTACATGGGCTGGACAGACATCAATCCTCCTTCGACCACCCCTGCCCATCTGCCTGTGTGTGACCTCACCAGCAGACTGGCTATGGTTAGTGGCTGGCTGCTCACTTGCCATAGTTTCCACACTAGCATGTCATGTGCCTACACCCAGCTGTCCTTCACTTATGGCTACTGATGACGGGGAATGTGAGGGCATTGTGACTGTGTGCAGGAATGGGGTTGACAAAGGTGGGATGCCAACCAGTGACACGGCTGCAGCCCATGACAACCCCACCTGTGCCCCACTATGGTTGTCATCATGGTCAGAGTCATCAAACAAGCTAACATCACCTGTATAGCGGGAGGGACTGGGACCACCATACTCACCTGTGAGGAAAAGACAAGATATGTACATTACTAACATTATTAAACAGTTTGCTATTATATACACACACTGACACACACACACACATACACACACACACACACACGCACACACACACACACACACACACACACACACACACACACACACACACACACACACACACACACACACACACACACAGACAGACACACACACACACACTCATAACACCCTATAGCAAGATTGCTTTTTTGTTGCGTCAGTCTGCCTGTAGTTTTGATATTGCTTGGTGACATGGCTAGCAGCTCAATGTATTTTCCCTAATTTTATGTTATGTCCAGATATTTGGCAGATGTGTATTGTTGCCTGGCCCCATAAGCATTGCATATGTCTGATACATCAGTGGGAGGATGTTAAGATTTACGCGACTAACTCCTGGGAAGTCACTGGGTTTTGGACTTATGCTGTTCCACTGAATAGATGTTAGAACAGACATGATGGTGTTACTGCATCACATGTGTCAGCTCATCTACACCAGTGTGTCAGATATGTCCACATTTTCATGGCTAAACCCCCTTTGTCAGGCTTGGTTATGCTTTCTTGCACTAAGCTGTTCTGAGCATACCTGTCACCAGCCAGATTGTTCCAGACTGTCCACGTTTATTGCCCGTATTTCTGGTCTGTTGCACAGTAACATTTTATTCCTTCCTGTGGCAAATCACTGTGATCATGTGGGGATGTCTGTCAGTATATGATGACATACATTACAGTTTAAAAACTGACAAAAACCCTGTTCCTGTAGGGACAATCTACATTTATACCTGCAGGATGTACATTGTGTCCTTAGTGTTGGTCCATTGCCCCCCCCCCCATTTTGCAGCTTTTTTCCAGATCTGTTGCACTTAGGGTTGGGGAGGTATGGTGCTGGGTATGACTCCAATGCATAACATTTGAAAACAGAGACAAACCCAATCTGGTCCAAAAGGAATGTTTCCTTGTAATAGCTGTGTTACGTGTAAATACATTTATACCAATAGCTTTTACATTTTTAAACATTGTAACCTAAAAGTTAAATTCATGAAACATTTCAACTGCAAAACCACTAATGTAGTGTATGTCACTTTCTGTGACAGAGTTAAAGAACACTTAGCTGCCATTCGTAACAAAGACATGAGCAATGCACTAGGCAAGCACAGTATTCACTGCCAGAACTTTAAATGCTGTCCTTTTTTCGTGCCTGAACAGATAGATCAGTGTGTGGGGGACTTTAATTCTTTACTGGAATTTAAAGAGTTAAAGTGGCAGCTACTGCTCAATGCTGATGCAGCACCTGGGTTAAATGACAGTTTAAACATTAAATGTGCATTAAACTGGCTTCACTGAAGCACAGCCTTAAACACCTGCATATTTAAAAGCCATTTAAAAGCTGTTTAACATTTTTCACACCTTGCTAAATGTTCCTTTATCACCTTGTCTTTGTTCTGTAACACATATAACCAGTCGACCTCAAACTTTTAGCACACAATGTTTTATTTTTTTTTTTTCTGATGAAGTCCAGTGACAATAAAGGACGAAAGCGCTAAAAAGTACCGGTTCGTCTCAGTCTCCTTATTTTCTTGGTCTTGAAAATTTTTTTTTTATTTTTTTTAATAGTTCTTAAGTACCTAGTCATGGTTACAGTTTTATTTATTATTTTGTAGTATATATATATATATATATATATATATATATATATATATGTTGTGTCTTTTGGCTTTTCCCGGTTAGGGGTCGCCACAGTGGAACTCCGGTCCTCTAATGATTAGCAGTATATTTTTACATGCCGAGTTGCCAGCCCTGACGCACAACCATCAACGAAGGTACGCCCATTCACACATGTCTCTACACAGAAGGCGCTCTAGCTGAGAATCGCACATGACAATGTCTTACATTACTGCAGTAGATATATATATATATATATATATATGTATAGCAATATATATATATATATATATATATATATATATATATATATATATATGTATATATATATATATATATATATATATATATATATATATATATATATATATATGTATATTTTATATATATATATATATATATATATATATATATATATAGCTCTACATATATATATATATATATATATATATATATATATATGTGTGCGTGTGTGTGTGTGTGTGTGTGTGTGTGTGTGTGTGTGTGTGTGTGTGTGTGTGTGCGTGTGTGTGTGTGTATAGGCATATATATCTATATGTATATGTATGCATGTATATGTATGTATGTACATATCAGTATATATATATATATATATATATATATATATATATGTAGCTATCTCTGTATATGTAAATTTATGTATGTATATATATATCTATATATATATATATATATATATATATATATATATATATATATATTTATATATTATGTTAATATATATTTATCCTTGTATATATATATATATATATATATATATATATATATATATATATATATATACATATATTTATTTTTTATTATATATGACTATTGATATATCAGTATATTTCTTGTTTGATATCTACACATATATATATTATTTTATGATATATATGCACATATTATATATGTCTAATTTCATATGTACAGCTACATATATCTAATGTATACACTTTTCATATGTATCTATCACCATACACATCTATATTTATATATTATAAATATGACTGGTTCTACAGTGTTTGTTCCATGGTATTCTATACCTGCATTGAATGATATATTTAAAAAAAAAAATCTACTAGTGCAGCTCAGATGGAGTAGTGGGACATTGCTCTGACTATGGTGTATAGGGTACTGGGGAGTGCTGGTTATTTTGTTGCTGGGCAAAACAGTGGCTGATGGTGACAGGGTGATTAAAGCAGTTTTAAGCAGTTGTAAGCAGGTTTGCACATAGCTAAACACTGCTAAAACACGGTCAAATCAATACTTGCCTAATCTCTGTAGACTTAGCTTAGCACCACGCAAACACGGTTAAACCCACTTGCTGCTGCTTAAAACAGCTTACTCCTGCTTACCCCCATACTAATTTCTTTAAAAGAAAAGAAAAAAAGGGGTAATAAGAAAGTGGTGAAAAAAGGGGCACGCAGAAGCAAAGACAATAGGAGAAATAGCTAGGGATGTGAAGGACGGGTGTAGGGAAGGTCCATAGCTGTCCATTTCTTCTACAGCAACAGCTGTGCATATCTACTGAATTTGGAGGTATATTTGGACACTTAAGCCCCTGTGAAAGGGGTGAGGACAACAGTAATGTGTTGTGAAGCTAATTAGACCAGATTACATGTGCCCAGTGGACATGTGTGCGAAGCAGGCAGCTATGTATGGGGCAAGATTTTTTGGGGGGGACAGATTGCCCCCTTTTTTAAGATGAGAGTGGGATGTTGGTGAAGGATAGTAGGTATATTTGGGGAGGTAGGTTGGGTAGGAAGACAGACAAAACAGACAAGACAGCATACAGGGGTGGTATATGACACATGGGGCAAACACCTTGGACGTGGAGGGGTCTTTGCAAATCAGAAGCCCATGAGCCCCCAAATGGAAACAGTAGGACTGAGGTCCCCACTCATGGGTGATCACCACTGCACCTTCATGGCCCTGAAGGTGGCTGTGCTGGGGGCTAAGCAGGAGGGGCAGGCTGACCCTCTAATTGAGCCACACGGCCCTCAAGGTGGCGTAGCAGATCTCCAAACTCCTTTCAGAGCTTGCTACACACAAATATCCGGACCTGGCTTTGAGTGACTGTATTCTGTCCATGCCCGCTCTCATGGGGGATGAACCCCATCCCCTGAGGTGGTTCCACCTGAAGGTGGTGCAGGACCAGCAGACGAGGAGGTCCCAGGGTGGGTCCCAGACGTGCTGGGGACCAGTGCCATGCCAAGATGAGGTGGGCGAGGTGGGTCTGCTGAGACCACCCTTCACAAACGGGCTATAGTGTTGGAGTTTTAGAACATATGTGGGTTAGTAATAGTCAACACAATCCAGGATTAGTTATAATAGCATGCGTAGATATTCCTATTGACTCAAAACAACAGATTTGAAGAGTTGCATAGCAAACAGAACACATGCAAATATGAAACCACAGTGGTCATTACAACGGCATGCAGGTTACACTGATAGCAACAGGCCACCAATGATAGTATTTCTACAGGGAACATTAAAAGAAACACATTTCAGTATTTGTTGAACAATAGGGCACATGTCCCAACAGTAGGTTTGGTGGGAGGTTAGCATAATGGTTAATGTGTTTATGTTACAGAAACAAGGTGCAGGGTTTGATTCTCACGTTGGGAATTGGCTAGGCTTAAAATGGCCCAAAAGGGTAGTTAGCCTAGTACTAACCTATTAACTATGTATTTGTGTGTTCAGATTATTGTTGCAGATATGGTGGGAGGGAGTAAGAGATGTACATTAACAACTTGTATATCCTTGCAGTACTCACAACTTTAATGACCATTGCTCTAATCATTACTCTATAGGTATTATTACAATAACCTATGGCCTTGGTTTAGGCAGTAATATGTTTGTACACAGTGTATAATTCAACCTTCTTATAGCTGCTTTCTACTTCTCTTACCTGGAAGACCTGTGGGGGAAATGGTTGTTAACACTACCTGACTGTTTGAACACATATTACAAAATCCTAGTTGAAATTTTGTATATAGCTTACTACCACTCCCGGGATTTGAACCATGGTTATTTCTGCTAAAAATATAAAAATTTGTGTTTCTTTTTAGTGAGTTATTGAGAAGCTGTTGTCACTTCTTTCAATGTTTACTGTCTAATTCTCTCTTGGTTGTACAATCTGACCTTGTAATTACAACATTCTTATACAGACATTCCTAGACATATTTTTGATATCGCACAGTGTGGAAAACAGTGATTAAGACAACATTACTATTCAGATCTCAGATCTTGGTGAATGTAACATTTCAAGCCATACAATACCAGAGTAAACACAACCAGTCCAGGATTTAAAACTTTATTGCCGGGCAGTTACAGTTCTCTTACCTGGAATACCTGTGGGATGAATGTTTTTATTTCTGCACATATTACAAAATCCTAGTTGAAAGTATGCATACAGTTTACTACCACTCCCGGGATTCAAATCATGGCTGTTTCTGCTACAAACACAACAATTTGTGTTTAAGCAGAGTGAGCTATTGAGAAATGTTGTTTTTTTTCAGTGTTTACTGTCTAATTCTCTTTTGGTTGCACAAGCTGACCTTGTAATTACAACATTCTTATACAGGCATTCCTAGACATATTTTTAATATCGCAGTGTGGAAAAAGTGGTGAACACAACATTACTATTCAGATATCAGATCCTGGTGAAAAACTACAATCCACTCTGCTACAGGCCCCATGAAGGCTCAGTGTCTCCCCAACCTAACCCCACTCTTAAGTTTTCAACTGTGGCACCACCTTTAACATTCTTGAAAGAAAAGCACAGTCCGGGTCTGAAGTGTCTGCAAACAGCTACAGTTAACTTTGAACCTAACACCACTCTTAAGTATTCAACTGCGGTACCACCTTTAACATTCTTGTAAGAAAAGCACAGTCCGGGTCTGAACTGTCTGCAAACAGCTACAGTTAACTTTGAATCTAACACCACTCTTAAGTATTCAACTGCGGTACCACCTTTAACATTCTTGTAAGAAAAGCGCAGTCTGGGTCTGAAGTGTCTGCAAACAGCTACAGTTAGCTTTGAACCTAACACCACTTTTAAGTATTCAACTGTGGTACCACCTTTAACTTTCTTGTAAGAAAAGCGCAGTCCGGGTCTGAACTGTCTGCAAACAGCTACAGTTAACTTTGAACCTAACACCACTCTTAAGTACTCAACTGTGGTACCACCTTTAACATTCTTGTAAGAAAAGCGCAGTCCGGGTCTGAAGTGTCTGCAAACAGCTACAGTTAACTTTGAACCTAACACCACTTTTAAGTATTCAACTGTGGTACCACCTTTAACTTTCTTGTAAGAAAAGCGCAGTCTGGGTCTGAACTGTCTGCAAACAGCTGCAGTTAACTTTGAACCTAACACCACTCTTAAGTATTCAACTGCGGTACCACTTTTAACATTCTTGTAAGAAAAGCGCAGTCCGGGTCTGAACTGTCTGCAAACAGCTACAGTTAACTTTGAGTATGGGTCTACCTGTTTGAGCCAATATTCATTTTCCCCTGGAGAGCACTCTGCTTTGATTGTAAGCAGCCCCCACCACCACACACACACACACACACACACACACACACACACACACACACACACATCTTCCACTTTCTCTTATTCCCTTCTGTTAGCAAATAGTATCCATAACTGATCAATACTGTGTGTTTGTAAATTTAAACTATGACCACAGTAGCCTACTGATACAAGGTTATCCTGTTTTTCCACCTGAGAAATTAAGAAATGACTTACAGTTTACGAGCAGTCCTTGGTCAATTGTGATTGTTTCTTAACACATACTTGTCTTTGCTTTGTGATTGCTTCCAGCCCCTCATACCAGCAACTAACAGAGTCTCTTCCTCAATAACCTATCCTTCTCACAATCGGTCACCAACTGGTTTCAGAGTTACCTGTCTGACCGCCAACAATCCATTGTATGGCAGAATTACATATCTCCCCAACTACCTGTTTCCATAGGGGTTCCCCAAGGATCCATCCTTGGACCCCTACTCTTCTCTGTTTACACCAATCATCTAGCCTCTGCCACCAAACATGGCACACTCATACAATACGCAGATGACTCGACTATCATCTTCTAAGCCCAGTCCCTACCAAAACTGCAAAAAGTCACACAGGAAGCCTTTTCCTCTGTTGAAACATGGTTATCCGATGCCCGATTAATACTCAACCCAAACAAAACTAAACTACTCATCTTCCAACCCACCAAACATACTCAGAACAACTCTTACTTTAACATCACGGCAAAAGACAACACCACTATATACCCAACTGAACACACCAAATTGCTAGGAGTGGAAATAGACAATAAACTAAAATTTGACATTCACATATCCATGACTATAAAAAAAGTCCACCTAAAACTAGGAGCATTATACAGAAATAAGCAATTTCTCACCAAAGCAGCAAAGATTTCAATAGCAAATTCCCACCTTATCTCCACCCTACTTTATGCCTCTCCAATATATACCAACCTAAGGCAATGTGATCTAAACAAGCTAGAGACCTGCTACAACAAAATCGCCAAATTCGCCACAGGGGCATCCTACCATAGTCACCACTGTCTCTCACTTGCTGAACTGGGCTGGCTTGAACTCCCTCACCTCCTTCAGTGGTATCAACTCTCACTCGCCCACAAACTAGTAAACCATCCACTAAATGTCCCATCCCTCCAGAATCTACTCCAACCCTATCACACCACCAGACCACTAAGATCCAGCAGCAAAAATCACTTGCAGATCACTAAAGCCAATAACTCTGCTGGTGAAGCACTATTCTCTTGCGCCATAGTCAAATTATGGAACTCACTCCCACCCACAATTACCTCCATACCATCATGCACCCACTTCAAAACTTTACTAAAAGCGCAACTAAAAACATGCTGGCTATGCCCTTTCAACTTTCACTCTAATATCATCCACCCCATCCAACCACTACCTTTCTTTCCACTCCACTAACTACCTTGATTATAGCAAGCTCAGATGCTCATAAGCCAGTACTTATTATACAGCACAAACTTCTTCTTCTTGTAACATTTGTTAATGTCTGGTATGCACTTCACAGATAAAGATTCTAGTTGTCTACTGATGTACTATGTTCTTCATCTGTAAATATGTTGTAAGTAATTGCTATGTAAATTGTTAATCACTATGTAATCCAATGTATATACTGTCTGTTTATTTTAACTGTGGAGCTTTTCTCCCCGGGCCTCCGCTGAAAATGGACCTATGTCCAGTCGGACACTCCCGGTCAACAAATTTAAATAAATAAATAAATAAATAAATGGTGCATGCAACATTTCAAGTAAACACAACCAGTCCAGGATTTAGAACTTTATTGCCAGGCCGTTACAGTTTTATTTAAATATGACCTATACGGGACTATTACTGTCATATTGTCTGGTTTATTCAGTACAAACCATACACATTTTTTATACTGCCAGGTGACATTCTGCTCCTTTATATTTATTTGGTATGACTACTACAAGCAAGATTGTTACTCAGCAGTGTCGTGACGTAGCCTTTGTAACCTGCAATCATGGGCTTTTTGGTTCACAACCCACTCAGTTGGAGCTGTAAAGATGATAGAGAAAGATTTAGGCATACCTATCCATCACATAAACAGGCTGGACTTTGGTAAACAGTTATTGATATGAATACTTACACATGGCTGGTACATCACCCCTCTGATATGCTTCTTGGACCCACTGGTCCAACAGCTCCCTCTTCCTCCGCTTCAAGTCAGCATAGTGATACCGGACCTGCTCACCAGTCCAACGGATTCAAGTGGCACTGGTGAGAACACAGACGAGACTATCCCAGGCCTCCGCTTTGTAATGGGAGCCCTAGTACTGGTCCTGCAGCAGTCTCACTTCATGTTTTTTTATGAGGAGTTCTACCATGACCTTGGACTCCTGTATGCCCCAACACTGCACCTTAAAGTGCATGCCTTCACCAACTCATGCCATTCTATCTACAGTGGGGAGCTACAACCAGTTATGAGCTGTATTCCCACCTGTGAGGTTTAAATAGAGCTATTTTCCCACACTGTACCATGATTGGACAGTTTTGAAACTGCTGAGATAAGCTAAGCACCAGGCTTACCCGCTTAGCAAAGATTCCCATTGCTTAAAGGGGTAGATGCTAAGCCCAGCTTACCAGTGCACAAATCCACTTAGCTATGCTAAATCTTGTTTAAACTTTTAATTTCAGTGACACCTCACATTTGGAGCTGCTTCACTACCCTGGTTAACATATACATAAATATATTCACTACCTATGTATTAAAAACACATTTTAGATGTGTTTCACATATGAAAATGCTTGGCTTGCTATGGGGCTCGAACTGTGCCTGACTGCATACTAGGTGAACACTGTAACCACTACACTATTCCAGTTTCACTTGTTTTTTTCCTCTGTATAGTTTTACTTAACTTCTCTCAAGGTTTAAATGCTGCTATGCATAGCTGCATGATGGGCAAACCCGTCCAGCTATGCTTAAACTTTATTCCGAACTGTAAAAAAAAAATTAAAACCTTATATGTTCACATTTTTGCCTTATATTTTTGGCCCATTTTTGTGGCTTTCTGGCTAATTAGTGACACATATTAAAGATTGAAGTGAGATAATGCTGACAGACATTTGAGCTTTTGATATCATACCCTTCTGCAAATCATGCTAATGCATAACTTGTTATTCTATCAACTTTCTTAAGTCTGTATGGGCCAGACGTTTGTTTGCTTTTTAAGGGGTTGTGAAGTATTCCATGGACTCTTTTTTACAATGCTGTACAGCATTGTTGAAGTGCAGGGGGTGTTGTATTGTGAGAGCACTGCTCTCAGACACACCCCCTGCACTCATACATAGACCCATGTCTGTTTAAGAACTGAACAGCGGGCCTTCATTAATATGCAAGGCGTGCTGGTGCTCTACACGGACACGGACTTCTCCGTGCAAGAATTAGTAGTGGATAAGTGAATCCAGGGGGGTTATCTTTCAGTTTCAGTGCAGCAAGAGACAACATGTCTAAAACTAGAGACCTTTCTGTATTGTCTTGGAAGTGTTTTATTGTTTTATGACTTCCACCATTTGCCAGATTTGAGGTCTATGCATTTTCACCGGTAGATGCTAAATACTTCTAGCGTCCAGCAGTGGGGGGTTTCAAATGGGATATAATCAGATCACAAGAAATTAGGTCATTCTGAAAGCTATCCCAGCAGTAATATTTGAGATATTAATTTAAGAAGTCTCTGAGAGAGAAAGAGCATTCTATATTCAGTCTTGGACCTGACAAGAAGACTCATTCATCACACACTTGCCTTGCTCTTAAGTACGTTATCTAGGGTATAGTAATTCTTTTAAACAGAGTCAGGAATATAGCAAAGCTTAGCTTAGACATTTTCCTTGACTGGAGTCAGTGATAACTACCTTATAGTCTTGGCAGAAGGGGGCATAGCTAGTAAACCTGTGCCAGCCTTTCTCAGGTGTGGTTGTGTGTGTGTGTGTGTGTGTGTGTGTGTGTGTGTGTGTGTGTGTGTGTGTGTGTGTGTGTGTGTGTGTGCGCGTGTGTGAGTGTGTGCGTGTGTGTGTAAATCAAACCACAAATAGCCTGTGTCAGCTTCTTGGTGAGGGACAAAAAGCCCTGGTTGGACAGAAAGGGTGCTGGAGGTCTTGACTTGGTCACTCAGCCGAGATCTCAACTGTATAGCTTTGCCAGTGGGGAGTCTTACTAGGGATCTAGGGAAAGAGGGTGAAACCAGCCCCGGACTGACTGTGGTCTCTGTGTGCTCTTAAGGGAAATTGCACTCAATGCAGAAAGCTGTATCTGGTAATACTGTGCATGTACTTGTCATCTTCCCAATGTACGTCCCCCACTGTTGCCAGCAGTGAGGATTGAGGCTTCTTGATTACTGGCCCAGTGGTGGGATCGCACAATATAAATGAAAACAAATCATACTGACATAATTTTAGTTGCAGACATAATACATCACTTCTAATCTATCCAGTCACTGAAACAATACATAACTCACTCAAAACCTGCCTTCTTTTAAATCTCATTCCTCTTCTGTATGTACTGTTCCCACAATTTCCACTTTTTTCTATATAATTTGCTCCTACCCTTTTCTAAAGATCCCATTTCCCATTGTTTTATCTCTGTTGCTACATTCACTCCTTGTAGTACAGTTGGTCTAGACTTTGATTTCCATTTCTTTGTAATTGCTGTTTTAGCAGCCACCATAATTAGACTCAGCAAGGCCTTACTATGTCTAGTGCAATTCCAATTCCTTATCATAGCTCAAAAAATAATTTCCTTAGTCATACCAGTTTGCTCACCCAGTATTTCAGATAGAGTAGTCCACATGGATTTTTTAAAGTCTACTAATTCATTACATTCCCAGAAAATATGTTCCCAATTACCTCTTTCTTTCCCATCACACCTCCAACATTTGCTGTCTACATGAGGAAAAATTTTCTGGAGTCTGCTTGGGGTATAAAAATGCCTGTGTATACACTTCCAGACAAAGATCCTAAATCTTCTACATTTTGTTGCATATTTGGGAGACATACATATATCCTCCTATTATTTCTTTGTGAATTACCTATCTAGTCTCTCTTCACAATCCTTTTTAACCTACTCTGATTGATTCTTATAGTTATCATGCAATATTTTATATTGACTGCTAATTATTCCTTTTTTAACAGCAGTTCTGTTCTAGATTCTACTAAAGACTCTACCAGTGCTGGTCATTCACTTGGGATCCTCCTGTTTCTTTCTCTTTGCCTGTACTCTGATATCAGTCCTTGATAGAGAAGGCAATCTGTAGCCTGCAGTCCAAATAAATTCTTGGCCTCTTCCCATTCTGTCACCTTTCTCTTTCTAATTATTTGCTCCCAATACCTTGGTAGTTCCACCAGGGGCTTCAATATCCTAGACCTGGTCATTACCAACATGGGAAATTGATGCTCCACACCTATGGTCACCCCATCAATGGTCAGGTCTGACCATAAGCTAATCACCCTTAACATCCACATCCCACCCCCACACCCCAGTAAGGAAACCTCTGTCAAAAAATTCCCCAAAGCCAATGTCATGCTACTCAAGTCAGAAGTGACAAACTTCATGACACCCATGCAGACGGGAACTGAAAGTTCGACTGCTAAATCCTACACTAAGGCACTGTACGAGCACATCCACTCATGCATGAATCGTACCATCCCAAATAGAACCAAGATGCTCTTCTCCAAAAAAGGACGCCAATCTGGTGGTCCCCTGCCATAAACAAACTTTACAACAAAAGGAAAAAACTGTTGCAGAAAAGAGGAAAATCCAAGGATGCAAACAACTCCCTTACCAGCCTCAGTAAGAAGCTGAGATCCCTCATAAAATCCTCCAAAGCTAATTCCGAAAATAAAATTGCCAAAGTTTCCAAAGACAACCACAAGGCATTCTATAGCTATGTCAAGAATCTAAATGGCAATGCTCAGACCTGCTCTGAGCTACAACAGAATGGTATTAAATATACTGATCCCAAGGACATTGCCAGTATCCTGGCAGATTGATTCAGTGCCAACTTCAACCCCTCTCACCCCCTAAAGGGCCTGTCTCAGTGCGGAAAGATTGCCAAATTCCGGTAATAATGGCCACACAGGTAAAAAATGCACTCTCCAAAGCTAAGAATACAGCATCCATGGGACCAGATGTCATCCCAGGCTGTGTACTACATGAACTACAAAATGAACTGGCACCTCACCTAAGTGTCATGTTTAATCATAGCCTCACTTCAGGCTTCATGCCCACTGAGTGGTGCACAGCTACAGTTATCCCACTCCACAAGGGGGAATCCAACTTGAATCCTGGGAACTGCCACCCCATCAGTCAAATGAGCATGATCTGCAAAGTCATGGAACGTATTATCACGGAACCTACAAACAAAGACACTGGCAACCTTCAAACACTGGACCCCACACAGTTTGGGTTCATGAAGAGCTGATCTTGTCTCCTGAACCTGATTGTCTTTTTCAAATCAGTCTCCAGAGCTGTAGACAATGGTAAAGTGGTCCACACAGCCTATCTGGACCTTGCCAAGGCCTTCGACACCATCCCCCACTCTGGAATCATAGATAAACTTACTAAGTTGGGCATTAATCCCTATGTCACTCAATGGGTTGCCAACTGGCTTACTGACAGAATTGACACTGTAAAAGTAGCCAACTCCAAATCCAGCTCCAGACAAGTGACAAGTGGAGTATCTCAGGGTTCAATCCTGGGGCCGCTCTTGTTTGGTATCTACTTCTCTGAAGTACATGCCAACATTAAGGGACTCTGGCTAACAAAGTTTGCAGATGACTGTAAACTGAGAGCCATTATTGAATCCCCAAATTATGTGCCATGCTTGGTGCCAGAGCCATGAGCTCAAGCTCAATGCCAAGATATGTATAGTTATCCCCTTTGGGAAAAAAACATGTACCTGTGAATTACCACATAGGTGGCAGTACACTAAACACCAAAAGTGTGATAAGAGACTTAGGGACACAGGTGGACAGTGGACTCACCTTCGATAACCACATCACCACAATAGTCAGGAAATCCTTCTATGTGGCAAACCTCATCACTAAGGGCTTTTTATCCAGAAAAAAGAAGATCATTGTCCCACTGTACTCATCCCTCATTAGACCCATTATAGAATACAACTCCCTGTTTGGTATGCACCTCTCAAAACATCTGCAACAACTGGAAAGGCCGGAGAAATACCTCACTAAAAGAATCACAGGCCTAAAGCAGATGCCCTACGCTGACCACCTTAAAAACTCCAGCTATATTCTGTCGCATATCGTCTACTCAGAGGCGATCTCTGCTTAACATACAAGGCCATCTTAAACCCAGAGCTGTTGGACATGCTACACTTAAAGAAATCCCAACCCCTCAGAGCCACACGCTCCAGGGATCTAATCCTTGTTATCACAATGAACAAAACATGCTGGAGGGATAGGTTCCTGACCCAGAGACTCCCCAGACTCTGGAATAGACTGCCCATACATGTCAAGCAGAGCACCTCTTTGGCCCTCTTCAAAAGGAATCTTGACGATTGGATGGGAGATAGGAAATTCACCCCAGGGATCATATCAGTCGCTCTGCTACACAGGGGCACAGAGAAGTAAATATTGTGGGAAGAAATAGGCAGGGATTTTTTATGGCTAGGCTCGTATAGGCCCTAAGGCCGATAGCCTAGTATCAACCTATGAACCTATGAACCTATGTTGCTGGGACTACAAGTACAGGGCTGGAACTGCCTTTAATGTCTTGTAACATTGGAGGCTGTTGCACGAGTTTTTAGACATTTGACTAGATTTTTGTTCTTGCAATGTAAAATAGATTATGTTCTTTTTTTTTTTACAGTTTTGTTTACTCACAACAACTTTTAGTATGTTTATCAGCAGTGTATAATAGTATTACTTTTTTTCCCAACTGCGATAGGGATTGTGAGCTGTGCAGTTAAAATACTAACAAGATAAGATGGTGGGGGGAATTCATTAAAGCTTACATGGAGCTAATCTCCATGTAAGAATAGTGGCACAGCCCGAACATGGAGATTGGAGCTTGTGTGATCCAGTAAATAAGGCTTGGAGCGTACTCGAGCCTCCCAGCACTAGTCTGGCATGGACGTGACGGACTAATGAAAATTACCTCATTTGCTGGTGAAAACTATGCAAATGAGGTGAATCTGTGACCCAGGAAGTGGACATGCATCCATGTAGGAGCCGTGTCTGTAGCAGAAATGTACTCTGTTAGTAACCATGTACATTTCTGCAAAAATAAAATTGGGGACAAGACAGCTCAAACTAAAGCATGTATTATGTGTAATAAGCATGCCATGGCCACTGGGGATGCACAAGCCAGTGCATTTCTTTGTGCCGGTCCCAAGCCCGGATAAATGGGGAGGGTTGCATCAGGAAGGGCATCCGGCATAAAACTTCACCAAATCATTTCATGCAGTCACCAGTAAATATTTCCATACAGGATCAGTCAAGGCCTGGGTTAACAATGACCACCACTAGTACTGTTAGCCAACAGGGTGCTGGCGGAAATTGGGCTACTATTGGCCGAAGGAGGAGAAGAGGCGGAAGGCATGGCCGAAGGCAGGAAGAGAGGAGAAAGGCTAGGACTGTGGTAGTGAGGGTCGAAACTTTGAATATTGGCAGTATGACTGGTATAGGGAGAGAGCTAGCTGATATGATGGACAGAAGGAAGGTTGGTATATTGTGTGTGCAAGAGACCAGATGGAAGGGGAGTAAGGCTAGGTGTATCGGAGGTGGGTTCAAATTGTTTTTTCATGGTGTAGATGGGAGGAGAAATGGTGTAGGAGTTATTCTGAAGGAACAATATGCGAAGAGTGTTTTGTAGGTACTGTTTTACTGCTGTTTCAACCCTGCACCACCCTGCAAGCCCCACCATATTTTGGTCTGTGACGAGCGTTTTTTTTTTTTTCCAAGGACGCACTGGAACCCTGGACTTCTATTAATTCTCATGAAAAGTGAAACAATTAAGTATGTTCTAGCTTACTGTGTTTTAATTTAATTTAATTGCTTATCAGCTTCCCAGTCCACTAGAACTCACAGTTCCCCCACTTAATTTCAAGTTCCCTGCCCACCCTAAACATAGTACTAACACCGTACTTATAAGTTTTACCAATACTGTAAATCACCTTAAAAACAAACTACACCTTGTCTCTGCTACCTTCCCTGATATGTCAATAGCATTTGACACAATATCCCATCAATTTCTCCTCAACAAACTAGCCACTCTTAATTTCAGTCTTGAAATCTTATGCTGGTTTCACAGTTACCTCTCTAACTGTAAACAAGCCACCTTATGGGAAAATAAGCTTTCATATCTATCACCCATTACTATTGGCATCCCATAAGGCTATAGTCTGGGCCCACTCCTCTTTATTATTTTTACAAATGATCTTTATACCGCAGCTACACCTGCCTCCATTATTCAATATGCAGATGATGCTTCCCTTATCTGCTCTGCCCCCACACTAAATGAACTCCAAGAAAAAATCTCAGGCTGCCCTCCATAATATCGAAAAGTTCCTATCAGATCACCAACACATTTTAAACCTGAACAAAACCAAACTTATGGTATTATCTTATTCCTCCAAAAAAAGCACCGCAACACATCTATCTATCTTTGCCTCCAATGGCACCATAATTGAATCTGTTGAACACACTAAACTCCTCACTGTAACCCTAGACAGCAGCTTAAACTTGACGGCCGTATTGCCCTAACAATCAAAAAACTTCATACAAAACTTGGTGCTCTGTGTAGGCTAAACCATTTCTAACCAATCACGCCAGAAAAACTACATCTAGGACTCACCACCTATCCACCCTTCTCTACTGCTCACAAATCTTTACAAACCTCCATAAATTAGACTTAAATAACCTCAAATCCTGCTATAATAAAATAGTAAAATTTGTTGCGAACCTCCCCCATAGATCTCATCACTGTACTATCATACAGCAACTCAACTGGATTGAACTACCTAATTTACTTGGTTCTATATTACAAGATCAAATATTTAGGTGATCGAATACCTAAACATCAAACTTGTAATATTGAAAGCAAAAAAACAGCGACCATCCGATTTAATGCAGGGAAAGATTTCCCACAGCCTTCCATGTCGAGGGGTTGGGGGGGGGGGAGCCCACTTAGTTTGCTGTAAAGTTATTTTTTTATTTTTGTGGACAACTGACATGTTTCCCTGTGCGTTCGACATTTGTAGGTTCGATATTACAAATCCAATGTTTAGGTGTTCAATCACCTAAACATTCAATCTTCTAATATAGACCCATTTACTCACCCTCAACCAGTTAATAGTAGACAGTTGGTTATCTATAAGCCTGACTACTCTCCAGCCCTATCTGACCTTGTTCAGCCTTATTGTAACCTTACATTGCTGAAGTCAGCAGATAAAACACTGCTCAAGGTTAACAAAACCCACATCTCTAATGGTGACCCATTATATTCTCATAATATAACGAAAATCTGGAACTCTGTCCCACAGCACATTCTATCCACCTCTATCACGCAAAAATTCAAACAGCTGCTAAAATAATATTTCTCAAATCACTAGCTATGCTCCTGCACCTCCTCTGGATAAGTAATTTCCTACTTTTAGCAACACTGCTCTTTTTGCAAAAAAAAAAAATGAGTGTAAATACTATGAATGTGAGTATAACTTGAGATATTGTTTTGGTGTATTGCAATGTCTCTGAATATTTTAAATATAATTTGTGTTTTACACGTTTGAACTCTTTTACTGTTTTCAACTTTGCTTATACATTTGTTGTACTACAGTCCTTTTTTTTATTTTGTTTGCACGGTACTTTGTGTATGCTGTTTAACTATTTCAACTTCTCTTGGGAGCTTTTCTCCCCAGGTCTCTGCTGAAAAAGGGCTTCTCACCAGACACTCGCCAGACACTACCCTGTTATCAAATGTAAATAAATAAATAAATGGTTAACACTTTCACAGAGAATATAAAGATGTCATTTGGCCTTGTTAAATATGCAAAAACAACATTTAACAACAAAAAAGCTGCAACATCAAGAAAATATTAACCTGGAATTGGAATGCGATATAAAGGAACTTGATCGAGAGGGAGCATATACAGTATATACATGAAGGGGCAACAATAAAGAATGAACAAATGTGAATAAAGCTCAGCAGGGAATAGTTTAGAAGACTAAAACTGATACTGAACTGAAATTAAAAACTGACTTGACATCTAGGAATGGAGTCCAAGCTATACATCAATTTGGTCTTCCTTTTCTAAATTACAGTTATAGGGTGATTAGCTGACCCCAAAAATCACTGGACATGAAAACAAGAAAAATTTTGCATTCTTATCAAACGATATAAAAAAATATCGTATACTCAGTCTGAAGGAGGTATGGCCTCCTCAAAATTGATTACAGGTATAGATCTGCAATCATAGGACTGCATACATAACTGCTGATCTCAACAGATCCAAACTTATGAACGTTTTAAAACACAGGGAGAAGTCTAAGATGACATCTTTGCTTAGTTAACCAGAAATATTTCAGTATCAAGTGGGAATGGAAATCAAACCAGAAGTAGACAAAAGTCACACAGATGAATATGCTAAAAATCTAATGAAAGAATTTAAAGAGAATGATCAGATGAGAAGGAAATAAATATGATAAATCAATAAATATAGTAACAAATACAGAGATCTCCTGGAACAACCTCAGATTGACCAAACATTTGAAGCAGGAATGGTTAAGGAGAGTAGAACTGAAAACAAAAGATGAATGGTTTTAATAATGGTGGCCCAAAAGAATGGACTGAGGACACTGGTTTACAAAATCCATTGAAAAAGTACAAGAAACAGAAAAACGCAGGTGCTGTAAAAAAGAAATAGAGAAATAGAAACAAACAGTCACACATCTTGTTGCTGGCTGTGATATTCTCATACCAGAGGGCCTATAAACTGAAATGGCAAGAGTTTTGCATTGGGGATTGTACAATCATTGTAATTTCAAAGTAGTTGAGAAGCACTGGAAACAGGAACCACAAAGAATTATAGAGAATTTTAAAGTGCATATCATATGTGAGCATTCATTATCAACAGTTCAAAAAATCATTGCGAGAAAACCAGATATAGTAGTCCATGAGATAAAGACAAAAGTAGTAGTGATCACTGAAATTACTACACCCAGTGATTACAGTGTCTTACATACAAAGAGCAACACAAAGTCATAAAATACCAGGATTTACAGGCAGCAACTAGGACAATGTGGAAGAAGGATACACAGACAGTCCCAGTAGTTGTAGGAGTAATGGGTCTAATAAAACATGAATTTACAGTCATACTTAGATATACTACCGATACAAGTAGCCCCATATGAATTGCAGAAGGAGGAAATTCGGGGCACATTTCATGTGCTGAGAAGGGCATGCTTGGCTACCATCAAAGACTGAAGCAATTGTAATCTCATAAACTTTTATCATACCCTGACATAGGAATGGAGTCCATTCCCACCATGGTACTAAAAACTCAAGACTTGGAGGAATTAAAATAGTGATGCAGTAATGATGTCACAGTGTCATTGCACTAGCTGCATCCACAGCTAGGACAACTGACCAGCCACAGCAGACAAGATGGCTCTCAGGATCCACGGTCATGGCTCCCTGTCAGATTCCATGCATCCTGGGCCTAATAAAGAGTACCATTGAGGTCAACTTCTAGATGACCTGGAGACTCACCCGGTGAAGTGTCACATCTGGGACTGCCCTGAAAACAGCAGTTGGGAATTCAGGGATGGGTGAGTGTGGAAGCTGGAGACAGCAGCATGAGGTTGTGTGGGACTGAGAGATAGAGATAGAGATAGAGATAGAGATAGAGATAGAGATAGAGATAGAGATAGAGATAGAGATAGAGAGAGAGAGAGACAGAAAGTTGCAGAAAGAATATAAAAAAGTAAAGATTTTTTGTGGGGAGAAGAAGATAATTCAAAAATACCAAGCTATATGTTAATTTGTTAATTTCCATTTCATTTTGTGGCACTTAAACTGCAACAGAGCAATACCAAGCTAGTATTATTTTGTTGTGCATATCCCCCTGAAATGGATTGACTAAATTAAGATATGGCATATCACATATCTGTGCAACCATAACTGTAAATCGTAAGTTTCCATTAATACCATTTGTAAAGGGGCTGTCACCCCCCCCCTTAACCATCTCCAACTTTAGAACTAGCTAGTAGGGGGTGAAGAGGTAACTGCCCCCTTCAAATGGAATTAATGGAAAATACAGTTGGCTATTTCATATCCATCCATGATGAAGAAGCATTTCATTGTACTCATAACACAACAGCTGTAGAAATCTGTTCATAGGTTCATATATAGGGGCACACACAGACAGTAATCGAGCCTTTGACCATCACGAGTGTACAGTAATGACCACAAGGGCCTTTTTAAGCCTAGTCATGCATCCCATATCTCTGACAAGTTCTGATACCCTTGATAAGTGTAAGTATGGGCCTGGGAGATGAACCATTTACAGGTTACCTGTGTCCATTAGAGACTTGGGTGCCACCAGAGATGAATTTCCTGTTCCCCATCCAATTGTCCAAGTTGCACTGGAATTGAGTTAGACAGGACCTCTGCTTCACATGCATGGGGAACCTGTTCCATAGACAGTGTAGTCTCTGGCATACATACCTATCTCTCCAGCAGGTCCTCTTTATATCACATGCAAGGTTTAAGTCTTTTGAATGGTTAATTCTGGTGCTATTTGTTTTCTGGATATGCAGGAGGTCCATCAGAGTGGGATCTTCAATGCCCTGTATGCCAGGCATAGATCTTCCCTCAAAAGCCTGTAGGAGACAGAATACAGGGAAAGGGCCTTGAGATGGTTGGAACAGGAAAATTTATGTACACCCTGTATTCTTTTATTGCAGAAGCTCCGTGGACTTTCCAATTGTTGGATCTGCCTGGTTAGGTACATATCAAAGGGGGCACTGTACTCAATGATAGGTCTGATGAATGCTGAATACAGTCGAACAGTGACTTCCTTGGACTTAGATGCCATACCTTTGTTTATAAGTTGTGCAACATAAAATGATTTCCTCACCACTGTAGACTCGTGATGGTCAAAGGCTAGATTGATGTCTGTGTGTGCCCCTAAGTCTCTGACCACTGGATCAACTCTAAGGGGTGTGTTGTCAACATGAGAGTTTCCAGGGATGGATGACTTCCTGAAGGATACTATTATGCATTTCTTGGCATTTAATTTTAGTCCATAACTCTGACACCAGTTGTTTGTCTGTGTCAGCCACTCCTGGTGAACATTTGTTTCAGTGTGAGATTCAATGACAGCTCCTAATTTGCAATCATCTGCAAATTTAGTCAGCCAGAGACCACTGACATTAGCCTTGACTTCAGAGAAGTAAATGCCAAAAAGGAGCGGTCCAAGGACTGAATCCTGAGGGACTCCACTTGTGACTGGCCTCTTTGTAGAGGTGGACTCCCCAATTCTAACTTCCTGGGTCCTGTTTGTGAGCCAGTTGGCTATCCACTGGGTGATATACGGGTTTGTACCTAATCTCTTGAGTTTGTCAACAATGCCTGATTGAGGTATTGTGTCAAATGCCTTGGCCAGGTCAAGGTAGGCAGTGTGAATGATTTTCCCCTCATCCATTGCTTTGGTGACCTTCTCAAAAAAGTCCACCATGCTGAGTAGGCATGATCTGCCCTTTATTATTTATTTATTTATTTATTTATTTATTTATTTATTTATTTATTTTACATTTGTTGACCGGGCTAGTCTAGCTGGATACATGTCCATTTTCAGTAGAGGCCCAGGGAGAAAAGCTCCAAGAAACATACAAAATTAATATAAAAGTCATAACAAGTCAAATTAAAAAAAACAGCTATTGTTACATAAAAACATTAGTTTTTAAAAAGTACAAAATACAATACTCATAGTGAGCATAACATGAACAGTAAGCAGCAAAGGGTAATGTATAAGAGAGGGTACAATATGCACATATGCATGCATTTTATTTGCAATAACATGGTATATTGATTCTTTAAGGATAAGATTATAAAGATGTAGAGCGATTATTAGTGTAAAGGAAAAAAGTTAGTCAGAGTTAGTACAGGAGCATAGCCAGTGTGTATTGATAAATAGTTTTAGATTCCTTTTAAAAAGTGAGAGAGAAGTCTGAGTTGTGAGTTCAGTGGGTAGTAGATTCCATAGTTTTCCAACAGTGTTAGAGAACAGGGAGTCACCTGCTGAGTTGTTGGATCTGGACATATTGATCAGTAGTTTGTTTGAGGAGCGTAAGTTCTTAAGATTATTGTAAGGTGTAACGAGACTAGAGAGTATTGGGGTGTTGGTGAGTTGATACAGGGTCTTCTGGGCTATAGCAAGCTGGTGAAATTGAAGCTGGTTAAGAAATTCTAGCCAGTCTAGTTGTTTTAGATTCAGACAGTGATGAGTTCTGAAAGGAGAGCCTGTAGCAAACCTAGCAATATTATTATAGGATGTTGCCAATTTGTTGAGGTTGTTTTTAGAAAGATTAGTGTATATAGGTGAAGCATAGAGTAGAGTGGAGATTAAGTGAGTTCTGGCTATAGCGGTCCTAACTACTGGTGTAAGAAAGTGTTTGATTCTGTAAAAGGATCCCAGGTTTTTGTTAACTGATTTTATTGTGCTGTTTATATGAGTATCAAAGTTGAGGTTGTTGTCTATTGTTATTCTTAGGAGTTTAGTAGTTAGGTCAGGAAAAATAAGAGTGCAATTATTAGATGTGAGTGTGAGATGTATAGGGGTGGACTTTCGGGTTGGTGTGAAGAGTAACAGTTTAGTTTTTGGGGGGTTAGGAGGAGGCAGCGGTTTGAGAACCATTGTTCTACAGTATTGAAAGCTTTTTGGGTAAGGGACTGTAGTTCAGTTTGAGAAGTGGCTGAACAGATTATATTAGAGTCATTTGCATATTGAATGCAGGTGGTGTGTGGAATTGCTGATTGAAGGTCATTAATATAAATGGAAAATAGGAGTGGGCCTAATATGGAGCCCTGTGGAACACCAAGGGAAATGGAAAGGTGATTAGATAGTTTATTTTGCCAGAGTACAGCCTGCTGTCAGTTTTCTAGGTAAGATTTGAACCAATTTATGGCTAGAGGATCGAGTGAAAACTATTTCAGTATGTGTAGAAGGAGTTGGTGACTAACCATGTCAAAAGCTTTAGATAAATCGATGAAGACTGCAGAGGAAAGAATATTTTTTGTTACGATTTTTGTTGATACAGTCTGTGAAGGATAACAGGGCAGTGGTGGTACTGTGGAAAGGTCTGAATCTATATTGAGAGTTGGCAAGTAAGATGTTATGGAGAAGGTTGTTAAGTAGTTGCTTATGGATGCACTTTTCCATTATTTTTGCAAGAGGAGATAGCAGAGCTATAGGACGAAAGTTAGAAAAGTCATTGGAGTTCCCCCCTTTATGTAGTGGGATGATATGAGAAATTTTCCAGATAGATGGGACAGTTCCTTCACTTATGGTTCTGTTAATCAGAATGGAAATGGGATAGGCAATGGCTTTAGCTCCTTTTTGCAGGAATTCTGCTGGGAGTTGGTCAGCTGAGGGGGTGGTAGGTTTTAATTTTTGGAGAAGGGAGCAAATAAAGGAAGTAGACACTGGTTTTAACTGAAATGATGGGGGTGGGCTTGTAGTAGAAGTAGGCAGTTTTGAGGTATCAGGAGATAGATGGCTAGCAAGAGTTTGGATGGCATCTGTGAAGAAAGAATTGAAGGCATTAGTAGTATGTGTGGGATTCTCGGGGTTAGAGCCTAGTGGGTTGGGAGTGATAGATTGACCTGGGTATAGACGTTTGTTAATGCTAGTCCAAAACTTTTGTGGTTCCTTGTGGTAGGTTTGCTGTAATTGGAGGTAAAAGTTCTTTTTATCTAACAGGATGGCTTTTTTTGTATTATTTCTATGTTGCCTAAAGAAATCCAGAGGACTGGTATACCTGGCTATTTGTGTAAATTGTGTAATTTGTGTAAATTGTACATCATATTATGTCAGCAAAACCGAAAGAACCCTGAGAAAACGGATATATGAACATATGTACGACATAAAAAAATGTAAAGACACAAATGCACTGTACAGACATTCCCAGGTTTGTGAAGAATACAGGTACAGATTTTTTGTACTGGACCAGGTTAAAAAGGACATCAGAGGAGGTCCGTGGGAAGAAAGTATAGGTTATAGGGAGTTATGGTGGCAGTTAGCACTGGAAGCAAATAAAACCCCAGGACTAAACGAATATATCTCTATTCAACCATTACTAAAATTAAAAGCAACCAAGATTTAGATAAATTGGTCTTTTACAAAAAGCCAGTAGATGGCAGTATTTCCTCATACACACCTAAGATAGGGAATTTTAAAGAATCAATTCATTTTACTCCTTTTTTTAATAAAAAACACAATATAACCTGATTTTAATGAATGAATGTAGGAACTGAAGTTGAATACAACAAATGTAATATGTTTTAAAGCAATTTTATTATATTTATAAATAAAAATGAATTATATGTATTTAATGAAAGAAGTTTATATTTTAATGGATTTGATAAATATATTTGCACTACTTAATTAAATGAATGTAGTGATTGGTTAGGGTACTAATGATAATAAGTATATAATAGGGTAGAAACTGTTAATGAAATTGTATCTGATGAAGTCCATTGAGGACGAAAACGCATGGTTTGTTAATAGCGTTCATTCATTGCTATTTTGTTGGTGAATAAAACTTTTGAGCAGTTTGACTACTTCTCCTTTTGGTTTACTTCTTTTTTCATTGGATATGTTGCCTAAAGGTTTGTTGATCTGTAGGATTCTTAGTTGTATGCCATTTTGCCCAGGATTTGTTTCTGAGAAGGACTTTTTGCCTAGTATTATTAGAGAGCCAAGGGGCCGGTTTTGCTTTATTTCTAACAGAGCGTATTGGGGCGTGGTGGTCCAGGATGGCTAAGAATGTGAAACTGAAGTATTCTGCTGCTTCATTGAGTGGCAGAGATTTTAATGGTGACCAATTACATTGTTTGAGTTCTGTTTGGAAGAGTTCTAGGTTAAATTGCTTTTTGGTGCGTACTGTTCTGAATGTGTTAGGGAAAGTTAGGTTGGTTTTATGTCTGATAATATAAGTTAGTGAATGGTCACTTAGGTCATCTGGGAGGGTTCCTGCTTTGTAAGTTAGTATCCAGTCCAAGGTACTCTCTTGGTTGTTGGGTCTATTAGTTCTGGTAGGGGAGTTAATAGTTTGTGAGAAGCCATAAAGGTTAATATGGGTGGTGGGGTGTGTATTACTACAGGACTTCCAGTCGATATTAAAGTCTCCTAGGACTATGGTTTCTTGTGGGAGATTAATAGAAAGCCAGTTAAGGATATTCTCAAGTGTACTTATGTTATTTCCTGGAGGAAGATATATACAGATAATATTTATGGCTTTACATGTGTTGACCTGAAATTTAGCGATAAGTATTTCAGCAATATTGTTTAAAGGTGGAGTAAGCAGTACTAACCTGTAGCTCTGCTTTATAGACGATTGCTACCCCTCTTCCCTTTTTGGCTGTGCGGTCTAGTCTAATGATATTGTAAGCAGGTGGGGTGACTTCATTGTCCTTAACAGTAGGTTTTAGCCAAGTTTCTGATAAACAAAGGATGTCAAATAGGTGGACATCTAGGAGGGCATGAAGTTGAGCAATTTTATTGCAAATGCTGCGTATATTGAGATGTACTATAGAGAGTGAGTTAGAAGGTTTGGTAGGTGCTAGGGTACTAGTTTTATTCGGGTTGCAGTTTGTAGTGGTATGGGTATAGTTTGGGCCAGGGTTAGAATGAATGTCCCCGTCTAGTAAGGAGTGGAGGAGAGTTATGTGTTTAGGGAGGGGCTTACAATAATAGTCAAATAATTTTCTAGTATTTAGGTTAGCATACTTAATGTGTGCTAGTCTATGAAATTTGGCTAGTAGGTAGCTGGGTTTGGATATGAAGTTTAGGAAGTTTGGAGAGATAGCATATGGTGGTGTTGAAGTGTGTTTGGAGGGGAAGAGAAGGGTAGAGTATAGTGGTTGTTCATAGGAGGTTAAGAGATAGGTGGTGGTTAGAGGAGGTAAGAGCTAGACCAAGATTAATAGCTGTAATTGGTATGGGGTGATTGATATAGACATTATACTGGTGTGAGAAGTGGGAGAATAATGGGAGGTAGGGTTTTGTAAGTAAGTTAGCAGATATATCAATAGGTGGGGTTATGTAACAAGGAGGGATGAGAGGTAAGGTAACAGTGGGTGTGTGGTGATAATGGGGGTTGGGCGTGGTAATGATGTGATCTGTTTGATTGGAGTAGATGTAATGGGGGTGTGGCTTTTAGAGGAATAAATGTAGGAGCACTGGGGGCGGGTGAAAATTGGGGGCAGGGTAGGGGAGCGGAGTGAGCCCGCAGGATGAATGGAGCAGGTAGAGACAAGAGAGTAGACTGTCAAGGATGACAAACAGTGAAGTATGAATTCTGCAGGTAACCTTTACAAAACCAAACTGGGTTGGGTCCAGTGTCTGGAGGTTTACTATTTCTCTAGTGATCATCTCTATGAGTATTCTTTCCATGGCTTTACATATAAGACTAGTGAGACTTATGGGTTTGTCCATTCATGAGGCATGGAGCCTGTTCGGAGGCTATAGTTAAATAGTAATTCCAGAGGCCCTGATAGGTCATGCTTCATGCTATTTAGAAGACATCCTGGGATACTGTCTGGGCCCATTGATGCAGTTTTCTTGGTCTTAGAGAGAGCATTAAGAACATGTTTCCTAGTGATAGTAGGGGTGAGTTATATTTGATGATATTTACTGAGGGAAGTTTGAGTGTGAGAGATGGGTAAAGCTGGAGCTGAATTCATCAGCCAGGATGTTTGCTATATCTTTTGGCTCAGTATAGGTGGCTCCATTTACAATGAGCTCTGCACACAATTGTGTATTACATCAAAGATGTAGGTTGGGTGGAGACAGTGAGGCTCAGACCTTTGGTGACAGTTTGCAAGGGATACTAGCCAGATGGTGGGAGACTAACTTCGCAGGAGGTCCTACTTATAGAGACATTTTATCTACATTTATATGTATTTTTAAATGTAAAAGGGTTAGATGACAAATGCATTTTTACAGTGCCCCTTCTGAAATTATGGGTGGAAAAAGTATAATACAGAACAATAGAGAAGTTTTCTTCTTCTTTTTTATATCAAAATAATTTTTTGTATGCACATTTTGTTTATGTATATCATACCAAAATTATACATTTTGTTGATAGATGATTAAACTATTCTAAGTGCAAGAGATATTAGGTTGGTATAATTTCATAACAGCGATCTCAAAAAGGTCAATCCCGCTTCCGTGAACACCAAAATGCGAATGTCCCAAATGACGAAAACCACATATGCGAACGGCTAAATCTCGCCCCATTTTGACCCATGGTAGCACTGGTGTGGAGGTGTGGCGTGGCTGGAAATGTTGAAATTCGACATTAATTCGACATTTTAGAAGTGTTGCGGATTCGATTTCGCAGAAACGGGTCGACGATGGGGTCGGTCAATCATATGTGATTGACGATATGAAGGTAAACCATTAAGTTTTCATTTTATTTTGGTGCTGCGGTAGCATTGTCACCTCACAGTAAGACGTTGTCCTGTTTGATTCTCAGCTAGAGTGTCTTCTGTGTGGAGACATGCATGAATGGGCGGACCTTCGTTGAAGGTTGTGCATCAGGGCCAGCAACACGGCACATAAAAAATCTACTGCCAATCATTAGCGGACCGGAGTTCCGCTGTGGCGACCCCTAAGCGGGAAAAGCCGAAAGGCACAACATTGTGTTTCCAATTTTTTTATGTGTAGTTTGCCTTTTGGTCACCAGATGGAGACATCCTGTACTTTGTGAGCTTCTTTTAAACATTTTCTACTAGTTTTTTTTTTTACTAGAATTTTTCCAAGTTTTTTAATTGCATTTAAATTCAAATGCAGTCTTTTGACTAAGGATTTTAGATGTTAGACACAACTTTGTGTCGATGTTATAGACTGTGTTAGAAGTGTTTTTTAGTATAGTGTTTGAGTATATGATGACAGAGTTGCATGAATATTCATGACTTTAATTGATGACTTTTAGTTGGTGAATTTATAACTCATTACTGGTATAAGTGGGGGGGGGGGGTTGTGCTTCTGTTTTAATTCATCTAAGTCTGTGGATGAAAATGTATTTACCTGAGCATTTATGTGAAAATAAAAGTTGTATTTATATATCCTTGGGTGTATTTGGAGTGTGGTTCTTCATGGCCATCTGAACTGCTTAGATTTTTTACAGTGTGCTTTTACTGTTGTCTCAGAATGACTGCATCTCTGGAGCTTACAACTTTAGTTATTCATCACTTCCCAGGCTCTTAAGCTTAGTTCCTTCGAAACATCTCATACTATTTTCACTCTGTTCCCTTAGCCAAACTGCTACTGTTTCCTAACAGTCGGTTGAGCCATTGGGCTTCCTCCTGTTGAACATGGCTGCACTTCCCTTACTATATAAAACTTCTCCAGAAAACTGAACTGACTCCCTTCCAGTCAGCAAAGCATACTTTTCTGCACAACATGAATGCCATGTCTTTCATTTCCTTTATATTTTTTATACTGCTAGCCTAGGGAGACTTATATAGCGTGATTTCAGATTGTATAGATTTTGGTATCAACAGCCAGTAAAATAGAGAAACTCATTCATTATGCAACCATAGACAGTATAGCTGTACACTGTCAGAACTGAATGCAAAATATTGAGACTTCTTCCTTTTGTGAACTTGTCACCACCTAATTTTTTTAAATGTATGAAATGTCTGCATTTAATTACTTTCTTTGATTATTTTGCACTGAAGCATAGGCAAATAGTAAAATTTCCACCACTCAAGTTTTGCATGCATCAAGATGAATTATTGACACGTGTAGTAATGTGACAGCATGCATAACATCAATCTATTTCATTTGACATTTTGAATGTTGAAATAGTGTTCAACTAATTTAAGTAGATACACACACACACACACACACACACACACACACACACACACACACACACACACACACACACACACACACACACACACACACACCACACACACACACACACACACACACACACACACACACACACACTTGAAAATATTGCTACACTGCAGAACTTAAGGCTCTTTACCTGCCACCTGTAGATACATGCTTCTCTACCTTTAACTGGATTTTGAGATATTTGTTTTCCACATTTGTAGTTTCACAACTTTTTGAAGGGTGGGGATCTAAGGCAAAGCTACTGAAAATGGTGCTCTCTAAATTACTGTATATCATAGGTTCATAGGTTCATAGGTTCATAGGTAGGTACTAGGCTATCGGCCCTGGGGCCTATACAGTCCCAGCCAAAATGGTACCCTGGCTTTTGCCACCCAAGAAAATTATTTTCCTGTGCCACTGCCGAGCAGAGCCACAGAGGTGATCCCCGGGGTGAATTTCCTATTTCCCATCCAATCATCAAGATTTTTCTTGAAGAGTGCTAATGAGGAGCTTTGTTTGATATAGATAGGTAGTTTATTCCAGAGTATGGGAAGTCTCTACGACAGGAATCTTTTCCTCCGGCATGTTCTGTTTATTGTGGTGACAAGGTTTAGGTCCCTGGAGCGTGTAGCTCAGAGGGATTGGGATTTCTTTAAGTGGAGCATGTCCAACAGCTCTGGGTTTGACATAGCTTTGTATGTTAGGCAGAGATCACCTCTGAGTAGGCGATATGCAATGGAGTAAAGCTGGACTTTTTTGAGACGGTCTGCATAGGGCATCTGTTTGAGGCCAGTAATCCTCTTTGTGAGGTATTTCTGTGTCCTTTCTTGTTGTTGTAGATGTCTTGTGAGGTACATACCAAAAGGGGCGTTGTATGCTATAATGGGTCTAATGAGTGATGAGTAGAGGGGAACAATGACCTCTTTTTTTCTGGATGAGAAACCTTTTGTAATGAGGTGTGCCATGTAGAAGGATTTCCTGACTACTGTGGCAATGTGATTATCAAAGGAGAGACTACTGTCCACCTGTGTCCCAAGGTCTCTTATCACACTTTCGGTGTTAAGTATACTACCGCCTATGTTGTAGTTCATGAGTACAGAGCTTTTACCAAAGGGGATGACAATGCACTTTTTGGCATTGAGCTTGAGGCCATGGCTTTGACACCAGGCATCTGTCTCAGTGAGGCCCTTTTGTAGGATGTCCACATCATTAGGAGTTTCGAATATGGCTCCTAGTTTGCAGTCATCTGTGAACTTCATTAGCCAAAGACCTTCTGTGTTAGCCTGTACTTCAGAGAAGTAGATATCAAACAGGAGAGGACCCAGGACTGAACCCTGTGGTACTCCACTTGTCACTGGTCTGAAATCGGATTTGGCGTCTTCTACTTTCACAGTGTGGGTTCTGTCAGTGAGCCAGTTGGCAACCCATCTTGTGACATAGGGATTTATACCTAGTTTAGTGAGTTTATCTATAATTCCAGAGTGGGGGATGGTGTTGAAAGCCTTGGCAAGATCTAGATAGGCTGTGTGAACCACCTTACTATTGTCTATGGCTTTGGGGACTGCTTCAAAGAAGTCTATCAGGTTTAGGAGACATGATCTGCCTTTTACAAACCCGAACTGGGTGGGGTCCAGAGTTTGGAGATTACCATTGTCTTTGTTTATAAGTTCCATGATGATACGTTCTATGGCCTTGCAGACCAGGCTCATCAGGCTAATGGTATGATTGAACATGGTACTTAGGTGGGATGTCAGTTCATTCTGTAGTTCATGTAGAACGCAGCCTGGGATGTTGTCTGATCCCATGGATGCTGTGTTCTTGGCTTTGGAGAGTGTGGTTTTTACCTGTGCAGCCGTAATTACAGGAACTTTGCATTCTTCCGGTATAGAGATGGTCTCTTTAATGGGTGAGAGGGGGTAAAGTTAGCACTGAAACTATCTTCCAGGATGTTGGCAATATCAGTTGGGTCTGTATATTTAGTGCCATTGTGCTGTAACTCAGAGCAGATCTGAGTGTTGCTATTGAGATTCTTGACATAGCTGTAGAATGCTTTGTGGTTGTCTTTAGAAACAGTGGCCATTTTGTTTTTGTAACTAGCTTTGGAGGATTTTATCAGGGATCACACCTTCTTACTGAGGCTGACCAGGGAGCTCCTCCACTTATGCAATTTTACTCTCTTTTGCAACAGTTTCTTCCATCTTTTGTACAGTTTGTTTATAGCAGGGGACCACCAGATTGGCTTCCTTTTTTTGGAGGATAGCATCTTGGTTCTGTTTGGGATAGCATGATCCATGCACTCGTGTAAGTGCTTATAAAGTGCAATTGTGTAGGATTCAGTAGTCGTAACTGTATTGTCCATCTGCATGGTTGTCATGAAGTTCATCACTTCTGTCTTGAAAAGCATGAAGTTGGCTTTGGAAAATTTTTTACCATGGTTTCCTTAATGGGGGAGTGGGGGCAGGATGTGGATATCTAGGGTAATTAGCTTATGGTCGGATCGGACCAATGAGGAGTTGACTTCAGGTGTGGAACTCCGGTCACTCACGTTGGTAATGACTAGATCTAGGATATTGTTGCCCCTGGTGGAGGTGTGGATAAGTTGATCCAGGGCATTGGAATTTATGAATTCCAGAAAGCGTTGAGCAAAGGAGTTGGTACATGAGTAGTTTTCCCAGTTAATGGTGGGGTAGTTTAAATCACCCATTATTAGGGTGTTTGGTTGAACCCTAATATTTTCCAGTATCCAGGGGATTGGAATTTATGAATTCCAAGAAACGTTGGGCAAAGGTGTTGGTACACGAGTAGTTTTCCCCGTTAATGGCAGGGTAGTAGAAATCAGCCGGTATTAGGGAGTTTGGTTGTATCTTAATATTTTCCAGTATGTTTAGAAAGGTGTAGTGAGAATCTTGGGGCATGGTGGGGGATCTGTAGCAAGCTGCAATTTGGATTGCAGTCTTACCTAGTGTTAGTTGTACCTGGAGAATTTCAGATCCATTGTGTTGGGCAACTAGCCTGGTGGTGTGAATATCCTTGGTGAATATGGACACTCCTCCACCTTTAGTGTTTCGGTCCTGGATTGGTGGCTGAAAAGTGTGGTAAGAGTTAAGACCTTAGCATGTATAATATAGCAGCAAAACCACACCAGACAGACCTTACTTAAGCCTTGAGTGATTGTGGCAGCAAATACAGGTAAAAGATCAGATGCCTGTGAAGTAATATCAGCGTATCAAAACTGGAACTAGGTTACAACATAGCCAACAAGTATGCAGGTGTAAATATAGCTTGGATTATATTAATATCATCACAGAACAGTTGCCAGAATATTTATAAACAGCAGCTAACACAAACCCAATGCAGTAAATGGGAGCACATACACAGCAGTAGGAAATCAGCAAATCCATTCCACCGGAAGTCAGAGAAGTGTAGCGGGAAAGTACAGGGGAGGAAAAGAGAGTGCGCCAAAAACAAACAGGGGGATTTAAATGGTGCAGGCAGTCAAGGGAAAAAGAGGTGTACCAAATGAGGAGAGGAGGAAGGGGGCAGGTACAGGCATCAGACTACACCGGAAAGAGAATGGATGGAGCATGTACCAAATGAGGAGAGGAGGAGGGGACTGGTACAGGCATCAGACTACACCGGAAAGAGAATGGATGGAGCATGTACCAAATGAGGAGAGGAGGAGGGGACAGATACAGGCATCAGACTACACCGGAAAGAGAATGGATGGAGCATGTACTAAATGAGGAGAGGAGGAGGGGACAGGTATAGGTATCAGTGTACACCTGAAAGAGAATGGATGGAGCGTGTACCAAATGAGGAGAGGAGGAAGGGGGCAGGTACAGGCATCAGACTACACCGGAAAGAGAATGTATGGCCAGAAAACAAAAACAATCAGTTGAACCTACCACATTTGTAGTTGTGCTTTCAACTCCTTGCTACTATATTTATATATTTTCCAAATTTCGTGCACTAGCAGGTATCCTGAAGATTTTAGCTGTAATAGCTGGCAAAGCTGCCCCGTTTCAGAATTTACCCAGGCATCACTTCTTTCTCTCTTGCTCTTCTCACTCTCATATAGAAGAGCTGTCAATCACTTCAGCCTGGCCTGTCAATCACTTCAGCCTGACCTGTCAATCACTTCAGCCTGGCCTTATAACCTATCCTACTGGAAGCCTGAATCCATTCCTGAACTCAGTTTGCTAGCAGTACAAATTGATGAATGCCTCTCTTCCTTTTGACTGGCAGAAGAATCTCTGCTTTTGGAGATACAAATGGACTTACCCTGCCCTGAATACTACTATACCATGCACCTTCCTCTATACATAAGACATATATGCAGATTTTTTTTTCCTTTTTTGTGGTGGTAGTGGTGGTACGGAACAATAGAAACAAAAATTATTTGCAATATACTTCACCATCAAGCTTATTACATTATTATGGAAATGGTTAGTCAGTTTCTGCTAGCAGGACAGTACAGCAGAAACAGGGGTTAGCATTATCAGCTATTATTACAAAAATCTTCAAGTTGCCTTCAACAACAGTTTAAGAAAATCATAGTAAATCATCTGTAATATTCATTACTGGATACAGATCACTGTTGCAGTAATATAAAGCTATGCAGTAGTATCCTGCTAAGGATATCAAACATCTAGCCAGAATACTAGTGATCTCTGGTGTCTTCTCATTCTCCATGCATTCACTCAAGCACGTAAGCATACACAGGATATGCAGGTACCAAAATTCAGAACGTTCTTGATTTTGGTTTGCTTAGTCAGAACACAGGTGTGGACTCACTACACAGATTTAGGACAGACTCTCAAAAATGGATTTTATACCCAGAGCTCTTCCAGGAGATTGTCCACCTGTCAGGATCCCCCTGAGTAGATCTACTTGACACTATTCATAACAGACTGTTACAACATTTCTGTACCAGGACACCTTACAGAAAGGCTTGAAAAAACAGATACCTTTTCTTTCTCATGGACAACAAAATTCCTTTATGACTTTCCCCTATTTTCCCTACACCAAAAGACTTGTTAAAGATAAAAAAGGACTCTCCAAAGGTACTCCTGGTAATTCCCTTTTGGCCCAGACAATATTGTTTCTCCCTTCTCATGTACCTGGTCAGGGGTAAGTGCCAAAAACTTCCTCACAAAGTGGATCTGCACACACAGAACAAGGGCTCTCTCATCCACCTCAACATTCACAACCTATACCTGACTATTGGGATGGTAGGTTTTGATCTCATTTAGGCACCTCTTTTCAGAGGATAATCAACTGTTATTAAAGGAAGCTAAAAAAATGCTACTAGAAAATTATAGTTTGCCAGTGGAAAATATATTCTAGCTGGTGCCATAAGAGAGATCATGGTCCATCCCAGGCAGAGGCTCCAGTGTTTTACAAGTATCTGAGCGGATTTCTCAAACTAGGCCTGTATTACACTTTTATCAAAGTGCATCCATTGGCCATTTTGTTTGTCTGCTATTGGATCCCTTTCTTATTTTTTAAAAGTGAAACAATTCTTAAAAATGGGTTTTAACTATCAGACCTCCTGGAAAACAGGTGGCTCTGCTTGGGGATCTGAATTTTGTATTAGAGAAGCTGGCACTGTCTCCATTTGAACCTGCATCTATATACTGTTTCCCTGAAATTTTTAACCTGAAGACAATTTTACTAATTCCTCAGACTTTGGCCAGACAATTAACTTAGTGGTAAGCCTTTATGTTTCCCAGCTCTTTTTGATATTTCATAAAGACAGGGTGACTCTATGAACCAATCCACCTACTTGCCTAAAGTGATGTCTAAATTTACCGCAGATCAATGTATTCATCTCCCTGTGTTCTTTCCTGAACCTAAGAACAGGGAAAGAGAATTCAATACTCCTTGGATTTCCACAGGCAACCTGGGAACCACTTGGACAGAAAGAAAATATTTTAGAATGTCTGATCAACTCTTTATTTTGTTTGAAGGCAGGAAAAAAGAGCAGCCGATTTCCTTGGAAACTATTTCCAAATGGATGTTTCAGGCTATTCAGTTCTATTATTCTCACCATGCAAAAAACACTATTCAGAAAGTCAGGTCTCTCTCCCACAGAGCTGTGGCTACCTCTGCAGTCTTTTGGAAAGGAATAGACTCTAATTTTAGAAGCAACGGCTGGACCATCTGCACACACTTCACCAATGCACTACAAGACTGACTCATTTTCCAGAGACAGAACAAGGTTTACTAAATGCATTTCTTTACTTTGAATTTGTTAACCAGGGTAGAACACTGATCCCATTCGATGCATTTTATTCTCAGCGCAGAGGTAAACACAATGTGACATTATGTACAGAGTGAATGAGAAAACATAATTAGTACAGTACATGTATCATGTACAAAATAAAGTCTCCAACGTCTTCTGTGCTCTGGTCCTTTCCCCCCTGCCCCAGTTTCCCTAGTTTGACATTTATCCAGTATAGCTTTATGCTACTGCAACAGTGTCTAGGGGTGAACATAGTACAGTTATATAGGTCAACTTACCATAAAAATAGATGTTCTAAGTACTAACTCCATCCCTTCCACCCTGCCTCCCTCCCTCCCTCCGTCCCCTTTTTTAGCGTTCTACCTTCTTTTAGCTAGGGTGGGACCCCAGTCACTTTTATGCACTTCTTACATAAGTTGGCAATGAATGACTTGACATAATTTGGCTTCAGCATCCCTTTTTGGGGCTAAAAAAGCTCTAAATCTTGGCGCCTGTACATCCTGCTTATAACAGCATGCTTGTGCATGACGATGATGTCCAAAAATGTTAGCATTCTGGCTGGATGCCAAATATTTTGACATGAATCATCCACATATATCATTATGCTATTGCAACAGTGATCTATTTGAATATCTAGTGTTGTGGTAATTTAATTGACACAACTGTGCTTTCCTATGAAGCTAATTATTTACGTGCACACATTCTTCAATCCTTATAAAACAATAAAAATAATTCATTTGAGAAAATTAACAATTGCATAAATAGCTGTTGCTAGATGATGAAAATTCTTTGACCCAATTTTGAATGAACGACTGAAAAGAATCACTACCTCTACATTGAGCAGAAGAGTCTATATTAGATAAACGAAAGTTTATCTAATCGAACGCTGACATCATCGGAAATCCTGGAACTCGATATTGCAATTGTGAGATTGTGGTACAGTGAAGATGGGAATATTTGCCCTTTCCTCACTGTAGTGTGATCTCGGAGTTGGAATATATATTTAGTGGGGGGTGTGGGGGACACAGCCCCCCACAATTGCAATTTCGAGTTCCGGGATTTTCAATGATGTCAGCGTTCAATTAGATAAACTTTCATTTATCTAATATAGACCCAAACAGAACATAGGCTGGAGAAGAAAAGACATGGGGACAGATAATACAGACAAATAATAATAACCAAAACAAATCTTGCAAACATAATTCCTGTGGCCATAAGCTGAGAAGCCTTTGGGCACTATTATTGTTTCTTCAGTTTATGGAACTGCTCTTCAGTTAGAAACTGTGGCAATGTTATGAATCCTACGTTTGTTCAAATAACTCAATTGTTTTTTTTTACTTCTTTTGAATTCTAGAAATTACTGTACCAATACTGTGTAGCACCACATGACATTTAATGGGGTATGACTACTTCAGTAAAAACGTTTTTTAAATAAAGCATTAGATGAATCACTGTGGATACTAGTTCCAGAGGCATTGTACTAGTGAAGGGACAAACATGAACATATGTGTGCAGTTAGGAAAAGCAAGAATGTGAGACATTTGTACCCATTAAAAACAGGATGGGAGAAGTAGGAGGCTCTGTAAAAGAGGACTGTCCACAGAAAACAGAATGAATGACAACCTTAGTCATAAAAATAATGCAACATGAAGCTAGGAAATGTACTATATCACTGCTGTGCAGGGCATGAATAAGGACTCACATCTGAAACATTGGTTTGCAGAATGAATTGCAGAGTAATTTTTTATTGGATTAGTTGAGACTTGTTGATTGCGCTTTTAATATTACTGCAACATTATGAGCTGAACAAAGAAGCCATAACAGTATACCGAGTGCTAAATGTGAGTGAACACTGACACATATATTTTTAATGGCTGGGGAAGTTGTTAAGTTGTTGCCTCACAGCAAGAAGTTCTCTGGTTCAATTCTTGGCTGGGGTGCCTTCTGTGCAGAGTTTACATGTCCTCCCTGCATCCGGGTTTCTTCCAGGTGCTTCGGTTTCCTCCTATGTTACAAAGTTAGAGCATTTTTTTCCTGGGCCTCCACTGAAAATTGTCTTCATTCAAAGTCAGAGTTTCCCACTAAACAAATATTAAATAAAAATAAAATAAATAAATAATGGCTTCCACTGTGGCTGGTGATCACTGTTTATTGTAAGGATGACAGCCAGCAACCTTATTTAAATCACTTATGTAGGGCTCCTTGGCTATCAACAGGCCATCTCCATTCAGTTTAACACAGATGAAGACATGTTCATTAATATTCACTAAGTAACATGCAGATATCCTAATCAGTATTCATCACATGGCAACACTGATTCTTATTGTCAGATCATTTAAATGTTTTGCTGATTTGTATACTTTCCTGTTGGACAAATGTGTTTCAATTGCTCCTGTGTGCAAGCCAATATAAAAGATTCACAAAACGTGACCACAAGGGGAGGCAATATCACACATTGTTGTGATTATTATTATTACTTTGTTATTATTATTATTATTATTATTTATTATTATTATTATTATTTTATTGTTACATTGTTTCACTGTTTTACTAACTAGTCAGTACTGTAAGAACTGTCCTCTAGCATAAGTGTCTTTAAACACTATATTTTGTTACAACCCGGAAGAAGAAGAGTCTGGATTTACTGGCTACAATCACCATGAGAAACAATGTGAACTACTTTTGTTTGTCTACTATAATCAGTAATAAGTCATTATAGAAAATGTGGCACAGAAATAGTGACACCTACCACAAGGTCAGTTGGCGCAGTGATTAGCATTGTCCCTGCATAGTAAGAGGTTCCTCGGTTCGATTCTTGGCTAGAGTGCTGTCTGTATGTCCTGTCTGCAATCATGTGGGTCTGGTGTGGATTACTCCCAGATTACAAAGTCATGCAGCTGGAGTGTTTTTTCCCCAGGCCTCCACTGAAAATGGGCTCTGTCCCAGTCAGACCTTCTGCAAAAAAAAAATTAAGTAAAAAGTTAAAAGTGCATGAAGCTTTTCAAATGTTTCTTTCTGTCTTAATGAGTTTTCAGTATCCATTCCCAAAGTTGCAAAATGCGTATTGCATCCTTTTTTCTTACAAGTAATAACCACCATTTTCCAGGGATAAAGAAATCAACATTACTAGGTTACTACAATTGCAAGAGTAAAACAAATGGCAATAACAAATGGCTGTAAGCAAAAAAGTAGACATTAAAAGGCAAGTAGCAGCAGAATCTATCTAATAGAAAATATTCTGTTTGTTATTTTTGGTATCAGTTACTTCCTAACTGAAACCATCTGATACATTATATGACTAAACGGAACACAAACAGCATATTCGTTTACAGAAGACAAAGTGTAGGGTTAGGGGATGATAAGTAAAGGTCCTTGTAAAAGCACAGCCAGCCAGGTTCTGAAACCCAGCTCATGCACAAACTAGTAATACTACACCGAGGGTCTTGCCTGCAGCACTAATGCATGTGCAGTGTTGTGTTACTACTTAACGGAGACATTGTTACTCCAACATCAGTGATGTGGCTGAGATTCTTGTTGGTCTCCATGACTGTACACTTAACATATGACCCGTACATCCCAGAAACAGTACTATGCATCTGTCAGCTAACACTCTTTTGATTACCACAATGAAATATATTGTGCATAGCACCATACATTTAATTTCAGTGGCACACTGTTACCTTTGTCTTGTAAATCCAATGACTAGTAAATCATTTGAATACGATACATTTGTTACCTGTAATACTCAGAATATAATATATCAGGCTGCATGTAATGCGTGCAAGACTTTTTGTACAGGTGAAAGTAACAGAAAACTAAAAGAAAGAATCATTGAGCACATATCAAGATATAAGAAAAAAGTACTTACTAATACTTGGGCTAAACTTGCTAATGCATTTGGAAGCAATCATACTTTTAGTTTTAGAGTTATATAAAGCAGAATATAGGTGGATCACCCATTTACATGCTGATAAGAAACCAGGACTAAATATGGCTGTCAGTATAAAAACCATTGCTAAAGAAGGGGAAAAACTGTATAAAACTGTGCATTTAAGATTTTGTGTCTGTGTTTGAGGGACTTCTAAATATTTATTATAATGTCTTAATTCATTGAATGATTAAGTGGGCAGACCTATTGTTATTTGTGGGATGTAATCTTATTTTATGTAATGCACTGAAAATAAATGATTCTGCCTGAAAAGTTTGTTGTTTTAGAGATTTATTAAGCAGGGTGATCGTTCCTGTGTTTTGGATTTATTGGTTGTTTCATTTTTTTTTGTACTTTTTACTACTGAACTCCATATTTTGGCATCTGGAAATTGTGCTTTTTTATGTGTTTTTGTATTCTTAGAATAATAGCCAGTTGTATAAAACAATAGTGCAAGTATTACGTTTCTTTGGGAAAACCATGTGATGAAAGGTGACCATCTTTGATTGGCTGTTGGCTGGACTGCGTGCCCTGGTTTCTTTTTGCATTTCTCATGAATTGTGGAATTGTTACAGGAATAGCGAATAGTCCCCTTTAGGAATGACAGCCTGTTTCACAAAATTTTCTGTGATTAGTCCTGATTAGAAGCATCTTTGTCTTTGTGAAGTGCGTATAGTCTTTTGCTGGCTGCAACAATGCTGGTCTTCAGGCAGGAGAATGTGGAGGAACTGTATGTAATGGGAGAAGAGCATGGGAGTGGCCAGTGTGCCATTATGAGAAGATGCAGAGAGAAGAGCACAGGAGATGATTATGCTGCAAAGTTTATTAAAAAAACGCCGTCTTTCCTCCAGTCATCATGGTGTGAGCATAGAGGAGATTGAGCTGTAGGTTAGCATCCTGCAAGCAATCAAACACCCAAATATCATTACCTTGCATGCCAGGTATGAGAATAAGACCGATGTGATTCTTATCCTGGAGCTTGTGTCTGGGAGTGAACTTTTTTACTTCCGGGCAGAAAAAGAGTCACTTACTGAAGAAGAGTCAACACACTCCTTGAAGCAGATTCTGGAAGGTGGTCATTATCCACATTCCAAAAATATAGCACACTTTGACCTCAAACCCGAAAACATCATGCTTTTAGACAAAAATTTCCCTAATCCACGCATTACGCTGATTAACTTCGGAATTGCACACAAAATAGATGAAGGGACAGAGTTCAAAACAGAGTTTGTGGCTCCAGAAATAGTCAATTATGAGCCATTGGGTCTGGAGACAGACATGTGGAGCATTGTTGTTATCATATACATTCTCTTGAGTGGGGCTTCACCTTTCCTGGGTGAAACAAAACAGGAAACCCTAGCCAACATCTCAGCAGTTAACTACGATTTTGATGATGAATATTTCAGCAACACCAGTGAACTTGCTAAGGACTTCATTCAAAGATTGTTGGCTAAGGATCTATTGAGGACAGCCTGCAACATCTATGGATTAAAGTGATCAAGAGGAGAAACGTTCGACAAGGGGACAATGACAAGAGATCTGAGAGACGATGGCTGAAAACAAACATGACTGAAGGAGTGCACCATTAAACCTCACTCCAGCATGCCACCTAATAACACTTATGTCACCTTTGAGAGGTACACCAAAGTCGTGGAGGAGATCATCGATGCTGAGGAAAGCTTGAAGGAGCTGGAAAAGAGTAAAACGTCTTCACAGGATGATATTGAAGTGTTGGTATCTATCTATGAAGAAAGGAATCCTGGTACAATGAATCTTCCCAGGATGATACTCAAGCGTTGATATCTATCTATGAAGAAAGGAATCCTGGTATGATGAAGAGAATGAGAGTATTCGCCAGGACCTGCGACAACTCCATGATGACTTAATGAAGATGCAGTTTATGAAGAAGCAGACACAGGATGACATCAAGGCTGCCCAGCTGTTTGCCAATTCCTTGAAGCATCGTTTTGGGAAAATGGAGAACCGCTATGAAGCCCTGGCAAAGCTGGTTGCATCTGAGCTTAAATGGGTGGAAGAACTAATGAAATTATTTGAGCAGGAGAGGACAGAGAGTGAAGGTGAAAACACGGGGCTGTGTTAGCTCCGGTTATTCTGAAATTGAAACAGAACCAAATACTTTTAAATGCCACTTATTACTGAGATGCGCTCAGGTGTAGTCTAGAAGTCAAAATGGACTTCTTTTAATTTACTGTGGCTTTGGGATGTCATGAGAGGATGTTGTCTCATTTTTTTACACAGAGTCCATTTAGTTAGAATTTATGCATGATTTCAAACTATGCAGCTCCTGCTTTTTGGGGTACTGTTTTTGTTGCTGTGCTTCATTTTTCCGTCATAAAATATGACAGGGACATCATTCGTCATATGTAATGTAGCAAAGGCCCTTGCTAATCGTGTTGTCCAGACTGATGACCTTCATGCTGCTCTTGAGCAACTGGGAACTAATGTCGGATGGCACAATGCCAGGGCACTTCTATGGGCTAGGCTTGTAAAGGCTCAATGGCCATTAGCCTAGTACACACCTATGAACCTATGAACCCTATTACAGAATATGGGCCTGTTGTTTGTACATATAGAGGACAGAATTGTGGAAATAGGTTAGAAATTTTGTCATGTTATACTATAAATGATGGACGTATTAGGGAGATTTCACAATGGTGTATAACAATAAGTATGATGAGGCTTTTGGTGCTCGTATAGCAATTTCACACATAAGGATCAATCCTTGGACTCCTACTCTTCTCTGTTTACACCAATAATCTACCTCTGCCACCAAACATGGCACACTCATACAATACGCAGATGACTCAACCATCATCTGCTCAGCCCAGTCCCTACCCAAACTGCAAAAAGTCACACAGGAAGCCTTTTCCTCTGTTGAAACATGGTTATCCGATGCCCAATTAATACTCAACCCAAAACTAAACTACTCATCTTCCAACCCACCAAACATACTCAAAACAACTCTCACTTTAACATCACAGCAAAAGACAACACCACTATATACCCAACTGAACACACCAAATTGCTAGGAGTGGAAATAGACAATAAACTAAAATTTGACATTCACATATCCATGACCATAAAAAAGTCCACAAAAATCTAGGAGCATTATACAGAAATAAGCAATTTCTCACCAAAGCAGCAAAGATTTCAATAGCAAATTCCCACTTTATCTCCACCCTACTTTATGCCTCTCCAATATATACCAACCTAAGGCAATGTGATCTAAACAAGCTAGAGACCTGCCACAACAAAATCGCCAAATTCGCCACAGGGGCATCCTACCGTAGTCACCACTGTCTCTCACTTGCTGAACTGGGCTGGCTTGAACTCCCTCTTCTCCTTCAGTGGTATCAACTCTCACTCGCCCACAAACTAGTAAACCATCCACTAAATGTCCCATCCCTCCAGAATCTACCCCAACCCTATCGCACCACCAGACCACTAAGATCCAGCAACAAAAATCACTTACAGATTACTAAAGCCAATAACTCTGCTGGTGAAGCACTATTCTCTTGCGCCATAGCCAAATTATGGAACTCACTCCCACCCACAATTACTTCCATACCATCATGCACCCACTTCAAAACTTTACTAAAAGCGCACCTAAAAACATGCTGGCTATGCCCTTGCAACTCCCACTGTAATATCATCCACCCCATCCAACCACTACCTTTCTTTCCACTCCACTAGCTACCTTGATTATAGCAAGCTCAGATGCTCATAAGCCTAGTACTTATTATACAGCAGAAACTTCTCATTGTAACATTTGTTAATGTCTGTTATGTACTTCACTGATAAAGATTCTAGCTGTCTACTGATGTGCTATGTTCTTCATCTGTAAATATGTTGTAAGTAATTGCTATGTTAAATTGTTAATCGCTATGTAATCCAATGTAACTACTGTCTGTTTATTTTACTGTGGAGCTTTTCTCCCTGGGCCTCCCCTGAAAATGGACCTATGTCCAGTCGGACACTCGCGGTCAACAAATTTAAATAAATAAATAAATAAAATTTAGAGGGTTGGGCACTTTTTTTTAAAAAACTAGGAGCAATAACTTGTTTGTTGATGTTAAAACAAAGTAAAAATAATTTTTTTGGGAAATTCTTTTCATTACTAGACTTATAGATCGTGGAATTAACTTCCAGTTAGAATAAGGAAGAAAGAGACTTTATCCCAATTTAAGTACAGTTTTGATAGTTGGGTGGGGAGGAGGACTTTTGATTGTAGATTAATTTAGTTTGATGGCCCTTTAAGGCTATGAATTTGGTGCTGCAAACATTGAACATGCAAAATCTGTCCATCCATCCATCCATCCATCCATCCATCCTCAATCCCTTTTCCCATTTCACACATGGGTTCAGGGTGTCACTTCTGCAGTGACAATAATCTCAAGCAAAAGATTACACCGCCGGGTGGCTAGTTCTACCACAGTAGTTCATTCGCACCACTCACAGACAGACAGACAGACAGACAGACAGACACACACACACACACACACACACACACACACACACACACACACACACACCTACACCCAATTTAGAGTGTCCAATCCACCTACTGCATGTCTTTGGAATGTGGGAGGAAACCAGGGTCAATAAAAATGGAAGCTTATCATAAGCATTTGGCAGATAATTGTACTGACTGTTGCATGCATTTGTGCTGATCTCAGAAAAGTACTGATTAGGAAAGTGCTGTGTTTTATGTGGCAAAGAGGTGCATGGGATGAATCAAAGATTAGTTGCAAATAAGATCAAAACCTTCTTAATGTAGCCTCTGCATTGTGGTGGGGTGGGGGTAGGGGGTGGCTCTTTTTTAGTCTCTGCTATCATCCCGCAACAGGTCTTTGGCAATTGTAGCATTTAATCAGCCAGGCAGATCAGCAGAATAAACAACAAGCTAGAATGGAATGCAAAATTTTATAAAGTTTGTTTTAGTAGGCACTTTTGTAATTGATTTAATATCTACCCATTCATCAGAGTTTATGTATAAAACTAGGAATTAGGTCAAATGTTATTTTTTTATAAAAAAGTCAGTAAAATACCACAAGTGTTAAACAAAAGGAATGTATCAGTAATCAATGTCTATACATTGTGTGGGGTACACACCTATGAAAGCGTTAGTGTTGTTTTGTGTTTGGATGTCGTCTGTTCTGGAATAAACTACTTTGAAACTGGAATCTGCAGCCTGCTCCTGGTCCTTCTTTGGTTTGTTTACATTTGGACTATATTTGTTTTTTGGCCCTGGAGATTTGCATTTGGTGGTAGCTATTTTTCTGATTCAACAGATTTAGATTGTACAATTGCATCAGTCCATTTTTAAATGTTTTTCATTTCTCCCCAGGCCTCAACTCATAAACAAATGTCAAACAATATATATTTCTCTTTCTCTCTCTCTCTGGTATGACCAAAAAATTGTGGATGATGGGGGCCAGAGCTGTAGTTGGCTCATGTAGTGCTCAGGGCTGTTCACCAGTGCATCACCCCTCAACAAGTTTAGGAGCAAAAAAAATAATAATAATAAAAAAGTCCATTACTTGAGTCTGACACTCCAAAGAAAATCCATTCTTCCCCACCTGTCCCCTCAGTTCCAAATTGTAGAGCAATTAATAATAATAATAATAATAATAAAATAGTTTTCTAGCTTGCTACAACTTAATATGCAGACATGAAACCAGGCATGAAGCACTGAGGTGTATTTTTGTATTGACATTCAGAAATGCCTGTGCAGAAATTCAACAGGTGTTGTTCTACTGCTTTATTGGGTGCCAGGCTTTTACCAGGTAAGGAACTAATTATGTTTGAGGCTATCAACTTTTTATTCGGATATTTTTATGGATAAGTTCTTTTCACATTCAACTTAAATCTGCTTTTCTTTTTCCTGCTTTGTTGCCTTACGTTGGAAGTCCTGTAACTCAAATAAAATCAAAAATATATTTGTAAAATTAAAAGTATTTTGTTAGACATAAATATAGTATTCTCTTTACATAGGCCGAGGAATGCAGCCATATTAAAGCTGACCTATATCTTCATTTTACATTTTACATGCAGATTCAACAGAAAGGAATGTTTACGAAACCTTCAGTCAAGAATATTGATATGAATAAAATGTGCTAACAGAATCTGCAGTGCACTAAGTACAAACAGGCTTGTGAACCAAGGTTAAAGAGGCATGTAGACATTTACAGGGTTTTGCTATTATGAGGAAATACTTTGGACACAGTGAGTGAGTGAGTGAGTGAGTGAGTGAGTGAGTGAGTGAGTGAGTGAGTGAGTGAGTGAGTGAGTGAGTGAGTGAGTGAGGACTGATATGCAGAAAGTCATTGCAATGCTGTCTTCAGAATGTAATACAGACAACTGAGAGTGAGTGCAGAAGTCCTGTAAAATATCTAGCATTCCAGAATATTAATTATATTATTCAGAAGGAAAGGAATATGAGCACAGATGTGACGGGCGTAATAATTCAGTCTATGTCAGTTTATCAGCATTGTTATTCAAAATAGTAAGAGGAATTTGGATATTGTTGACATCTACCTCCACTGTACATAATAAAACATTCTTAACCAAACTACAGTGTATGCAAACTTTTATTCTGAAAGGTACAAGAAGACTTGGCACATAAATGAGAGACTGGTATCTTCTCAGCACAGTTCTGGGTAATTAAAAGATAAAGACATTAATTCCAGTCTCATTCCTGTTTCTTCTAGTAAGTTCCAGTTCATTCCAGTATTCTGAAGTCCTATCAGTTCTTACAATATTTATCATTGCATCCACTTTCAACAGAACCTCTAGAGTTGCCCAAGTAGGGCTTGAACTAGTAACTTATCATGTAGCTCAGTTTAGTTAAGTTCATAGGTTCATAGGTTCATAGGTTTATACTAGGCTATCTGCCCTAAGGCATTTATAAGCCTAGCCCAAATTATTGTGGCTTACGCCACCCCTTATATGAAAAAATACTGTGCCCATTAGTTTGTTGTGCCTCTGTCCAGCAGTGACCCAGAGATGATTCCCGGGGTAAACCTACGATCTCCCATCCACAGGTCTAGATTTCTCTTGAACAGAGTCAGCGAGGTGCTCTGCCTCACATGGACCGGGATTTTATTCCACAGCATAGGGAGTCTCTGAGTGATAAATCTATCCCTCCAGCACGTCCTATTTATATCCGTGCTAAGGTTTAAGTCGCTTGCTCTAGTGGTTTTGGTGGATTTGGATTTTTTGAGGTGGAGCATGTCCATTAATTCCGGGTTGGACATGGCCTTGTATGTCAGGCACATGTCACCTCTGAGCAGGCGGTATGCGACTGAATAGAGCTGGAGTTTCTTCAATCTGGCAGCATATGACAGATTTTGGAGTCCCTTTATCCTTTTGGTGAGGAACTTTTGGGGTCTCTCCAATTGCTGCAGATGTCGGGTGAGATACATCCCGAATGGGGCATTGTACTCGATCATTGGTCTGATAAGTGAAGAGTACAGGGAACAATGACCTCACTAGATCTGGATGTGAATCCTTCATGATCAGGTGGGCAATGTAGAAGGTCTTTCTAACCACTTTAGCAATGTGAGTGTCAAAAGAAAGGCCACTGTCAACCTGGGTCCCCAGGTCCCTGATAACCTCTTCTGTGCTTAGTGGATTCCACCTATATGGTAGCTTGGGGTTACCTTGTTTTTCCCGAAGGTATGACTATACATTTTTGGCGTTTAACTTCAGGCCATGGCTCTGGCACCAGCTATCTGTTTCCGTGAGTCCCTTCTGAAGGATATCCGTGTCCGATGCACTTTCCACTATGGCGCCCAGTTTGCAGTCATCTGCAAACTTTGTCAGCCAAAGTCCTCCCATGTTGGCCTGTACTTCTGAGAAGTAGATGCCAAACAATAGGGGCCAAGGACCGAGCCCTGTGGGACACCACTTGTGACCGGCTTGGAGTCTGACACAGCGCCAGCAACTCTAACCCTGTGGGTTCTGTCCTTAAGCCAGTTTGCAACCCATCTTGTGACATATGGGTTTACATTTAAGCTGGTAAGTTTTTCTACAATACCCGAGTGGGGTATTGTGTCGAAAGCCTTTGCAAGGTCAAGGTAGGCTGTATGGACTGCCTTTCCTCATCAATGGCCTTGGTGACTATTTCAAGAAGTCGACCAAGTTCAAAAGGCATGATCTTCCCTTGACAAAGCCAAACTGGGTCGGGTCCAATGTCTGCAAGTCCCCTATATCTTTGTTTATGAGCTCCATTATGATCCTCTCCATAGCTTTGCAGACTAGACTTGTTAAGCTTATGGGGCGGTAATTACCAGGGTCCGTGAGGCGCCACCTTTGTGGAGGGGACCACAGTTGCCGTCGCCACTCCTTGGGCACGTATCCTGTGGTAAGGCTGAGATTAAACAGCTGCCTTATGTGCGGGTTTAATTCCTCATTTAGCTCGTAGCACACAGCCGGGACACCATCCGGTCCCATTGATGCTGTGTTTTTAGCTTTAGAGAGATCAGCTTTCACCTGCGCATTTGAGATGTCTGGGAGGCTACACTCTGCTGGGATAGTTATCTCTCCTTTAGGGGAGAGGGGGTGAAGTTTGCACTGAACCTGTCTGCCAGTATGTTGGCAATGTCTGTGGGTTCAGTGATTTTTGTATCATTTTGGACTAATTCTGAGCATATCTGTGAGTTTCCACCCAGGTTCCTAACATAGCTGAAAAAGGCCTTATGATTGTCCTTTGAATCCATGGCAATTTTTCTCTCAAAATTGGCCTTAGTTGATTTTATGAGTGCTCGTATTTTTTACTAATAATGATCAGGGTGACTTCCCTTTTATGGATTTTGTTCTATCATGTAATAGCTTTCTCCTCTTATTGTAAAGTTTGTTAATGGCTGGGGTCCACCAGACTGGACGTTTGCCCTTTGTGGAAAGAGTCTTGGTTTTATTTGGGATTGCCTGATCCATGCAGTCCTGGAGGTGTTCATAGAAGGCATTTGTAAGGGCTTCCAGCTTGGGTTGTGGTTTCCTCTGACTCAGGGGCCTTGAAGGATACCACACCAGTCTTGAGTAGTGTGAAGTTTGCTTTAGAGAAGTTCTTCACTATGGTCTTTTTGTTTGGGGTGGGGGCGGGATGTGGATTTCCAGTGAGATTAGTTTATGATCAGATCTCACCAATGAGGGATATACTTGCGGTGTGGAGCATTTTGTCCCCATGTTTGTGACAATGAGATCTAGTATATTTTCTCCTCTCGTGGGAACAGTAACTAGCTGTTCCATGGCATTTGAATTTATGAACTCCAGGAACCGTTGGGCTAGAAAGTTAGGGCTTGAGTAATGTTCCCAGTCTATATTCGGGTAGTTGAAGTCACCCAATATGATGGTGTTTGGAGATACATTTATACCCTCCAGTGTCTTCAGGAAGGCTGTGTGGGGTTCCTGAGTTTGAGAGGGTGGCCTGTAGCATGCTACAATTTGTAGAGCAGTTTTGCCTATGGTTAGTTGCACCTGGATGGTTTCCGAAGCTTCATGCGTTGCCACCAACCTGGAGGTGTGAGTATCCTTTATGAATATGGATACACCCCCTCCTTTTGTGGAGTGGTCCGGGTTTTGGGGCGGAACGCATGATATGAGGTAAAACCTAATAGTGCCGGGTGCTCTCAGGAGCCTTGAACCAGGTTTCAGTTACAGCACAGACATCGATGTTCTCCATACTGAGAAGGGCCTCGAGTGCGTGCATTTTGAGATTTAGACTTCTGGCATTGAGCAGCATTACCCTCAATTTCTTCCCATTTTTGTTTTCTAGGGTGGTAGGTTTAGAATTTGAGCCTTGCCTAAAAAGGGCACTAGGGGGTGGCAAGAGCCTTAGCCAATATCCGGAATCCCAGGGGTGACAGGTGCAAGCCGTCCCTTGCGAAGCAGCGTGGCTTGTCAAGCATGTCATCCCAGGCAGACAGACACTGGATCCCCTTTGAATGACACCAGACATTAAGCCAATTGTTAAAGCTGATCATCTTGTCTCTATATTGTGGCATCATTCTTGGTGAAGGAAGGATACTGCTCAGGGTTAGGGTCATACCTGCCTGGGCTACATAATCAGAGAGCTCCTCTATGTCTCTTTTCATGTAGTCCAGGGAGGTGCGTCTCAGGTCGTTCACACCAGCATGGGCAATGACTGTGTCATATTTGTACTTGCCGTGGAGTGACCCAGTGCTTGTGTTATGTGGCGGATTCTAGCGCCCGATAGGCAGCTTACTGTGACCCTCTCCTTGTTCAGCCTGGTGAGTGGGACGTCAGTGTGTCTGACTATGGAGTCACCTATGACAAGTATGTTTGGTGTTGTATTTGGCCTTAAGGGCTGTGACTGCTTTGCACACTGCTTTTGTGGTTTATGTGTTGCTTGTGGGGTGTCTTGAGGTAGCAGTTGTTTGGGTGTCTGCTTTGGAGGCCTCTGCTGTTTAGGTAAATTTTTACTCAGAGCCTCCGAGTATGTCTTTGTGTGTTTATGTGTTTGATTCAGTGGAGTGGTAGCATTATGTGAGGCTGGTTTTGTGGTGTGTGTAGTTGCCTTCTCCTCCTGTCTGGTCTTGCCAGTCCTGAGTTGAGAGAGCTCAGCCTCCAGTTTGGCTAAATAGCTGCATCTCTCGCAAGTATTTGTGTTATGTGGGAGGAGGAGAGGGTTGTCTGTGTACATGAGGCAGTTATAACATTGCCTCAAGATTCCCAGATTCACCAGCTGGACCGGAGAGGAGATTGACAACTGACCTTTGGACATGCTAGAATAATATTGGGAAATCCTTAATTGAAAACAAGGGCCAGTGGGGAGTGAGGGTGTAGTGCTTTTAATTTTTAGTGCTGACTTATATAATTGCTTTAGTGAGCAAGTGCCAGGTAACTTGAGTGCAATGTGTTACAAGTAACTAAATGCAAAACGACAAACAGTAACTTTCTTTCAAGTGAAACAAGGAAATAAGTACAGTAAGCAATGCAGATATCACTAGTGATCCACAGAAGCGCTGAGAAGTTGCGTATTAGGTGGAATTAGCTTCCAGGGAAATAACAAGCAAACAAACAACAAGCATATAAACAAAGCTAGATTCAGTAGGCCTGGATCTAGTCTATGCTAGAGCAAACAAGGTGAACCAATTTCAGTAAGATACAGTTCAAATATTCAGGCACTATAAACCTTTAACCAGAAAATTCCCAGCTCAGAAGGGCAGAGTCCAGCCTCTTCTCCCACAAGAGTGCAGACCACGAACCTTCTTAATGTAAAATAACTGGCCTGAAGCCCAAGTGCCTAAACCAGAACTAATACACTTGGACACTGGGCTCTCAATCAGCAGTTCCCAACTTAGAAGGATGAAAGCTACCTGTCCTGCCACCACAGTGCTTGCCACAAACCTTCCTAATGTAAAACAACTGGTCTGAAGCCCAAGTGCTTAATCCAAAAGACTTGAATGATAGCTACACTTTAATCAAGTTACAACCAAGCAGTAATAAATACCATTGAATACTTTAGAGAATGTCTGGATTAGTGCTCAAGTTACACAAACAAAGCTAGATCCAGCAGGCCCGAATCCAGTCTATGCCACAGCAAACAAGGCGCACCAACTTCAGTAAGAAACAGTTCAGATATGCATGCACTATAAGCCTTTAACCAGAAATTCCCAGCTCAGAAGGGCAGAGTCCAGCCTCTCCTCCCACAAGAGTGCAGACCACGAACCCTCTTAATGTAAAATAACTGGCTTGAAAGCCCAAGTGCTTAAACCAGAATTAATACACTTTTAGAATAACAGACACTGAGCCTTCAATCAGCAGTTCTCAACCTAGAAGGATGTAAGCTACCTGTTCTGCCACAACAGTGCAGACCACAAACCCTCTCAGTGCAAAACAACTAACTGGTCCGAAGCCCAAGTGTTTAAACCAAAAGGCTTAGAATGAGTTACACCAAGCAGTAATAAATACAATTGAGTATTTTAAGATGATGCAAAAGTAAAAAGAAGTAGGTAAAAACACAAGTACAGTAAAAGCAGATGAAATTTTTTTTTTTTTTTTTTTTTTTTTCTGAACAAGTGCTGAGATCAAAGAAACAGATTTGAGTGCTGAAACTAGAAAACTGGCTAGTTACAAGAAAAAACAAGCTAGAAGGCTTCCCTCAAACACAGAAGGGCTTGGGGGCTCAGAAGCCTACAAATAGTCTGTACCACTTAACAAGAAAGGCAGGAAATAAGCTTATTTTTTTTTTTCTATTTCCCAGATGCTCTCTTTGTACACAGTAGGAGTGCCTGAAATCAGAATATGATCTCACTGCACTCAGTTGAGTGAGCAAATGAGATGGGCCCAGAGGCAGGCTGAGGGGTGGGCAGTTTCAATGCCACTAAGATTAACACCAAAACAAAAACAGGGCAGGTGGGTGGGAATAACTGAAGAGCAGAATAACCAGTTAAAAATTCCTTCAACACTCCTTCATACACAGTTTAAATCAATTTAAATACTGTATTTTAAAAAAAAAAAAGTGCAGAAAAGGGTACTTAAATTCTCTTATACGTCCAGTTGAATATAACCAAGTTCTTAGCTTGCCAAGCTGAAGTTTTAAAGCAGGAATTATTTCACATGCACCAGTTTAAATATGCAAGGACAGGAAATCAAAGCATGTGGCTACCCCCACACCTGTAATTACTAGCAAATAACAAGATTCAGCCAACACTAGCTTTTAGTTCAAGTTACTGAAGAGCAGAATAACCAGTTAAAAATTCCTTCAACACTCCTTCATACACAGTTTAAATCAATTTAAATACTGTATTTTTAAAAAAAGAAAGTGCAGAAAAGGGTACTTAAATTCTCTTATACGTCCAGTTGAATATAACCAAGTTCTTAGCTTGCCAAGCTGAAGTTTTAAAGCAGGAATTATTTCACATGCACCAGTTTAAATATGCAAGGACAGGAAATCAAAGCATGTGGCTACCCCCACACCTGTAATTACTAGCAAATAACAAGATTCAGCCAACACTAGCTTTTAGTTCAAGTTACTGAAGAGCAGAATAACCAGTTAAAAATTCCTTCAACACTCCTTCATACACAGTTTAAATCAATTTAAATACTGTATTTTTTAAAAAAACAAAGTGCAGAAAAAGGTACTTAAATTCTCTTATACGTCCAGTTGAATAAGTGAGCTAAAAATAATGGAAATGGAAGGAATCAAACCCTGCACTCTGAAGTACATGAAGTAAATCATTAATGGTTCATTACCTTATTTGCATACACTAATTCCTAACATATATATATATATATATATATATATATATATATATATATATATATATATAAAATATTTTCCATCAAGAAGATTTAACATTGCTAATGACATTTTACTAAACTTATATAGAGAAAGAAATCTGAATGCAAAATTGTAATCTATTGCAACTAAAGAAAAATACATTTTCTTGTGACAATTGGAGGTAGCTACAAATACTAGACCCATCTCAGTCTGGATTTGTCAAGGGCAGGTCATGTGTACTCAACCTGGTGGACTTTTTCAAAAAGGTCATTAAAGCAATGGATAAAGGCAAAACTGTACTAACTGCATACCTTGACCTGACCAAAGCTTTTGATACAGTTCCCCCCTCAGGCATAGTAGGTTCCCCAGTTCCCCACTCAGGCATAGTAGAAAAGTTAATTAAACTGGGAACAAACCCCTGTGTCACCCACCGGATTACAACTTGCTCGCAAATAAGGAAATGAAAACAGAGAAGTTACCGCCTCAGTGAGATCAGTCACCAGTTGTGTACCCACAGCTTTCTGTGCTGGACCTCTCCTGTTTGGCATCTACTTTTCTAAAGTAAAGGTCATCACAAAAGGTCTGTGGCTGACCAAGTTTGTAGGTGACTCATGCTGCAAGCTATGAGCAGTCACTGAATCCTCAAATGATGTAGCCATGCTGTAGGAAGGTTTATCTCAAATAAATAACTGTTACCAAAATCATGGACTGAAACTACATGCCAAAAAATGCATTATTGTACTCTTTGGGAAGTCATCTATCCCATACCACATTAACAATATGTGCCGAAGAGTTGACCCACTTCTTCAGGATATGGGAATGTGTATGGACGGTGACCTAACATTTGACTAATGTGTCCATTGGTCTAAGAAAGTCCATTTATAATGCACAGCTTATAAAGAAATGGATTGTGTCTAGGTCTGGGGATGTCATTCTCCCACTTTACTCTTCCATTGAATATAATTCCCCTTTTGGCACATGCAACAACTGGAATGCCCACAGTGATACCTTACTAAAAGGATACAAGGCCTAAACAACATTCCATAGGGCGCCGCTGCAGCAGGGGCACTTTTTCAGTGTTTATTTGGTGTAAGTAGACCAGGATGGGGGCACCAGGTGGCATGGTGGGGGGTGCCGTGGAGCCCTTTTGCCTAGGGCACCAGTCGACCTAAGGCCACTCCCACATACATGGGCCAACTCAAAGCCCTCTCACTATACCCTGTGTCTTACAGACCGCTAAGAGGTGTCCTAGTTCTGCCATGCCAAGCATCATCTAAACCAATACTAATGGATTTACTGCATATCAGCAGTCAAATGGCATCAGAAATACTAAGTATAAGGATCTAAACATCTTCTGCAACATCAACAAAACAGTGCGGAGGGACAGGTGTATCTCCCAGAGGATACCGCTGCTCTGTAACAAAATCCCCATCCACATAAAACGAAGTTCATCCCTGTCGATATTCAAGCACAAATCTGGATCAATGAATGGCTCCCTGAACTACTAATGGACCGAGACGGCTTTTAAATGCCTTATCCCATGCATAGGTCCCCTCAAATTATATGTGGTATGATCCCAGTTATTTTTCATTAGGGATAATATATAATTATCTACTATGGGATGGGTATGCCAGTCTCTAGCCAAATGAGATAGGTTTATTCAAGCACAAAAAGAGGAATTGGCTAGGCTTAAAATGACTTGCAAGGGCAACTAGCCAAGTACATACCCATGAAACTATGAACCTAATTATCACATATACACATGTATAAGGCAGCTACAATCATAATATGCTATTTACCAGCAGCAACAACCCTAATGCATTTGGAAAATGCTTTAATTTATGCAATTTACCAAAGTAAATTGTTTACCCAAACGTAAATGTCTTTTTTTTTAGTACAGCTGTCCCTTTGTTTTCCAGTATTGGAAATTTCTGTTAAACTCAGTATGCCTTGTTGCTTATGAGCTGCCAAACAAACATGCTGCACACTTTCTGTAGTCTCTTGAAACTTTATCTTTTAAATAAGACATTGATGGCATCCATGTACTTACATATTCTGTCATATTTATAGCAATCAAGCATGAGAAATCAAAATCGAAAACAAGAAATTAATCACTGCACAAACTTCAAATGTCAGTTAACATTTTTCTACCCAACACAGGTTCATATATTTATGAGGTCTTACTAAGTTCACAACCAAAGGAGACCATTAAGAAGCTCAGCCATCTTTTATAACTCTGCAAGACAAACAGCTCCACTTATACTAGAATTCAGGATTTGAATTTCAACCAAAACAGAAACAAAGCATGGTGGAGGGATACATTCATTATCTAAGATTTACCCCATCTCTGGAATAAACTGCCATTATACTTTAAAAAGAGTGATACATTTTAGGCTCATAGGTTCATAGGTAGGTACTAGGCTATTGGCCCTAGGGCCTACATAAGCCTAGCCCAAAAGGTATCCTGGTAAAAAAGGTAACCTTTCATCCTTCAAGACTAGCCTTGGTGACTGGATGGGCATCCACAACTTCATCTGGCTCCTGACTTGCTTTGCTGTCTTAGAAGCAGAAGGTACTTCATGAGGCTGGCTGCGTATCAGTAAGGCACAAATGGTCTCATGACTTACTCGTCTTATATTTCCTTTGATGCTGTGGCCAGCTGTAATCAGTTTGTAGCAAAGAACAGTGAAACCTAAAGGTTATGCTTAGATAAGTGAATCATTAAAAATGTCTGCTAGGTAGACATAAGTCATGTTCATCCATTGCTGTAGAAGTAAGTGCTGGGAAGTTTAGCAATCAGGTAGTTTAATGGGTGTTTGTGTGTGAGTGTATGTGAGAGGCTGCATATGTGAGTGTGTGCCTACCCTGAAGGGAGTAGTAGAGGGTTAGGTGTGTGTGTTGGTGAGTGTATCTATGAGTGTGATCTGGTGCTGAGGGGGCAGAGTGTGTGTGTGTGTGTGTGTGGGGGTTTATCTGTGACTGTGATCTGGTGTGGAAGGGGACCTGTGTGTGTGTGTGTGTGTGTGTGTGTGTGTGTGTGTGTGTGTGTGTGTAGTCTTTGTGTGTGTGTGTGTGTGTGTGTGTGTGTGTGTGTGTGTGTGTGTGTGTGTGTGTGTGTGTGTGTGTGTGTGTGTGTGTGACTGTGTGTGTCTGTGCAAGGGTGAGTTTATTTGTGTGGAAGTGTGTGTGTGTGTGTGTGTGTGTGTGTGTGTGTGTGTGTGTGTGTGTGTGTGTGTGTGTGTGTGTATCTTTGTGTGGGTTGGTTCATTGGGACAGCTGTCATACTTCCACACACCTATCATCAATGAAGTAACTGTGTGTTAAGGCAAGTTAATTCCAAAAAGCAGAACCAAAAATTGTAAACAAATGGACACACTCAAACACAAATGCACATGCTCAAACCAACAAGTAACATAAAAAACACATCAAGGATTTAAAATCTAGCCATCATGGAGAAGTCTTCCATCTTGTACCCAAATGGCACTTAAACAGAAAAGGGATTGGGCGGGGGGATGCTAGCCACCAGGGAGAGCATTTCAGTTTTGTTTCTTAATGGCACACAGGGAGAATTCTTGAAAATCATGCTTTAGCACCACTTGTAACTTGCGTTGGGGGGAACACTTAATACTCAATATAGTATGCCTTAAAGGCACTTAATAAAGAAAACAAGTGAAGTGGGAAGCCACTAGGTACTAGAGATACTATAAATAGTCTCTTAAAGGCTCTGAAGTGGGCTCCAACCCTGTATCCCTGTCCCTCTCACAGAGAATGTTAGACCTCTGTAACACCACCAGTCACCAGGGGTCTAAGCGGAAAAACAAATAAAGCTTAAAAAAATAAAGTAAAAGGAGTGAAAGTGAAAATAGATTCAAACTTTGTACCTTTGGCATTAAGCTGCTGTGGTAACTGGTAAGTTACTGTAGCAAGGGATATATTGAGAATCTTGGTCATTACTGAATGCTTGCAACAGTTCATGGGTTATGAGAGAGAGAGTTGGGCAGGGAACATAAAGCGTACCTCTCAATCTTGTAGTTTGAAAACACAATACAATGCCAAAAGTAATGATGGGGCAAAGACATTGGGATAGATTTTAATAATTTCTGACAAACTTAGAACATTTCTAGAATAGTAGCTTTTGGCACTAGCATGCATATACTTGAGGAAATAAATTGTAAGAGTCAAATGTCTGGCATTAATGACTGCAATTATCCATGGATTACCAGGGCAGGGAGAAAGAAGATATTGGGGGCAGTGACAGGTATGGAGTATGTGATGTGTGCATTGCGTGTGTGCTCGCGCTTGTGTGTGCGTGTGCGTGTGTGCGTGCGTGCGTGTGTGTGTGTGGATGTGTGTGTGTGTGTGTGTGTGTGTGTGTGTGTGTGTGTGTGTGTGTGCGCGCGTGCATGTGTGCGTGTGTGTGTGTGTGTTTTTTACTGTGTGCATGAGTGTGACAGTGAATGAAGGGGAGTAGCTGTGCTAACATAATGCGTCATCCAGCAGTCTGAACTACTGCAAGAAAGTGGTAGTTGACATTAGTAGCAGATAATCTTGATTCAAAGGCATGCAAATTAGCTGATAATGATGCCTTTCCTCAATGCAGCTTATGTTTCTTTGAATTGCAAATTATTGCATTGTGAAAATACGGCTGGAGAAAAAAACACAAGAGTTTTCCACCCTGATGACTTGATTTAAGATGTTTTTTCCTTAGAGCCTTTGCAACATTTCAGCATGCCATGGATCAGATTTTAAAACCATATAGTCAGTACACAGCAATTTATTGGGATGATGTTTTCATTCACTCTTATAAACTAGTTTCCTACTTGGCCAAACTGCTGGCTGTCTTTTGTGTTAAGAGGAGCTAAGCTAACTGTTAATTTTTCTAAAAGCAAACTGTATATAAATAAAATGAGGTACTCAGGGTGTGTTGCAGGCTGGGGAATAGACAGGACCCAGAAGGAAAAGCTAGAGGCTCATTCCAAATACTATAAAACAATTAAGCACTTGCCTATGGCTAGCCATGTGCAACAGAAAATGTGTGCCTCCCTATATAACCACAGCTGACGTCTTAGCTGACTTAATGAAAGGAAATAAGCCTCTAAAATAATATGAATGGAGGAAACAGAGTGAATGAAAACATTATCCAAATACACTGCAGTAAACTGATACAGGGTTTCCCCAGATTTTAGTAAGCCATTTCTATTGTACACAGATGCTTCAGGGAGGGTCTGTGGTCTATCACAGCAATGAGATGGTACAAAACACCAAGCTTGTTATATGAACTGTAAACTAAGCATGGCTCTGATGAAATACTCCATGACTGAGGGGGGAGCGTTTTTAAAATTTTTTTAACCTCACACATTCCACAGTGACATGGCTAAATATACAATAAAAAAAAAAGAAAACAAACTATTACAAAGATGTTTCTTTTCCTTAATTATGCACATCATCATAAATCATCATCATCATCATCAATATCATCATCATCATCACCATCATCATCATCATCATCATCATCAATATCATCATCATCATCACCATCATCATCATCATCATCAATATCATCATCATCATCATCATCAATCATCATCATCAATCATCATCATCATCACCATCATACATCATCATCATCATCAGCCCCCTTTTCCCCATTTTATACATGGGGTCTGGGAATTGTGTCAACTGCTGCCATCTCTCTCTATTCAATGCCACACTTCGGTCTTCTTTGACATTCATGTCTGACTGTCACAGCCCTTCTCTCACACAACTGATTCCTCTTACCTTCTCCTTGTCTATCCCAAATCCACTGTTGTGCTAGTTACTTACAAAAGTAATACATTACTATTACTAGGTACTTTTAAGTGAAAGTAATATGTTACTATTACTAGGTACTTTTAAGTGAAAGTAATATGTTACTATTACTAGGTACTTTTAAGTGAAAGTAATACATTGCTATTACTAGGTACTTTTAAGTGAAAGTAATACATTGCTATTACAAGGTACTTTTAAGTGAAAGTAATACATTACTATTACTAGGTACTTTTAAGTGAAAGTAATACATTGCTATAACAAGGTACTTTTAAGTGAAAGTAATACATTTCTATTACTAGGTACTTTTAAGTGAAAGTAATATGTTACTATTACTAGGTACTTTTAAGTGAAAGTAATACATTGCTATTACTAGGTACTTTTAAGTGAAAGTAATACATTGCTATTACAAGGTACTTTTAAGTGAAAGTAATACATTACTATTACTAGGTACTTTTAAGTGAAAGTAATACATTGCTATAACAAGGTACTTTTAAGTGAAAGTAATACATTACTATTACTAGGTACTTTTAAGTGAAAGTAATATGTTACTATTACTAGGTACTTTTAAGTGAAAGTAATACATTGCTATTACTAGGTACTTTTAAGTGAAAGTAATACATTGCTATTACAAGGTACTTTTAAGTGAAAGTAATACATTACTATTACTAGGTACTTTTAAGTGAAAGTAATACATTGCTATAACAAGGTACTTTTAAGTGAAAGTAATACATTACTATTACTAGGTACTTTTAAGTGAAAGTAATACATTACTATTAGTTACTACTTTTCTAAAAAGTAATATATTACTATTACTAGTTGCTAACTAGAGTAACTAGTTACTTTGAGTTACATTTACATAAGTATAGTTTATCAATTCTCATATTCAGATTTACTCACAAAGAACTTGTGTGTGACGAATACATGCTTACTGCACATGAATACAAGTGTATTAAAGTTGTATACACAGTGTTACAATAATGACGGATAGGATTTTACAGTTTACAAAGTCCCACCGACTAGTGTTTATAGTCACAGAGTCACAATTTAATACTAAAACCAAAGTACGCACAGCCAGCAACACAAGAACCATAACAAGTTACAACCCATCGAATTTTCAACCATGTACATTAGGCTAATCCGCTAAAACTAATGCTGAGGACACAAAAATGCTTAGAGAAAATGCCATAGAGGTCTAACAAGACTATTAACACACTATTGTAAAACAAAATATCACTTTATATAACTATTCACAATGGCTACACATTTCTGTTGGCTCAAAGAAGGAGCAACTTTTCAAAGTGTTCGTCAGTGAGTCTATTTCCTCTTGCAGTCAGCACTTTTCCACCAAGACTGACCAGGCGTTCAACGGGTGCACTAGATGGCAGAGCTGTATTAGTGTTCAGATATATCTTCTTCACTATAGGTAACTGTTGAAAGATATTTCTCTGGCAGGGTCAGCCAGATATATGTCCATCATCAAAGATATGCTGTCATTGGCTGGTGTCGACTCTGAAGTTGAAGAAGCTGTCTTCGCCAATTAATGCAGAAGCTTCAGATGACCCACATGCAGGTTCAACCAGTTTCTGCATGGCAACAAGTAGCAGAGCCTTGCCTCTGAGTTTCTACTCTTCACCGTTCATCCATTGGAAATGGAACTGTGGATGCACTATGCTAACCAGAATAAGCTCTTCATGGTCCAGAAGGTGATTGAACCAAGCCTCAATGCCTTTAAGAAGAGCATCAACTAGCGACAGAACAAGCTTCACAGACTGCCTGACTTCAGACAACTTGTTTTTCAGGCATGTAATGGTGGGGGATCAGGATTCCCATGAAGCTTTTTAGCTCCAACTGCAGGATGTCCAGAGCCATTGCCAGGGGCTGCATTGCTTGCAAAAACTCAGCAACAAAGGTAATTTCTGCAGGCCTGAAGAATGGCAATAACAATCTGTTCACATATCTCATTCAGCAAGCCTTCATCCTGAGTTGCAATGAGGTGACTTCTCTCCATTGTGTAAAAAGTGGAATTCCATTTTGTCGCATTGAGAATAATCAATGCCAGATCCCACTTATTTTGCGCCACCTCAGCAGCTTGGGTACTGCAACTAGCTTTGTTCCAAGCATCACAGCATTTGGCCATGGTGCTTTGCATGATCTTTTTATACTGTGCATCATTACAAGCAGATTCATCATCTTACACGGCAATTAGATTTAGTGAGTCTGCTGCACATCTCAGATGGGGAGGCAGTGAATAGGTGTTCTCGCTTTGCCCTGACTGACTCAGAATGGCTGTCACACTGTTGTAAATCACTACACTATCATCATCCTCATCTTGGGATAGAATGCTTGTAGTCTCAGATCTCTCACATTCCGAGAAGACAGTGAAAGGCTTTACAAAATTGTTGCCATTGTCAGTAATTGTTGCACACACCTTTTGGCCTATCTTATACTTGATGGGAATGCTCTCAAGAGTTGACATTATGAGATCCTAAGTATGTATGCCTCGCCTGTAATCTGCAGCATGACAAAGCAGCTGACTTTCTTTGAAGTGTGTCACAGTCAATCCAGTGGGCAATGACACCAAAGAACCTATGATTCTGATGGGTCCAAATATCAGCCATAGTGTGCTGCATACTATCAACATTCATGCTGGAAGACGTTGCAAGCATGTTCTTATCATTCGTAAGCATTTTCATGTACTTTTCTAAAGATGATATATCTGCAAAATCTCTGTGGTTTTGCTTAAAGTTAAATCATCACCTCAAAGCAAAATCTTTCTCACTGCATCATTATTATCACACACAAACTTGTCTTTTATCAATTCATCTCTCAGATCACCGAACCTGCACGTTTTTAACTTGTGTCTCAAGTCAGTTATATATGCTGCAAAAGTTTCACCAGGCTTTTGCTCTCTTGTATAAAACAATGCCTTTCCACTGTAATATTCATTTGAGGGTTGCGCATTTCTCTAAATTTACATTTTAAGCATTGAGTCTTCCCGTGTTTCAGCCTGTACCACAATATGGCAGTCGGTGCATACACAAATGAATGTTCTCTCTCAATGGCTTCTGACAGAGCTAAGTTGAGCAGAATAAATTTATTTATTTAATTTTATTTTACATTTCTTAACTGAGTAGAGTCTGGCTGGGCAAGTAGCCCGTTTTCAGTTGAGACTCAGGGAGAAAAGCTCCACAACAATAGTACAAAAAGATTTACAAACAATATACAAAAAAGTTTAACAGTTGCCAACAATTACAGTTTACAAAAAGGGAATGTAAAAACAGAAAACATTACATTTCCTAAATGCTTCTGCATGTGCACCTTTATCAGAAAAAGCAGCCTGTATGAAAATATCATATTCTTGCTCAAATACTCTCCAGTTTTCAGCAATGTTATTATCATACACAAGTGGATCAGGTCTGTGAAATCCCTCTGCCATGCCAAATAAGTGTCAAACACATCAGGTACTTGTAATTATATTCAGCTGTGTCAAACACATCAGGTACTTGTAATTATATTCAGCTGTACAACAGATTCTGATATAACTGTACTCTTTGAAAAGACTGTACTGTAATACTATGCACACTGCCAACACTTTGGACACTTTAGATACTTTGAATAGCTTTAGTTAATGTGAAAAAGTAGTACATTGTCAAGAAATACAGTTGTTTTCTCTTTTTTGAACATTTTATATGATTCGGATATTGTTTCAAATGTTTTCGTAATTATTTCAAGTACTTTTTTCAGTGTGTCAAAATTTTAAACATTTTGTTTATTCAATAATTGGTTTGGAATGCTTTGCTTTATATCCATTGAGGGGAAAAATCATTTAAATGAGTTTAAGAACCTGGAAATATTTTCTGACATGTTTACGACTCATTTGCAAGTCATTTGTGTCACTCTTGTATATTCCTCCATTTCTGACTGTGTGTGGTTTTAAGATGTTTTGACTCCGGATACCATTCTGACAACATGTTACACGTCTTGTGTATTCAAATAAGATGACAAGGCTTGGGTGTTCATTTAAGATATTTATTACACACAAACACATCAGGATGGATGACTGGAACATAAACCTTAAATGAACTAGCTAACTGACTGCTACACACATGCATGCTTTCATTCCAGCTGCTTACACAAAATGGCGCTCTGCTTGCACATGCTCGGTACTTTATATGCATGTGCCCATGAACTACAGTGGCTTTAAAAGTACAACACACACACACACTATGAGCTACACTCTCTGTGTTCGAGTAGGTTTCCTTGGGGTGTTCCAGTTTCAGCTTCTGTGGAGGTTTCTTCATTTAGAAGCAGCTGGAATTATTCCTTCCAACTGCCTTTGATGTCCTGTGGACTGGTGATCAGGTTGTTGCTGGCATCTCTTATGAAGGGTGTCTGACTATCTTCTTTATCTTGCTGTCTTTGCCTTGCAACCTGATATAGTTTCTTTAAACCAACTACTGAGTCACTTTCCAAAAGCTTGAAGAGTGCCTCTGATGCCCTGTTCTTTGCTATTGCAGATTCTTTCTTAGCTTCTTTGTAAGCCAACCAGTATTCCTTCCTTGCTTGGTCCATCTTTTCTATCTCCCACTTTTTTCTGCACTCCTTCTTTCTTTTGATGACATCCTGGACTTTTGCTTTCCACCACCAGCTTTCCTTATATACTTTATTTCCATACCTGGTTCAACCGCATATCTGTTCTTTAGCCCTCACATAAGCTGTTTTGAGGCGCTGCCATTCTTCTTCAACTCCACCTAGTTCCTCCTCTTCCTGGGGTGCTAGAGCCCCAAGTAAGTCCTTGAACTGTTGTATTTTCTCTCCAGTCAAGTTCCAGGTCTTCAACCTGATCTCTGTTGACCTTAGAGTCTTCTCTGACAATTGCAGCTGATTATGGAAACCAATGGTTTATGTTGTGGGCTGACTGTTTTACTGGGGTGATTTTCCAATCACTGATTCTATCCTACTGCCCTTTCCTTGCTAGGAGGAAGTCTATCTGAGTTTCATGTTGGACACTCTTTTATGTGATCTTCTGACTGTCTTTCTTTCTGAACCATGTGTTGGCTGCTATCAACACTCAATGTGAGAAAACAAAAATTTACAGACAAAGATAATATCCAGGTGTTTGGGGCAGGACCTGACATGGATTCATTACATGGGGTTCATGATTCCAACCCAGATTTGCTATGAAAACAGTTTTTTTAAGCTTACTAAATCTATGAAGAATCTTAGAGCTAATGTGTGGCATTTAAAACTATTTAAGGCCTATAAACCTAATGGCATTACTCTGAGGTTTATGTATACATATGCAATCTCTTGTGGGGCAGGCTGATGATATGTTATTGGTTGAATGGGCTATGGCACAACAAATGGCCTCCATGCTATTTGTGGAGATATTATTTGCAATTTATGAAAGGAGGGTAGCACATTCTATCTCTGAAGTTGCTAAAATATGTGATGAAGTGAAGCTATTTGATGGCCAGGCCATTTTAAAATCTTGTTTTCAAAAACTTACCAAAGATCTAATAGATGCTGAAAAACAATTTAAAGAGAGAAAGATATGAAAATTTAATAGGGATGTCTGGGACTATAATCAGGGCAAGCCATTTGGTCAGCACAAAAATGTTAAGTTTTCTGATAATGATCTGGGACATGCAGGCAATAAAAGGAAGAGGAAGAAATCCATTTAAAAAAGACTGCTAGTAGTAACATTAGTGATACGTCTGAGGAGGATTCTTCCTCGATGACAGACACTGAAAATGAACACTGACAAGAGTCACCGGGCCATGAAAAATGCAGTTTAACTAACCCTTTAGGACCAGAAGAAGGGGTGGTAGAAAACATAATCAGGCCTCCACCTTAGAAACATTGTTACATCTTCTGGTACCTCAGTAAATACTACATGCAATATACATAATATTTCTTCTTTGTCATTATCAGATGTGGAAATACAGCTGCTTAACAAAAGCCTTAATTTTGTCCCCGATTTCATCTTGTCTGAAGATACTTTTGCTAATGATGTTTCTTTTTGTAGAATGTTAAATCTTAAATTACCAATTTGGGACTAGTGAACAGTCCACTGATTTTCATCATCAGTTTAGATTTCGTTCAACTACATTTAATCCTCTTATGAATAAACATGTGGCTGTTTTTCAACAATGTGTTCTCAAAGAGCTACATTTTGAGTCAGGAAGTGGTACTAGTTTTTCTTCTAACAATTTAAATAAAATGGAGGATCAAGCTTTAAACAATCTTCATAAAAATATAAATTTGGTCATTGTTCCATTGGATAAAGGAGGGGCTGTTGTGATTATGGAATGGTCCATGTACTTGGCTGAGGCACAAAGGCAATTATGTGATGGCAGGTTTTATGCTAAAATGGCAATTGAGCCAACCTATAAATTTAAGAAGGAGATTGATAATTTTTTACAACTTCAGTGAGGGTATTATCAGCAAGCAAGTAGTATTTCATTTAATGGTACAGGGCCCCCTACCACAAATACTTTACCTGCTTGCCAAAATAAATAAAGTTCCTCATTGACCACCAGTTAGACCCATTGTTTCAGGTAATTTTTTTTGACGGAACCATTATTGGCCTTTCTTACAACATAGCTTAAGCCATTGTTACAGGGGGTTAGATCTAAAATCCAGGACACTACAGAGTTTTTGAATATCATTTCTGATATGCAGTTATAGCCAGGCTGAATTATTATATTTTGGATTTAACAGCATTGTATACTAATATACCACATTTGGCCGGCCTGATTGCACTAGAATATTGGCTTCAGCATCTTTCATTATATAGTCCTGGTTTCAATACCTTCCTTATTTGTTTAATGGAACATGTTCTTACTAAGAACGTTTTCTGTTAAAGGATGAGTGTTATCTTCAGGTAAAAGGCACAGCAATGGGTGCATCTTTTGCACCCATTTATACAGATCTTCTTATGGATTACCTGGAACAGCAAATTATATATGATTACAATTGCAATTTATTTTTAGATGAAACTGATATTTTGTGCAGGTTTGCAGATGATTGCTGGATGGTATGGAAGTTGGATGCGGAATATCTTCAGGAATTTGTTCAATATCTTAATGACAATAAGTGGGGTATTCAATTTATTGTACACTATGACATTGACCAGATCTCCTTTTTGGATGTGAATGTGTGTCATAAGAAAGATGGAACATACGAAACTAGTGACTTTCATAAACACCCGCATTTTAACACCTTACTACATGCCTCCAGCTGTCATCCTATACATATTATACACAATATTTCTAAGTTTAAATTTTTATGGATTCGTAGGATTTGCTCTTACAGTGATACCTTTTTATCACAGCAGAATTACTTAATCACTAGATATTATGTTAGAGGATATTAGAGACCTCGGATTATTAAAACTCGTCAGCTTGTTCAAACCTGTGATAGAAAACAACTATAAAAGTATCAAGACAGACAAATTAAGAACAATGTCATCAGGTTTATTATAAGTTATGGACGCAATACTTCTGGTTTTATGGACCTAATACAGAAACATTGGGACATTTTACTAGCAGATGATAGGTAAAGAGATTTCTTAAAATCTAAATGCTTTTTCTCATTTAGGAGAGGCAGAACACTAGGAGACTTTTTTAACCATTATAAGAACAAAACTTCACATAGCTGAATGCATTAGACAACATTAGATGGTGATATGTTAAGGGGTTGTGTTTTGTGTGGTCACTGCACCTTTTGTAAATTTGTTTTGCAGACCAAAGAATTTGCTAGTAGCAATACTTCCAAGGTTTTTGATATTCTAATCTTTGGAAATTGCAGTACAGATTGGGTGGTCTATTTAGTTTCTTGATCTGGTTCTGCTTTTTATTTAGGACAAACATCACAGCCCTTTAAAATTAGGAGTTTGGAGCATTTAAGTGGCATTAGGAATAAACGTATGTCTAACGCACTTTATAAGCATACTATAAAACACTCCACAGCACTTTTTAGGTTTACCATTATTGATACAATTTAAGGAATAGTAATTTAAAGGCTAGTTGGCATTATATTCTAAAAAAAAAGAGAAAACTTGGATTATTAGACTAAGGGGTTTATTTCTTCCAGGTCTGAATGAGTACCTTTAATTTCTTAATTAGTCCACAGGGAGGGTCGACTAAATTACTGTGATCTCATGTATTTAAAACTGTTGTGATGGTGTTTTTTGCAATGAACACACTGATGAAGGCCTGAGTGCTGATACCAGTTTGTGATTTATATTTTTTGTGTGTCATATTGTCACACAATATATTTAGGCTGTTGCCTTATTAATAAAATTTTTGTTTTCTCACATTGAGTGCTGGCCATTTTCCTTTTTTACATTGACTGATTTTTGGGCCATTGCACCTGCCATACGTGTGGAAGCCTTTGGTGGATTGTGTTGGCTACTATTAAGCTATTTGTCAGGCAGAAGTCTAGAATGGCCTCTCCTTCTATTGCCTCACCCATGTGGACCCATGCAGTCCTCATATCCTGTTCTGTCTATCCCAAAATGTGCATTCAAGTCATCCATTATCAACAGCAATTCATGTTGTCCTGCTTTATCTAGTAGGTCCTGCAACAGCTATATGAATGCACACTTTTTCTCACTATCACAACCCTGCTGTGGGGCATAGGCTGAGATTATGAATACTGCCTAATCAGTATACTGGAGTCTGATTGCCAGGAGTCTGTCACTAATTCTGGTGATATCCCTCTCTCTTACCACAATTCCTACACCATTTCTAGACTGTCCTCCTGACTAGTAAACTCTGGATCCCAAGGCAAGTGTCTTTGCTGCATTGCCCTTCTATCTTGTCTTTTTGTGTGCATATGATGTCCAGCCTCTGCCGTACCATCATGTCACCCACTTCCAAGCTGCATCCTGTCAGTGAACCTACACTGAGTGTAGCAAATCTTAGTTCATGTTTGGCAGGTTGATTTTATTTATTTATTTATTTATTTTACATTTGTTGACCGGGCTAGTCCAACTGGATATATTTCCATTTTCAGTGGAGGCCCGGGGAGAAAAGCTCCAACAAGCACAAAAAAACACAATATAATTTATAATACGAGACATTTACGAATACTGCTACATTTACCGATACTCCTCTCATTCATTACGTTTTGTTGCATTTCTGTAAACAGGATCGCGGTACATTTCAGCTATGGTTAGCCATTCAAAAAAATTCATGGATGTAGGAAAGTGTGACATCCTGGTCCTCAGCGTGCATGCTAGCTTTCAGCCATCTTTTTCTAATCAATACTCCAATAATGTTTTTCGATTTTCCAGTAGGCACCACTGGATTAATCCACAAATGCCTCCCTCGTATGTAATACAACACTGCAAATTATGTTTTTCTTCGCGTTCTAAAACAAAAATGCAAGTACACAATCCAATAGCCAACCTTCTGGCCCCCTACGTTCACAACAGTACCTGTTGCAATGCTAATTTTGAACTGTTATAGTTTCACACCAACAACATGGCTGACAAGAGAGAAAGAGTAAGTGGAAGGAAGGAAAGCTGCGGAAGGAGGGACTGTCCAGCTTTCCTTCCTTCCACTTACTCTTTCTCTCTTGTCAGCCATGTTGTTGGTGTGAAACTATAACAGTTCAAAATTAGCATTGCAACAGGTACTGTTGTGAACGAGGGGCCAGAAGGTTATTGATTGATTGTGTACTTGCATTTTTGTTTTAGAACGCGAAGAAAAACATAATTTGCAGTGTTGTATTACATACGAGGGAGGCATTTGTGGATTAATCCAGTGGTGCCTACTGGAAAATCGAAAAACATTATTGGAGTATTGATTAGAAAAAGATGACTGAAAGCTAGCATGCACGCTGAGGACCAGGATGTCACACTTTCCTACATCCATGAATGTTTTCCTTGGCTTGTAGCACTTTATCGTTGTTTATTGGTAACATTTGAGTGCTTCCGGTGGTCTTCGTTTGTTCGTCATTCAAAAAAATTTCCTAATAAAAATTTTATATAAGATAATACTTTTTTTTTTTTCTTCAGTAGGAAGTATTTAGAGAGACTAGACACAGTGTAGTTTAAGAGAAAAATCTACAACAAAATATATAGTAGCTTATGAGTAGTCTGGGATAAGGAGAGCTAAGTTTAATCAGATGGATAAATGCCTAGTCAGGTTAGTACAGGGGCACAAACAGTGTCTTGTAAGGTAGAGTTTCAGTCTGTTTTTGAAGAGTGACAGAGAGGGAAAAGGGGAAAGGTCACTGGGGAGAAGATTCCAAGTTTTTCCAACAGCATTAGAGAAGAGAGATTCACCAGCCTTGTTGTTAGGTTTAGAGGTATGGAGAAGATTTTTGTGTGAGGAACGTAATGATTTCAGATTTGTATATGGAGTGATGAGGGTAGATAGAATAAGAGTAATGAATGGTTTATACAGAGTTTTATGGGCAATGGTTAGTTGATGGAATTTAATCACGTTTTGTAGTTCAAGCCATCCTAGCTGCTTTATATTTATGCAGTGGTGGGTTCTGTAAGGGTTTCCTGTTGCAAATCTAGCGATGTTACTGTAGGAGGTTTCCAGTTTGCTGAGGTTATTTTTAGAAAGGTTAGTAAAAATAGGTGAGGCATAGAGGAGAGTAGAGATTACATGAGTGTGAGCTGTGGTTGTTCTAGCTGTGGAGGAAAGGTAAGGTTTAATCCTATAGAGGGAGTTAAGTTTTTTGTTGATAGTTTTTATTGTATTGTTGATATGGGTGTCAAGGTTGAGATTGTTATCAATGGTGATACCCAATAGTTTAGTGGTTGGCTCGGGTGATATAATGGTACCATTAGTGGATGTAACTGAGAAATCAAGTGGAGAGGACTTGTGAGTCGGATTAAAGAGGAGGAGATTAGTTTTTTGGGGTTCAAAAGAAGGCAACACTGTGTAAACCATAGTTCAACTGTGTTAAACGCCTTCTGGGTAAGAGAGAGGAGTTCATATGTAGATTTGGCTGAGCATATGAGTGTGGAGTTATCAGCGTATTGTATGTATGTGGCTTGGGGGATGGCTAGATGAAGGTCGTTAATAAATATTGAGAAGAGGAGAGGTCCTAGTATGGACCCTTGAGGGAACCTAGGGTAACTGGTTGGAGGGTAGAAAGAGTCTTATGCCAAATTACTGCCTGTTGTCTTTTGTCTAGGTAGGACTGGAACCATTTTATGGAAGGTGCATATAAAGATCGGGATTTGAGTATGTTGATGAGAGTCTAATGACTGACCATGTCAAATGCTTTGGACAGGTCAATGAATAGTGCTGAAGAAAGGTTATTAAGGTTACGTTTTTTGTTTATGCAATCTGTAAAGGAAAGGAGGGTGGTGGTGGTACTATGTGAGGGTCTGAAACCATGTTGACAGCTGGAAAGTAAGTTATTTTGAGTTAAGTGGTCAAGTAATTGCCTATGGATACATTTCTCCATGATCTTTGCCAAGGGAGAAAGAAGGGCAATAGGGCAGTAGTTGGAGAGCTCATTGGAGTGTCCGCCTTTATGGAGGGGGATAATATGAGAGACTTTCCATAAGCTAGGTATGTGACCTTCAGTAATAGTCCTATTGATCAGAATGGAAATAGGATAAGCTATAGCTTTGGCTGATAGCCGTAGGAAATCAGCAGGTAGTTGATCTGCTGAGGGAGAGCATGGTTTTAATTTTTGCATGAGGGTTAGAATATATGTAGTTGGTACAGGTTGCAAGTGAAAAGGAGAGGGTGAGGTAGAGTTATAAGAAGGTAGAATGAAGCTATTAGGTGATAACTGACTAGGTAGTGTTTGGATAGTATTAGTAAAGAAGATATTAAATGTACTGGCTGTATTCATGAGATTACTATGGTCAGTATTTTGAGGGTTAGGTGTGGTGGAATGACCTGAGTGGAGTAATTGATTAATGCTAGTCCAGAATTTTTGAGGGTTGTTTTGATTAGTTTGTTGGAATTGTTGGTAGTAATTTCTTTTATCAGAGAGTATAGCTTTCTTAGTGTCATTTCTTAACTGTCTAAAGTTTGTTGGTCAACAGGGTTTTTAGTCATTCTCCATTTGGCCAATGTTTATTTCTAAGGTGCATTTTCAGTTTGGTTACTTTTGAAAGCCATAGGGCAGACTTGGTTTTAACTCTAATTCATCTGGTAGGAGCATGTTGGTTAAGAATGGTGAGGAAGTCAGAGTTAAAGTAATTGATGGCTTCTTCTAAAGGGAGGTGATTTAATGGAGACCAATTGCAAGCTCTTAGTTCTTGTTCAAATAGCTCAGGGTTAAAGTTCTTTTTGGATCTGATATTTTTGACAGATGTTAGATTCGGAGTATGGGTTTTGTGCCTGATAATATAGGTAAGTAAATGGCCACTTATATCATCAGGGAGGGTTCCTGAATCATAATTATGAGGGTGATGTTTATGAGAATCCAGTCTAATATTCTTCCTTTCTGGTTAGCTTTATTGATCCTGGTGGGGATGTAATCATTTCAGAAAAAACAAATAGGTTAATATAGGTTGTAGGGAGGCTGCTACAATAGCAGTTCCAGTCAATGTTTATATCTCCTAGGGTTATGGTTTCTTGAGGCAAGTGTTGGGATAGCCTGCAAAGAGTATTTTCCATGGTGGGAATGTTATTACCAGGAGGAAGATACATGCAGATGATATAGATGGATTTGGCATGGTTAATATGCAGTTTTGAGATGAGGATTTCAGCACTGGAATCGATAGGTATTTTACAGTTGTGAGTGGTTAATTGTAAGCCTGATTTAAATAGAATAGCTACCCCTCCTCCTTTCTTAGCTATTCGGTCGAGTCTTAGTATGTTATATCCAGGTGGAAGGATTTCATTGTCTTTGGTAGCAGGTTTTAACCATGTTTCTGTTAAGCAGAGGATATCAAAGGAATATACTTCTACTAGAGCTTGGAGTTGATGTATTTTGTTGTTTATGCTATGTATATTGAGATGGGCTACTTGTAGGAAGCTAGATGTTTTCGTAAGAGAATTGTTAGAGTAGGGATTTTGGCTATGGAGAGTACTAGGAGTTCTTGTTGGTCCTGGGTTAGGGTAGATATCTCCATCTTTTATTGAGAGTATTAATCCTATATAGCTTGGGTTAGGGAATTTGTTGTATAGAAGTGGACTTTTCCTAAGATTAAGTGTGTTATATTTAGCATGTAGTATTCTATGATACTTTGCAAGTAGGTAGTTGGGTGAAGATGTTATATTAGCATGGTTCAAGAAGAGTGGAAGGGATAGAGCATTGGTTTCCTTGTTAGGATAGTGATGGTCTAGATGTAGTGGGTATTCATAGGAAGTGAGTAAGTAGACAATGGTTAGAGGAAGAAGTAGTAGTAGTGTGAATAAAAGTAGGATAAAAAATGGTGTGGGATGTTTATACATTGTGCAGGTTTACTATTGGCTATATATAGGTAAAGTGTAGAAGTATAGAGGGTGAAGATGGAGAAGTGAGAAGGTTGTGGTAAGATAGAGGGAAGTGTTAAAGGAAGGTACCTATAAGAGAATATGAAAAGGTGGTAGAGTGTTCTGAGTGTAATAGAAAAAGGAAGAGGTGTGGCCAGTAGATTCTAGAAGTCAATGGAAGAGAAAGAGGTGTGGTTAAGTAAGTATAAGAGTAGGACCCCTGGGGGTGGGTGAGATGTGGGGGTAGGGAAGGGAGCGGAGTGAGCCGCAGGGCGAATGGAGTGGGTTGAGACAGCTACAGATGCAGTTATAAAAAACAATCAGCAAAACTGCCTCCAGAAGGTAAGTTTAAAAGGCAGGTGTGGGAAAAGGGTAGTTAGAATTAAGCCTAGAAGAGGTGGGTGTAGACAATAGAAGTAGAGGGTGAAGTAAGAAGGACTAATAGTAGTTAAGGAGCAGCAGGAGAAAAATAATGTAAGTATCAGGGCATAAGAGACAAGAAAGATAGAATAGCTGGGGTAAGGGAGCCCCCTAGTGGACAGGTCTGATAATTACAAGGCTGATAAGAGAGGGAGTTAAAGTGCAAACAAGGAAAAATGTTGCTGGACAAAGGGAGTTTTAAAAAGGGGATGGGAAGAGAGCGTTTGAGGTGCAGCAGGTGGGGGCAGGATAGAGGCTGCTGGCTGTCCTAGCTCAGGACTTTCTCTAACCATGTAGTATAGGTACAGTAGAAGAAAGTCTTTCTGGTAGGAATTATTCCACAAACATACTTTGGTGGTGTCCTTTGGAGAGGGATTGTAAGGTGGAATTATTCAGTGAGTTGAGCTTCCAATAAGTAGGAGAGGGTCCTTTATGCTCCTAAAGACTAGTGCAGGTAACACAAGATGAGCAGGTAATTTGGTGGTGTCCTTTGGAGTGGGATTGTAGGGTGGAATTATTCAGTGAGTTGAGCTTCCAATAAGTAGGAGAGGGTCCTTTATTCTCCTAAAAACTAGTGCAGGTAGCACAAGATGAGCAGGTAACACATGGGTTAGAAGCTGGGAGCAGAGCAGACAGCAGCCAGGGCTTATCCTAATTCCTGATGATTGGTTTTATGTCTAGCTTTTGCTCAACACAGCTATCCCAGGTAACCCATGCTGGGCATCTGGACACCAGCCTGCCAGTAGCTTATTGACCCAGGGCTGCTGGACTTTCTGGTGGGCACACACTGGCCAATATGCCTCTCCCACTATTAGCATGGTTCCCTGGCATAGGCTGGGTCCTCAACCCAATTATTACCAGCAAATACCCATGACCAGTTGTCAACATGACCGAATCACCTACAGCCTGAAGACCTGCCTTTCCTGAAATGTTGCTCCTCTTCATGAATGTTAATTTGTAGGCATTGTTTCCACAAATTTCATTTATATATCTATGTAGTTTGCTCTTTCCCTTCTCCAAAGATCTGATCTTCAATTATTTTATATCCTTTACAGCATTCTGTTACAGTTGGTTTAAATATTCATAGGTTCACAGCTGCATTCTAGGCTAACTGCTGCCCTGAAAGGACATTTTAAGCCCAACCAATAACCCAAGATCAAAAGCAAACCCTGTACCTTGTGTCTATGAGGCAAGAACCTTAACCATTATGCCAAACCCATCCCTAAACCCATTTTGATTTCTGTTCCCTAGAAACTGTGTGTTTTGCAGCCCAAAGCATTAACCTTTCTAGGCCTTACTATGTCTAGGCAATTCAATTTCTATATACCAACCTCAAAAGACTTGTTTTATTAGGTAAAATAATATGCTCCCCCAACATTTTTAACAAATTATACTGTATGGAATTTTTTAAATTTACCAACTCATTGCATTCCCATATACCCCTCTCTTATCCATCATAATTACAATAATTACTGTCTGCCTGTGGAAAATTCAATGAAGTCTTTTTGGGGTGTAAACATACTTACAAAAACACTGTCATACAGAAATCCTAAACCTTCAAGATTTTTTTTTGCATACTTTGGAGCCATACAAACATCATTCCATTGTATATTGTCATTCCATTCATATTTGTCAGCCTTTTCTAACATCTTATGATAGATTCTTATCATGTATTATTTTGTTTGTCTTACTAAATATCTCTTTTTAACTATTGCTTCTAATTTAGACTCAACTATAAATTCAACCAGAGCTGGTCTTTCATCTAGCATGCCATTACTCCTTTCTCTTTGCCTAAAGTCCTTTATCAATCCCTTGTAGGGAAGGCAGTGTCCAACCTGTAGTCCAAACTTCTGCTTGGCTGTCATGCCATTGCACTGTATGACTTTTCCCCTCCCTGTTTATTTGTTCCCAATAACTAGGCTCCTTTGCTAATTCTCTCCAGTAAATTCGGACTCCCTCTTCAATATTTTTTTGCCTTACTTGCAGTCATCACTACTGGTAACTGAGATGGAGTGTTAGTCAATAAAACAGGTCCTCTCTGCACAGAATTACGAGTTTCTTGGATGCAGAGTTGACACTGGTAAATGATCAAGTCTTCACACACAAGACAGTAACAGCAAGTTTTGGCAGTAGGCTGTCTCCCATCCTTTTAAGTTCCTTGTAAAATACCAAGCTATTTCAACCCACCTCAGTGCAGATGGTCAGTAGAGGGCTTATATATCATCTACTGGACATGGAAGTGAGGATTTCAAGCTGAGGAGTGACCACTGTAACTTAATGTTGTGACCACTAGATAGAAGTGCACAAGTGACCAAATGTATTTTATTTTACAATTTATTTATTTGTCCTTTGGTAACTGTGAAGGTTTGACTGAACCAATGGCTCATTTTCAGCAGAGGCCCAGGGTAAATCCCCACAACAGATTCAAAAAGATTTAATAAACTGTAATAGTTTTATTTAAAATTGATGCCATTTTGAAAGTTATCTTCTGGCCTGCTTGTGGTGAGGAAGCTTCCTCAGACCCTTTTCAGTGTGCACACTGAAAATGGTCTGGGGAAGCTTCCTCACCACAAGCGGCGTCATTTTGAAAGTTATCTTTTGGCCTGCTTGTGGTGAGGAGGCTTCCCCAGACCCTTTTCAGTGTGCACACCTGCAACACACTTAGTCAATCTGCATCATCGCAGCTCAGGTTTCTCCCCCTCCCCTATTAACTGCAACATTACCAGATGAAACCACTGCTATGGTCCAGTTTCTCCCTACAGTTATTGCAAGCCAAGAATAACACTTTTTAATAAGGATACCTACCAGACAAGTCTGCATAGCACACTTGGTCTACCTGCATCATCGCAGCTCGGGTACCCCCTCAAGCAATTGCAACATTGCCAAATAAAACCACTTCTATGGTCTGGTTTCTCCCTACGGTGATTGCAAGCCAAGATTAACACTTTTTAATAAGGATACCTACCAGACAAGTCTGCATAGGTGACTGGATATTTACAGTTCTTGTTATTAGCAGATGTGGTCCTTAACAGTTATGTTTTAAACATTGTGACTGGTTATTTACATTTCCTTTTACAGCACATTTGTTACTTTTACTAGTTATGTTTTAAACATTGCTTTGGCAAGCAGGCACACCTGCAACCCCACCCCCCAGGCAACTATAGCTTTGTCTATTGCCACTGGGTGGCATAACTTAACAATATACTTGCTGTATCTTGTCCCAAAAAGATCTGCCTCCACATTGAATACTTGTAAAGTAAGGCAAGTACCGTTTACTTGGTGTATTTTGTCCTCCAGATAGATCTGCTTTCCTTTTGTATTACTTACACACCAAGGCCATAAAGTAGTGTTTCTGCCACTAAATGCTTACACTCCTAATGTCCTGCTTCTACCTCATCCTTGTTACACTCCAAATGCCCTGATTCTGCCTCATGCTTGTTACACTCCTAATGTCCTGCTTCTACCTCTTCCGTGTTACACTGCTAATGTCCTGCTTCTACCTCAACCTTGTTACACTCCTAATGTCCTGCTTCCACCTCTTCCTTGTTACACTCCTAATGTCCTGCTTCTACCTCTTCCTTGTTACACTCCTAATGTCTTGCTTCTAGCTCTTCCTTGTTACACACCTAATGTCCTGCTTCTACCTCTTCCTGGTTACACTCCTAATGTCCTGCTTCTACCTTGTCCTTGTTACACTCCTAATGTCCTGCTTCTACCTCTTCCTTGTTACACTCCTAATGTCCTGTTTCTACCTTGTCCTTGTTACAGTCCTAATGTCTTGCTTCTACCTCTTCCTTGTTACACTCCTAAGGTCCTGCTTCTACCTCTTCCTTGTTACACTCCTAATGTCCTGCTTCTACCTCGTCCTTGTTACACTCCTAATGTCCTGCTTCTACCTCTTCCTTGTTACACTCCTAATGTCCTGCTTCTACCTCGTTCTTGTTACACTCCTAATGTCCAGATTCTACCTCGTCCTTGTTACATTCTAATGTGCTACTTCTACATCTTCCTTGTTAAACTGCTAATGTCCAGCTTCAACCTCTTTCTTGTAACACTCCTAATGTCCTGCTCCTACCTCTTCCTTGTTACACTCCTAATGTCCTGCTTCTACCTCTTCCTTGTTACACCCCTAATGTCCTGCTTCTACCTGTTCCTTGTTACACTCCTAATGTCCTGCTTCTACCTCTTCCTTGTTACACCCCTAATGTCCTGCTTCTACTTCTTCCTTGTTACACTCCTTATGTCCTGCTTCTACCTCGTCCTTGTTACACTCCTAATGTCCTGTTTCTACCACTTCCTTGTTACACTCCTAATGTCCTGCTTCTACCTCTTCCGTGTTACACTCCTAATGTCCTGCTTCTACCTCTTCCTTGTTACACTACTAATGTCCTGCTTCTATCCTGTCCTTGTTACACTCCAAAGGTCCTGCTTCTACCTCTTCCTTGTTACACTCCTAATGTCCTGCTTCTACCTCTTCCTTGTTACACTCCTAATGTCCTGCTTATACCCTGTCCTTGTTACACTCATAATGTCCTGCTTCTACCTCTTCCTGGTTACACTCCTAATGTCCTGCTTCTACCTTTTCCTTGTTACACTCCTAATGTCCTGCTTCTACCTTTTCCATGTTACACTCCTAATGTCCTGCTTCTACCTCTTCCTTGTTACACTCCTAACGTCCTGCTTCTACCTCTTCCTTGTTACACTCCTAATGTCCTGCTTCTACTTCTTCCTTGTTACACTCCTAATGTCCTGCTGCTACCTCTTCCTTGTTACACTCCTAATGTCCTGCTTCTAGCTCTTCCTTGTTACACTCCTAATGTCCTGCTTCTACTTCTTCCTTGTTACACTCCTAATGTCCTGCTGCTACCTAGTCCTTGTTACACTCCTAATTTTTCCCTGCTGTTTTCCCCTTTAACCTAGTCATACTTCCTTGACACTCTAATGTTTCTTCTACCCTTCCCTTTTTAAC
>NC_056726.1:1058428812-1058455625 GCF_019279795.1 Protopterus annectens | reverse complement strand
CAGGATTGCCTTTCCCCATTGTAGGGTGGATAGTACCCTGCACACCTGCAGAGTTTCAGCCTCCTAGCTTTTTCCCTCTTGGAGAAAAACTACTTTTCAGTGGTATTTTTTCTCTATGCAAAAACATGCCTGAAATGCATAGAGAAAGCTAAAAACAATAAACGGTCATACTGAAACTGGCAGTTAAGCCAGAACCAGGATTGCCTTACCCCTTTGTAGGGTGGATAGTACCCTACACACCTGCAGAGTTTCAGCCTCCTAGCTTTTTCCCACTTGGAGAAAAACTACTTTTCAGGGGTATTTTTTCTCTAAGCAAAAACATGCTTGAAATGCATAGGGAAAGCTAAAAACAATAAATGGTCATACTGAAACTGGCAGTTAAGCCAGAACCAGGATTGCCTTACCCTTTGTAGGGTGGATAGTACCCTACACACCTGCAGAGTTTCAGCCTCCTAGCTTTTTCCCTCTTGGAGAAAAAAAACTTTTCAGGGGTATTTTTTCTCTATGCAAAAACATGCTTGAAATGGGTTTACTATTAGAAGGTCGAATGACACTTGACCGAATTACACATTACATGAACTGTAACTGCGAATGTCAGAATATTGAATGCAATTAACACTGACTTAACAATGCGAAAATGTCGAAAAAGCTAAAAATCGGCATTTTCGACATCGAAGTACTTGTCAGTGCAAGAGCTTGCATTAGCTGTGAACATGCTGAAAATTGATGTTGTCATTTTCCGAGAACGCCAGAAGCGTGTATTGAAATGTTATGCATACCGAAGTACTCTTCCAAGCATACGCACAGATATTCAAGAGTAACACCGTATTGTATTGAACTTGTACAGCTGTCTATAGTCTCCGACATCATTTTTAAGTTTGCATAGTGACATTAACCATAAGAAGTGCATGGAACATACCCAATCTTCCATAATCCCCGACATCATTGTTATGTTTGCATAGTGACATAAATCATAAAAAGTGACACGTAACATACACAATCTTCCATAATTCCATTGATTAACAATGATCATTGTTTTCTAGTGCAGTCTACATATACGTGCTATATTCCAAACCACTAGTGATAACGTTTGCATTAGAATACCCTTAAAATGAACAGTGTTTTGCTACAAGTGCAGTAAAGCCCCCTACAGGTGAATGTATCCCGTTTATCCAACAACTATCTAAATGTTTCCTCTCTGTCAGTTAGACGCTTACATTTTGGTGAAGGTGGTAAACACAGTAATAATCGGGATAAAAGGTCTTCCACATGATTCTGCTCTAATTGTATAGCATGTAATATATCGTACATGTATAACATTTTCCTCCCTAGTAGGCTACGAAGGTGGTGATGCCAACCTTCGACCATATTCTGTGATCTCAGAAACCCGTCAAGGCATGTTTCATGATGACTCCAAAAGGAAAGGTCAAATAGCGGTGGTGTTCTTTCTGTTGTACTACCTCTCATACCATATCTTCTTGGTCTACCAAATAAATAGTTTTCTTTAAAAAAGATACATAATGGTAGTCCACTTTCAGGCAATTCACTTTCAATATCATAGAAAGTTGGTACAATGTCTTCGGGCTTTACAAAAGCTAACGCTGGTAATTCCTTGCACAAAACAGAAAATTGTCTACTTTGTCCAAACTCAGCAGCTAAATGTAGTTTTTGGATTTGGCGCCATATAATTTGGCAGAAAAGAAACCAGCAGCCTTTGGCATGTGAATGTGGAAAGTGGCTTATTATAGCGTTCACCGCTCCCCTCTCAAAATCACTCAATATCATTTTTGGCGCTAAAGTGAAGAAATGTTCCTCACATACCTGTAAGACAGTCTCCCAAAAGCAAATATAACATGATTCTGTTTTAGACGCTAGCAATCCGTATACTACGGGTATAGCTTTCCTGTTTTCACCATGTTCTAGTGGACAGTGTATACTGTATATCTGCTTAAAGTCGGATGTACGGATAGGAAATGTTCCATCTACCATAAAGAAAGCAGCATTACAAAATACTTTAAGATTATACACAGTAGTTATACTGACCACTTTATGACTTTGTACATCCTCACCAGCATGTTTAACTATGAAACTACCATTCTTAATTGGTATCATATCACTTGTAAGTTCCTTTAAGTTAATACAATCACTGCATTTGGTTACTCTAGCATTATTTCTAGTTCGCACAACAACTTGCTTCAAGGCATTAGTGTTAGGTAGATCAACTGTAACATCTGTTGAACATGTAGCTAACACCTCTGACACTACTCTGCAAGGATCATCTGTTGAATGTCTGGCTCTTCTTTTTATGGCTTCTTTAACCTTAACACAATCCTGTCTGCCGGTGTTGGGTGCGTGAAAATGACCGGTACTTTTCAAAAGCATTTCACCACTGACATCAGCCTCTGTTACACATCTCCCCTTACATTTCTCACTGTTTTTCATCCAAAAGCACCAATATTTCCTATCACCGACCACTTTCTCTAAATAGAAATAACCTTCAATTACAAGCATCTGTTTTCCTTTTTGAGACTTTGCTGTACTATATACATTCCGCAATATTCCCGGATATACATTTGTTTGTTGTCCGTCCTCAGCCTGCCAAGACACATATATAGAACATAATTGCCTGTACACTGCTTACTTCCATGCAAACTATACATACTAATATACACTGTAACTTTTTGAGAATTGTTGAGACAACTATATTCTTCATGTCTAAATAATACAGTACAGTTCACAGCATCTGCATTAATAATCGGATACACATCCGCCTGATGCAATTATATATGAAGATTTGAATTGAAACGCAAGTGCAGGCAATGTCTTTATATTAACTTTTCTATACATATTATGTTCCAAATGCACCTCTGCTTATTAATCTGCTATTATTTTACCTGTGACATGGATTGCATTGTAGACTTTTGGCTAGGGTATCCTCCACAACTTCTGCTTCAATCCACGCTTTTTAAAGCTATACGGATATCCACGTACATGAATGTGCGGCTGCTTATTTTGTCGCATACATTACATCGAATATGTTACTATGAATGTGGGTGTACTTTGATGTTTTGTTGTTCGACTATATTAGTTTTGACTTGTCATTGCCATTGTCAGTCATTTTCGGAATATGTGCTTTCGAACATGTGCTATTCGCAAATACAATAGTAAACCCTTGAAATGCATAGGGAAAGCTAAAAACAATAAACGGTCATACTGAAACTGGCAGTTAAGCCAGAACCAGGATTGCCTTTCCCCATTGTAAGGCGGATAGTACCCTACACGCCTGCAGAGTTTCAGCCTCCTACCTTTTTCCCTCTTGGAGAAAAACAACTTTTGAGAGGTATTTTTTCTCTATGCAGAAACATGCTTGAAATGCATAGAGAAAGCTAAAAACAATAAACGGTCATACAGAAACTGGCAGTTAAGCCAGAACCAGTATTGCCTTACCCCTTTGTAGGGTGGATAGTACCCTACACACATGCAGAGTTTCAGACTCCTAGCTTTTTCCCTCTTGGAGAAAAACTTCTTTTCAGGGGTATTTTTTCTCTATGAAGAAACATGCTTGAAATGCCTTGAGAAAGCTAAAAACAATAAACTGTCATACTGAAACTGGCAGTTAAGCCAGAACCAGGATTGCCTTACCCATTTGTAGGGTGGATAGTACCCTACACACCTGCAGAGTTTCAGCCTCTTAGCTTTTTCCCTCTTTGAGAAAAACAACTTTTCAGGGGTATTTTTTCTCTATGCAAAAACATGCTTGAAATGCATAGGGAAAGCTAAAAACAGTAAACGGTCATACTGAAACTGGCAGTTAAGACAGAACCAGGATTGCCTTACCCCATTGTAGGGAGGATACTACCCTACACACCTGCAGAGTTTCAGCCTCCTAGATTTTCCCTCTTGGAGAAAAACAACTTTTCAGGGGTATTTTTTATTTATGCAGGAACATGCTTGAAATGCATAGAGAAAGCTAAAAATAATAAACGGTCATACTGAAACTGGCAGTAAAGTCAGAACCAGGATTGCCTTACCTTTTTGTAGGGTGGATAGTACCCTAAACACCTGCAGAGTTTCAGTCTCCTAGCTTTTTCCCCTCTTTGAGAAAAACAACTTTTCAGGGTTATTTTTTCTCTATGGAAAAACATGCTTGAAATGCATAGAGAAAGCTAAAAACAATAAACGGTCATACAGAAACTGGCAGTTAAGACAGAACCAGGATTGCCTTACCCTTTTGTAGGGTGGATAGTACCCTACACACCTGCAGAGTTTCAGCCTCCTAGCTTTTTCCATCTTGGAGAAAAACTACTTTTCAGGGGTCTTTTTTCTGTATGCAGAAATATGCTTGAACTGCATAGAGAAAGCTAAAAACAAAAAATGGTCATACTGAAACTGGCAGATAATCCAGAACCAGGATTCCCTCACAGCTTTGTAAGGTGGATAGTACCCTACACACCTGCAGAGTTTCAGCCTCCTAGCTTTTTCCCTCTTGGAGAAAATCTAGTTTTCAGGGGTATTTTTGTCTCTATGCAAAAACATGCTTGAAATGCATAGTGAAAGCTAAAAACAATAAACGGTCATACTGAAACCGGCAGTTAAGCCAGAACCAGGATTCCCTTACCGCTTTGTAGGGTGGATAGTAAACTACACACCTGCATAGTTTCAGCCTCCAAGCCTTTTCCCTCTTGGAGAAAAACAACTTTTCAGGGGTATTTTTTCTCTATGCAAAAACATGCTTGAAATGCATAGGGAAAGCTAAAAACAATAAACGGTCATACTGAAACTGGCAGTTAAGCCAGAACCAGGATTGCCTTACCACTTTGTAGGGTGGATAGTTCCCTACACACCTGCAGAGTTTCAGCCTCCTAGCTTTTTCCCTCTTGGAGAAAACCTACTTTTCAGGGGTATTTTTTCTCTATGCAGAAACATGCTTGAATTGCATAGACAAAGCTAAAAACAATAAATGGTCATACTGAAACTGGCAGTTAAGCCAGAACCAGGATTCCCTTACCACTTTGTAGGGTGGATAGTAAACTACACACCTGCATAGTTTCAGCCTCCTAGCTTTTTCCCTCCTGGAGAAAAATAACTTTTCAGGGGTATTTTTTCTCTATGCAGAAACATGCTTGAAATGCATAGAGAAAGCTAAAAACAATAAATGGTCATACTGAAACTGGCAGTTAAACCAGAACCAGGATTGCCTTACCCCTTTGTAGGGTGGATAGTACCTGCACACCTGCAGAGTTTCAGCCTCCTAGCTTTTTCCCTCTTGGAGAAAAACTACTTTTCAGGGGTATTTTTTCTCTATGCAAAAACATGCTTGAAATGCATAGGGAAACCTAAAAACAATAAACGGTCATACTGAAACTGGCCGTTAAGCCAGAACCAGGATTGCCTTACCGCTTTGTAGGGTGGATAGTACCCATACACACCTGCAGAGTTTCAGCCTGCTAGCGTTTTCCCTCTTGGAGAAAAACTACTTTTCATGGGTATTTTTTCTCTATGCAAAAACATGCTTGAAATGCCTAGAAAAAGCTAAAAACAATAAACTGTCATACTGAAACTGGCAGTTAAGCCAGAACCAGGATTGCCTTACCCCTTTGTAGGGTGGATAGTACCCTACACACCTGCAGAGTTTCAGCCTCTTAGCTTTTTCCCTCTTGGAGAAAAACAACTTTTCAGGGGTATTTTTTCTCTATGCAAAAACATGCTTGAAATGGGTTTACTATTAGAAGGTCGAACGACACTTGACCGAATTACACATTACACGAACTGTAACTGGGAATGTCAGAATATTGAATGCAATTAGCACCGACTTAACAATGCGAAAATGTCGAAAAAGCTAAAAATCGGCATTTTCTACATCGAAGTACTTGTCAGTGCAAGAGCTTGCATTAGCTGTGAATATGCTGAAAATTGATGTTGTCATTTTCCGAGAACGCCAGAAGCGTGTATTGAAATGTTATACATACGGAAGTACTCTTCCAAGCATACGCACAGATATTCAAGAGTAACACGGTATTGTATTGAACTTGTACAGCTGTCTATAGTCTCCGACATCATTTTTAAGTTTGCATAGTGACATTAACCATAAGAAGTGCATGGAACATACCCAATCTTCCATAATCCCCGACATCATTGTTATGTTTGCATAGTGACATAAATCATAAAAAGTGACACGTAACATACACAATCTTCCATAATTCCATTGATTAACAATGATCATTGTTTTCTAGTGCAGTGCTATATTCCAAACCACTAGTGATAACGTTTGCATTAGAATACCCTTAAAATGAACAGTGTTTTGCTACAAGTGCAGTAAAGCCCCTACAGGCGAATGTATCACGTTTATCCAACAACTTTCTAAATGTTTCCTCTCTGTCAGTTAGACGCTTACGTTTTGGTGAAGGTGGTAAACACAGTAATAATCGGGATAAAAGGTCTTCCACATGATTCTGCTCTAATTGTATAGCATGTAATATATCGTACATGTATAACATTTTCCTCCCTAGTAGGCTACGAAGGCGGCGATGCAAACCTTCGACCATATTCTGTGATCTCAGAAACCCGTCAAGGCATGTTTCATGATGACTCCAAAAGGAAAGGTCGAATAGCGGTGGTGTTCTTTCTGTTGTACTACCTCTCATACCATATCTTCTTGGTCTACCAAATAAATAGTTTTCTTTAAAAAAGATACATAATGGTAGTCCACTTTCAGGCAATTCACTTTCAATATCATAGAAAGTTGGTACAACGTCTTCAGGCTTTACAAAAGCTAATGCTGGTAATTCCTTGCACAAAACAGAAAATTGTCTACTTTGTCCAAACTCAGCAGCTAAATGTAGTTTTTGGATTTGGCGCCATATAATTTGGCAGAAAAGAAACCAGCAGCCTTTGGCATGTGAATGTGGAAAGTGTCTTATTATAGCGTTCACCGCTCCCGTCTCAAAATCACTCAATATCATTTCTGGCGCTAAAGTGAACAAATGTTCCTCACATACCTGTAAGACAGTCTCCCAAAAGCAATTATAACATGATTCTGTTTTAGACGCTAGCAATCCGTATACTACGGGTATAGCTTTCCTGTTTTCACCATGTTCTAGTGGACAGTGTATACTGTATATCTGCTTAAAGTCGGATGTACGGATAGGAAATGTTCCATCTACCATAAAGAAAGCAGCATTACAAAATACTTTAAGATTATTCACAGTAGTTATAATGACCACTTGATGACTTTGTACTTCCTCACCAGCATGTTTAACTATGAAACTACCATTCTTAATTGGTATCATATCACTTGTAAGTTCCTTTAAGTTAATACAATCACTACATTTGGTTACTCTAGCATTATTTCTAGTTCGCACGACAACTTGCTTCAAGGCATTAGTGTTAGGTAGATCAACTGTAACATCTGTTGAACATGTAGCTAACACCTCTGACACTACTCTGCAAGGATCATCTGTTGAATGTCTGGCTCTTCTTTTTATGGCTTCTTTGACCTTAACACAATCCTGCCTGCCGGTGTTGGGTGCGTGAAAATGACCAGAACTTTTCAAAAGCATTTCACCAATGACATCAGCCTCTGTTACACATCTCCCCTTACATTTCTCACTGTTTTTCATGCAAAAGCACCAATATTTCCTATCACCGACCACTTTCTCTAAATAATAGAAATAACCTTCAATTACAAGCATCTGTTTTCCTTTTTGAGACTTCAATGTACTATATACATTCCGCAATATTCCCGGATATACATTTGTTTGTTGTCCGTCCTCAGCCTGCCAAGGCACATATATAGAACATAATTGCCTGAACACTGCTTACTTCCATGCGAACTATACATACTAATATACACTGTAACTTTTTGAGAATTGCTAAGACAACTATATTCTTCATGTCTAAATAATACAGTACAGTTCACAGCATCTGCATTAATTATCGGACACACATCCGCCTGATACAAATATATATGAAGATTTGAATTGAAACGCAAGTGCAGGCAATGTCTTTATATTAACTTTTCTATACATATTATGTTCCAAATGCACCTCTGCTTATTAATCTGCTATTATTTTACCTGTGTCGTGGATTGCATTGTAGACTTTTGGCTAGGGTATCCTCCACAACTTCTGCTTCACTCCACGCTTTGTAAAGCTATACGGATATCCACGTACATGAATGTGCTGCTGCTTATTTTGTCGCATACATTACATTGAATATGTTACTACGAATGTGGGTGTACTTCGATGTTTTGTTGTTTGACTATATTAGTTTTGACTTGTCATTGCCATTGTCAGTCATTTTCGGAATATGTGCTTTCGAACATGTGCTATTCGCAATTACAATAGTAAACCAATGAAATGCATAGGGAAAGCTAAAAACAATAAACGGTCATACTGAAACTGGCAGTTAAGCCAGAACCAGGATTGCCTTTCCCCTTTGTAGGGTGGATGGTACCCTACACACCTGCAGAGTTTCAGCCTCCTAGCTTTTTCCCTCTTGGAGAAAAACTACTTTTCAGGGGTATTTTTTCTCTATGCAAAAACATGCTTGAAATGCATAGAGAAAGCTAAAACAATAAACGGTCATACTGAAACTGGCAGTTAAGCCAGAACCAGGATTGCCTTACCCCTTTGTAGGGTGGATAGTACCCTACACACCTGCAGAGTTTCAGCCTCCTAGCTTTTTCCCTCTTGGAGAAAAACTACTTTTCAGGGTATTTTTTCTCTATGCAAAAACATGCTTGAAATGCATAGAGAAAGCTAAAAACAATAAATGGTCATACTGAAACTGGCAGTTAAGCCAGAACCAGGATTGCCTTACCCCTTTGTAGGGTGGATAGTACCCTACACACCTGCAGAGTTTCAGCCTCCTAGCTTTTTCCCTCTTGGAGAAAAACTACTTTTCAAGGGTATTTTTCTCTATGCAAAAACATGCTTGAAATGCATAGAGAAAGCTAAAAACAATAAACGGTCATACTGAAACTGGCAGTTAAGCCAGAACCAGGATTGCCTTACCCCTTTGTAGGGTGGATAGTACCCTACACACCTGCAGAGTTTCAGCCTCCTAGCTTTTTCCCTCTTGCGAAAAACTACTTTTCAGGGGTATTTTTTCTCTATGCAAAAACATGCTTGAAATGCATAGAGAAAGCTAAAAACAATAAACGGTCATACTGAAACTGGCAGTTAAGCCAGAACCAGGATTGCCTTACCCTTTGTAGGGTGGATAGTACCCTACACACCTGCAGAGTTTCAGCCTCCTAGCTTTTTCCCTCTTGGAGAAAACTACTTTTCAGGGGTATTTTTCTCTATGCAAAAACATGCTTGAAATGCATAGAGAAAGCTAAAAACAATAAACGGTCATACTGAAATTGGCAGTTAAGCCAGAACCAGGATTGCCTTACCCCTTTGTAGGGTGGATAGCACCCTACACACCTGCTGAGTTTCAGCCTCCTAGCTTTTTCCCTCTTGGAGAAAAACTACTTTTCAGGGGTATTTTTCTCTATGCAAAAACATGCTTGAAATGCATAGAGAAAGCTAAAACAATAAACGGTCATACTGAAACTGGCAGTTAAGCCAGAACCAGGATTGCCTTACCCCTTTGTAGGGTGGATAGTACCCTACACACCTGCAGAGTTTCAGCCTCCTAGCTTTTTCCCTCTTGGAGAAAAACTACTTTTCAGGGGTATTTTTTTCTCTATGCAAAAACATGCTTGAAATGCATAGAGAAAGCTAAAAACAATAAACGGTCATACTGAAACTGGCAGTTAAGCCAGAACCAGGATTGCCTTACCCCTTTGTAGGGTGGATAGTACCCTACACACCTGCAGAGTTTCAGCCTCCTAGCATTTTTCCTCTTGGAGAAAAACTACTTTTCAGGGGTATTTTTTCTCTATGCAAAAACATGCTTGAAATGCATAGAGAAAGCTAAAAACAATAAACGGTCATACTGAAACTGGCAGTTAAGCCAGAACCAGGATTGCCTTACCCCTTTGTAGGGTGGATAGTACCCTACACACCTGCAGAGTTTCAGCCTCCTAGCTTTTTCCCTCTTGGAGAAAAACTACTTTTCAGGGGTATTTTTCTCTATGCAAAAACATGCTTGAAATGCATAGAGAAAGCTAAAAACAATAAACGGTCATACTGAAACTGGCAGTTAAGCCAGAACCAGGATTGCCTTACCCCTTTGTAGGGTGGATAGTACCCTACACACCTGCAGAGTTTCAGCCTCCTAGCTTTTTCCCTCTTGGAGAAAAACTACTTTTCAGGGGTATTTTTTCTCTATGCAAAAACATGCTTGAAATGCATAGAGAAAGCTAAAAACAATAAACGGTCATACTGAAACTGGCAGTTAAGCCAGAACCAGGATTGCCTTACCCCTTTGTAGGGTGGATAGTACCCTACACACCTGCAGAGTTTCAGCCTCCTAGCTTTTCCCTCTTGGAGAAAAACTACTTTTCAGGGGTATTTTTCTCTATGCAAAAACATGCTTGAAATGCATAGAGAAAGCTAAAAACAATAAACGGTCATACTGAAACTGGCAGTTAAGCCAGAACCAGGATTGCCTTACCCCTTTGTAGGGTGGATAGTACCCTACACACCTGCAGAGTTTCAGCCTCCTAGCTTTTTCCCTCTTGGAGAAAAACTACTTTTCAGGGGTATTTTTTCTCTATGCAAAAACATGCTTGAAATGCATAGAGAAAGCTAAAAACAATAAACGGTCATACTGAAACTGGCAGTTAAGCCAGAACCAGGATTGCCTTACCCCTTTGTAGGGTGGATAGTACCCTACACACCTGCAGAGTTTCAGCCTCCTAGCTTTTTCCCTCTTGGAGAAAAACTACTTTTCAGGGTATTTTTCTCTATGCAAAAACATGCTTGAAATGCATAGAGAAAGCTAAAACAATAAACGGTCATACTGAAACTGGCAGTTAAGCCAGAACCAGGATTGCCTTACCCCTTTGTAGGGTGGATAGTACCCTACACACCTGCAGAGTTTCAGCCTCCTAGCTTTTTCCCTCTTGGAGAAAAACTACTTTTCAGGGGTATTTTTTCTCTATGCAAAAACATGCTTGAAATGCATAGAGAAAGCTAAAAACAATAAACGGTCATACTGAAACTGGCAGTTAAGCCAGAACCAGGATTGCCTTACCCCTTTGTAGGGTGGATAGTACCCTACACACCTGCAGAGTTTCAGCCTCCTAGCTTTTTCCCTCTTGGAGAAAAACTACTTTTCAGGGGTATTTTTTCTCTATGCAAAAACATGCTTGAAATGCATAGAGAAAGCTAAAAACAATAAACGGTCATACAGAAACTGGCAGTTAAGACAGAACCAGGATTGCCTTACCCTTTTGTAGGGTGGATAGTACCCTACACACCTGCAGAACTCCAGCCTCCTAGCTTTTTTTCTCTTGGAGAAAAACTACTTTTCAGGGGTATTTTTTCTCTATGCAAAAACATGCTTGAAATGCATAGAGAAAGCTAAAAACAATAAACGGTCATACTGAAACTGGCAGTTAAGCCAGAACCAGGATTGCCTTACCCCTTTGTAGGGTGGATAGTACCCTACACACCTCCAGAGTTTCAGCCTCCTAGCTTTTTCCCTCTTGGAGAAAAACTACTTTTCAGGGGTATTTTTTCCTCTATGCAAAAACATGCTTGAAATGCATAGAGAAAGCTAAAAACAATAAACGGTCATACTGAAACTGGCAGTTAAGCCAGAACCAGGATTGCCTTACCCCTTTGTAGGGTGGATAGTACCCTACACACCTGCAGAGTTTCAGCCTCCTAGCTTTTTCCCTCTTGGAAAAACTACTTTTCAGGGGTATTTTTTCTCTATGCAAAAACATGCTTGAAATGCATAGAGAAAGCTAAAACAATAAACGGTCATACTGAAACTGGCAGTTAAGCCAGAACCAGGATTGCCTTACCCCTTTGTAGGGTGGATAGTACCCTACACACCTGCAGAGTTTCAGCCTCCTAGCTTTTTCCCTCTTGGAGAAAAACTACTTTTCAGGGGTATTTTTCTCTATGCAAAAACATGCTTGAAATGCATAGAGAAAGCTAAAAACAATAAACGGTCATACTGAAACTGGCAGTTAAGCCAGAACCAGGATTGCCTTACCCCTTTGTAGGGTGGATAGTACCCTACACACCTGCAGAGTTTCAGCCTCCTAGCTTTTTCCCTCTTGGAGAAAAACTACTTTTCAGGGGTATTTTTCTCTATGCAAAAACATGCTTGAAATGCATAGAGAAAGCTAAAACAATAAACGGTCATACTGAAACTGGCAGTTAAGCCAGAACCAGGATTGCCTTACCCCTTTGTAGGGTGGATAGTACCCTACACACCTGCAGAGTTTCAGCCTCCTAGCTTTTTCCCTCTTGGAGAAAAACTACTTTTCAGGGTATTTTTCTCTATGCAAAAACATGCTTGAAATGCATAGAGAAAGCTAAAAACAATAAACGGTCATACTGAAACTGGCAGTTAAGCCAGAACCAGGATTGCCTTACCCCTTTGTAGGGTGGATAGTACCCTACACACCTGCAGAGTTTCAGCCTCCTAGCTTTTTCCCTCTTGGAGAAAAACTACTTTTCAGGGGTATTTTTCTCTATGCAAAAACATGCTTGAAATGCATAGAGAAAGCTAAAAACAATAAACGGTCATACTGAAACTGGCAGTTAAGCCAGAACCAGGATTGCCTTACCCTTTGTAGGGTGGATAGTACCCTACACACCTGCAGAACTCCAGCCTCCTAGCTTTTTTCTCTTGGAGAAAAACTACTTTTCAGGGGTATTTTTTCTCTATGCAAAAACATGCTTGAAATGCATAGAAAGCTAAAAACAATAAACGGTCATACTGAAACTGGCAGTTAAGCCAGAACCAGGATTGCCTTACCCCTTTGTAGGGTGGATAGTACCCTACACACCTCCAGAGTTTCAGCCTCCTAGCTTTTTCCCTCTTGGAGAAAAACTACTTTTCAGGGTATTTTTCTCTATGCAAAAACATGCTTGAAATGCATAGAGAAAGCTAAAAACAATAAACGGTCATACTGAAACTGGCAGTTAAGCCAGAACCAGGATTGCCTTACCCCTTTGTAGGGTGGATAGTACCCTACACACCTGCAGAGTTTCAGCCTCCTAGCTTTTTCCCTCTTGGAGAAAAACTACTTTTCAGGGGTATTTTTTCTCTATGCAAAAACATGCTTGAAATGCATAGAGAAAGCTAAAAACAATAAACGGTCATACTGAAACTGGCAGTTAAGCCAGAACCAGGATTGCCTTACCCTTTGTAGGGTGGATAGTACCCTACACACCTGCAGAGTTTCTGCCTCCTAGCCTTTTTCCTCTTGGAAAAAAACTACTTTTCAAGGGTATTTTTTCTTTATGCAAAACCATGCTTGAAATGCATAGGGAAAGCTAAAAACAATAAACGGTCATACTGAAACTGGCAGTTAAGCCAGAACCAGGATTGCCTTACCCCTTTGTAGGGTGGATAGTACCCTACACACCTGCAGAGTTTCAGCCTCCTAGCTTTTTCCCTCTTGGAGAAAAACTACTTTTCAGGGGTATTTTTTCTCTATGCAAAAACATGCTTGAAATGCATAGAGAAAGCTAAAAACAATAAACGGTCATACTGAAACTGGCAGTTAAGCCAGAACCAGGATTGCCTTACCCCTTTGTAGGGTGGATAGTACCCTACACACCTCCAGAGTTTCAGCCTCCTAGCTTTTTCCCTCTTGGAGAAAAACTACTTTTCAGGGGTATTTTTTCCTCTATGCAAAAACATGCTTGAAATGCATACAGAAGCTAAAAACAATAAACGGTCATACTGAATCTGGCAGTTAAGCCAGAACCAGGATAGCCTTACCCCTTTGTAGGGTGGATAGTACCCTACACACCTGCAGAGTTTCAGCCTCCTAGCTTTTTCCCTCTTGGAGAAAAACTACTTTTCAGGGGTATTTTTTCTCTATGCAAAAACATGCTTGAAATGCATAGAGAAAGCTAAAAACAATAAACGGTCATACTGAAACTGGCAGTTAAGCCAGAACCAGGATTGCCTTACCCCTTTGTAGGGTGGATAGTACCCTACACACCTGCAGAGTTTCAGCCTCCTAGCTTTTTCCCTCTTGGAGAAAAACTACTTTTCAGGGGTATTTTTTCTCTATGCAAAAACATGCTTGAAATGCATAGAGAAAGCTAAAAACAATAAACGGTCATACTGAAACTGGCAGTTAAGCCAGAACCAGGATTGCCTTACCCCTTTGTAGGGTGGATAGTACCCTACACACCTGCAGAGTTTCAGCCTCCTAGCTTTTTCCCTCTTGCGAAAAACTACTTTTCAGGGGTATTTTTTCTCTATGCAAAAACATGCTTGAAATGCATAGAGAAAGCTAAAAACAATAAACGGTCATACTGAAACTGGCAGTTAAGCCAGAACCAGGATTGCCTTACCCCTTTGTAGGGTGGATAGTACCCTACACACCTGCAGAGTTTCAGCCTCCTAGCTTTTCCCTCTTGGAGAAAAACTACTTTTCAGGGGTATTTTTTCTATGCAAAAACATGCTTGAAATGCATAGAGAAAGCTAAAAACAATAAACGGTCATACTGAAACTGGCAGTTAAGCCAGAACCAGGATTGCCTTACCCCTTTGTAGGGTGGATAGTACCCTACACACCTGCAGAGTTTCAGCCTCCTAGCTTTTTCCCTCTTGGAGAAAAACTACTTTTCAGGGGTATTTTTTCTCTATGCAAAAACATGCTTGAAATGCATAGAGAAAGCTAAAACAATAAACGGTCATACTGAAACTGGCAGTTAAGCCAGAACCAGGATTGCCTTACCCTTTGTAGGGTGGATAGTACCCTACACACCTGCAGAGTTTCAGCCTCCTAGCTTTTTCCCTCTTGGAGAAAAACTACTTTTCAGGGTATTTTTCTCTATGCAAAAACATGCTTGAAATGCATAGAGAAAGCTAAAAACAATAAACGGTCATACTGAAACTGGCAGTTAAGCCAGAACCAGGATTGCCTTACCCCTTTGTAGGGTGGATAGTACCCTACACACCTGCAGAGTTTCAGCCTCCTAGCTTTTTCCCTCTTGGAGAAAACTACTTTTCAGGGCTATTTTTTCTCTATGCAAAAACATGCTTGAAATGCATAGAGAAAGCTAAAACAATAAACGGTCATACTGAAACTGGCAGTTAAGCCAGAACCAGGATTGCCTTACCCCTTTGTAGGGTGGATAGTACCTGCACACCTGCAGAGTTTCAGCCTCCTAGCTTTTTCCCTCTTGGAGAAAAACTACTTTTCAGGGGTATTTTTCTCTATGCAAAAACATGCTAAAAATGCATAGGGAAAGCTAAAAACAATAAACGGTCATACTAAAACTGGCAGTTTAGCCAGAATCAGGATTGCCTTACCACTTTGTAGGGTGGATAGTTCCCTACACACCTGCAGAGTTTCAGCTCCATTGTGCTATTTGCAGAATGGTACTCAGTTGTCAACTGAGTACATTTCTGCAGCTAACACGTCTCCTACTCGGACAGGTTTGTGCTTCCTGGATCGCAAATTTACCTCATTTGCATGCCTTTCGGCTGCAAGTGAGGTAATTTGCATATCCCAGCCCTGTCCATGTAGGAGACGTTTTAGGAGCTCTCTTACATGCCCCTACAGGCTGTTCCTGGATCGCTCGTTGGATGTGATGGCTGCATGGAGTCTTACTCTACTCGTAGACTCAGTGCAAGCCATTGTGAATCCGGCCCTATGTCACTGCATACTGAGGTACTACATTGTATCAGTTAATGCCTTTATGTTCAGACTGAGCAACTACATCAGGTAAGAGTTTTTCAACAATAGTAATTAGCTTCAGTGAAAGCAAACAGCTTCTGTGGGTATGTTTAGATAGGAGTGCTGCCTATTATTGTTAATAACAACAAGATGTTTTTGAAGGGGATTTCATTAATAATAATAGGCTTCAGTGAAATTGTGCACTGATTCTGTGGGCATGCTTAAATAGGAGTGGTGTATATTACTGTTAAAGGGCAACAATGGGATTCTGTTATTAAATGTTCAAATTCTCTGTCCTTTTTCTCCCTATTTACAGTCTCTGCTATGAATAAACAACAATACAGCACATAAAATATTTTAAATTGACTGTTTCTCTCCACTAGAACAGCATCTTACCATACCATGGTGATTTCACTTTCAAAAAAACTTTTATTCCTCCCTGGAAAAGCTTGCTGCAGTTTCCAATTCATTGACGTCATCAAGGCCAATGAATACAGATAGTTTTCTGGCCAACTCTCTCTTCAAAGTGACATCACCACGACCGTCCTGAAAACCCACCACCTGTTGTGATGTCACAGCTCCCCGGTCCTTCCCCTACCCATACAGAAAGTAAAGGCTAGAAAAAGGAAACAGTACATGCGTCAAGTCTCCTGCTGTGAGCTGTCAATCACAGCAGGTAACAGCTTAAATTATCCTTAGCACTTTGACAGCATGTGAAGTTAGATGTGAATGGGGATGGGATATGTCAAAGTAGTACAATTCAGGCTTCATAAAAGACTGCAATTTAGCCATTCTAAAAAGAAGCAGCAGTAAAAAGCACTTTGAAAGTTTGTTCTGTGGCATTTGTACTGTTTCTGTTTTAAGTACTCATTGAACAGTATGAAATGTTACTTAAAACTAAGTGAAAGACAGTAGTGCATGCATGTAACAATCAATGCAGTGACAGGAGCTTTAGGAAGAATTAGACAAGCACTGGATTATGCGGTACCTAGAGGCAGACTAAACAATCAGGATAACTTCAAGATGCTAGTCCCCATCTGCACAGACTCAGAAATTACATATAAAAATATTTAAAAACCGGTAAATAGTCCCAGAGTGGTGATAAAATGTAGGAAACACCAAACCATGATGCAATAAACATGTTTTTTGAGTCTGTGGGTGCAGTCCTCCTTTAATAATAGCTAGGTGTGCTAGTTACCAAGGGTTTTTCTCTAATAGCAGTTAGCATCAATGAAAGCAAGTATCAATTCTGTGGGCATGCTTAGATATGAGTGGTATCTATTATTGTTAATAACAGCTAGATGTGTGATTCACTGAGCATTTTTCAATAATAGTAATTACCTACGGTGAAAGCATGCACCAATTCTGTGGACAAGCTTAGACAGGAGTGCTGTCTGTTATTGTTAATTACAGCTAGATGTGCGATTTACTGCAAACATTTGATGGGTTAGCAGCTAGAAAATAGTTGATAATTTAGACACTCACATATTAAGCTGTTCTGTATCTTTGTTGCATTAAGTTCAAGCAAAGTTTATCTATTATTTTCAACAAATACTACCAAAGCAATTTCTTGACCTATTGCATGCTCTGCTTTAAACTGTTGAATTAATACACAAAATTCTTGCCGTGTATTTTTAAACTAGTGCTAACATGTTAAGGTAAGTTCAGCTGCACTGCTTTACTATGCTAATCTACTATCCCATCTTAACTGCTTGTCGGGCTTGCTTCATAAGTAATTTCTGTCTCATTTCTGCAAGCTCTTTCTACATTTCTCTCACTCTTCTCCAATCCTGTCTTCTTCTGTAGGTCTCTCACTCCCACAATATCTCTTCAGCTAAAACAAATTGTTTTTTTTTCCTTTCCCGTTTCATTGATATTTTAAGGCATTCTGAATCCTCCTGCCACAGCTATAACTTAAAAGTGAAACAGCTCAGTAGTAGAATGCCAGTTGTTCCTTAGCAACTGTGAACTCCATACTTGCTAGTCCAGCTTTAATGAAGTATTATAGATGAAAACAATGCTATTTTCTTTGACGATATCCTATTTAAAACAGTCCCACTTTGTTATATTATTATTTCTGTGCTTTATAACTTCTGCTGCTTTATGTGTATCTAGGCGATTCCCACCTGTGTTTCTTGAATCATATAGCACATGGCTGGATTCTAGCATATCCCTGCTTTAGGTCTCAAGGCTAGGAAGCAGCATTAGCTCATGATAACAAACCATGTAGCAATATATGTTAAAATGTAAGACTAGGATACAGAGTTACTCCAAGAAAGCAAAATGTGTGGCAAGATATGTTAAAATGAAATAGCTGTAATATTTTGCCTAATAAAGCATTTAAGCATCCCTCATATTTTAAAGCATTTTATTGTGCTGGTAGCAGTTCATGAGCTACCCACTTTAAACTTATTGTTGATTATATTTGAGCAATCAGAGATCATACCTTAGGGATTCAGGCCATTTCATTTTTTCACCAAAAGTATTGTTTTTGGAAGACTGCTTCTTGCTGAGGTGTATCCCCACTGTGCTCATTTACCCTAGCTCCACTCCCGTGCCACCCCACATTTGTTTTCCTTTATAGTAAGCTGCACAGAACAACAACCAATTACATTTCCAGGAACCTCTTTCTCCCGATTCTGTCATGTTCATTAGCCTTATGTTATACCTTTCTGTAACTGTGTCATTACTGCGTCTTCTCCTTACTCCTCATTTCAGAGCAGTATTCCAGCTACCCTGTATCTAGTCCAAAGGAATTCCTTGTCCATCCAATCATCAATGCCCATTTAACCACAATGATACTAACAAAAATAACTATACCTACCTAATTAATTCTGTCATACCTCACTGAAATACCACATAAACCATACATAACATCTACATGGTTTAAAGACATCTACAACTATTAAACAATCACCCCTCCATATTTAAAACTGTACTGAGACATAACCCCTGAACTCTATTCCACTTATCTTTCCTCTTCTTAAAAACACAATACCTGCCATTAAAAACAGGATTGGCTCACCTAAGCAATCACATCATTTTAAACTGGAATTACTAAAAAGAAAACTCCAAACAAGACTAAAAATGAAATTACTGCCATGTGGTGATATTCATTTTAAGCAGGGATCATGCTGTAATCATCCTAATACAAGATTCCAACCATCTCCAACTCATGCCCCTAATAATGATCATGGCTATAAGGAAACTTCAAGCACCAAAATCCTAAAATTCATCACCCTCAGTATTCAGAGTCTCTGCAATACAGTGGTTGACGTCTATTCATGGTTTGCCCAACAAAATCTGGCCATACTACAGAAACCTGGCTGAAACCAAACATAACAAATGAAGAAGTACTACTTATAGGCTACAATATACTTGGATCAGACCAAAAATCAAGAAGTGGATAAGACTAATCAATAACATACAAAAATACATCAACCTTGGTCATACCATCCTGCAACAATGCTGAGGTCCTAATCAGCCATCTCTGGGGTCAAACTAAACAAAGCTATATGATAAATAGCACTGTATTCCCTCCCCCCCCAATAACCTCAGTTTCATTGAGGACATCTTGTCCTGGGTATCTAACAACTTAAAGCAATAAACATGTCTCTTTGGAGACAGCAACATAAATTGTATCCAAACAAATAAGACATTTTCAGCCTGTGCCACTAATAAGCATAATTTCACTCAACTAATAACTGAACCCACAGCATACTCTGACTCTTCCTCAACTGTCAACTGGATAATGACCACTACTCAGAAAAAAATCAGGAATATGGGATTCTGTCAGTGATCAAAACCTGCCCCAAGCCTCACTTACAACCTAATATGTACAATTCAGTCTGCATACCTTTGATGCAATTGGCAGTTTCTCAAACAAATACCTCTAGATGAAGCTAATGAATCTTTCAATACATTTTATTAAACATTCTAAACACACAATCTCCTTTTAGAAGACAACTCATCAAGTGTAAACCTACTCCCTGGTTATCCAAACCCACTAAACCGCTCATATGGGAAACAGCTCAAGCCTGGTAGCACTGACATACAACAAGAGCTTTTCTTGACAACAGCATTTACAGGATTTTGTGTAAGCAAGTAAAATCCCTAGTGAATAAAGTGAATAAAGACAAGAAAACCAACTAGATGAAGCAGTAAAACAATCTTGGACATAATCCTATGGGTTTCTGGTCCTGTATAATCCCCCTCAAACTGCACAAAATATTCAACCTAACCCTTACTACAGGAATATAACTCTAACATGGCCTTAATGTTTAACTTCTGTTTTTTAAATGTTGCTGCCTTATTACTCAAAAATCCTCCTCCAGTGTCCTGCACTAATGAACCTCCAAACACTGTCAACAGCCCATGCTTCCAGCTAAAGAGTGCCCTTTTTCTTATGATCTAGAGACTACTCAAAAGGTAAAATCAACTACTGTGACTGCAGGTAAGCTCCAAAAAGAATACATTAATTTGGCTGCTGAAACACTGTCGTATCTTATTTCAGCTCTAATCAAGAAGTCCAGAATAAGATGTTATGCTCCACAAATATGGAAACAAACCTACATAATACCCTTACACAAAAGCGGCATCTCAGTAAAACTCAAATATAGGCCAGTCACCATGCTTCCACCTCTGTCTAAGGCCCAGAAAAATGTGTCCATACTCAAGTGCTACAATAAGGTCTGTACAAAATCTACCTATCAATACCCAGCACAGGTTTTGACCAAACCACAGTGTTTCTACTGCCCTTCTGTCCTTTCTGAATACTTTCAGTCTGTACCATGACAACAACCATCTGAGACCTGCCATTTTACTTGACCTTTCTAAAATGCCTGATGCTGTTTTCCCACACTAAATTGTTTCATTCACAGGTCAAGATTAACCTGTCACCTAAAACATTACTCTGGTTCAGAAGTTACCCAAGTGATAACTAATCTGTTAAATGGTAATCTGCCTATTCATCCTTCCTCCTTTTTAGCATATGAGACCGACAAGGATCCATCCTAGCACCTTTACTATTTAACATATACATTAATAACCTACACACTGCTTCTAGCCCTGCTGCAGATATTGGTGCAGATAGTTCTCACCTGTTCAGCCCTTCCAGCTCAAAACTGCAAAATACCACACTTGAGCTTTTTCTCCCCTCCATAACAACTAACTTATCTGAAGATATCTTACTAGATATAGTTCCAGTGACAAGTTTTGGGGTGCCACCATTGACAATAACTTAAAATTTGAAGTACACTATCACAATTTCACTAAAATAACCTAGCAAAAACTTGGAACACTCTATAAAGTAAAACACACAACTGAATCTGGACACTACTTCTACCTATCTGCTACCTAGTTTAACTTATACCTCCTCTACATATACTAACCTTCTTGCACAACAGCAGTACAAAATGACCCAATGTTACAACAAAATAGTCAAGTCCACAATCTCCTCCTAATTAGATCTGATCATGATACTCTAAGTAAACTAAACTGAATGGAATTTCTCAACTTAATACAACTCACCCAAATCCTGTTCCCTCCTTTCTGTAGCAGCACAGTTAGTGCCCATCAGTCAAACTTCTCCTGCACTGGTAGCACCCTGCTAGAGGCCTGTGGTTGCAAGGAAAACTGTTGGATTCTAAACTTCAATACTCTCATGGGGATACCCTATACTCTCACATTGTGACAATACTCTGAAATAATATCCTACTCACTTTAAATCAGGTAAAGTGTAGAACTACTTTCCCAAACAGCTCTGCAACTACCTCCAGAACAGTACCTGCTGTAACTGTTCCTATCCACCAGACAGAAGCACTGCCTTCTAGATATCCTTCTCTCCATAAGCAAAATCATCTCTCCATAGCAATCAATCTTGCATACTAACTTCCATAATCCACTCACATCTGTAAGCCTCAGAGCTTCAGACATTATTAATTCTCCTGTGTACTAATTATTGCAGCTGCAATCCCATTATATATGACTGTCATTAACACTAAAAACTAAAATTACTTGTAATTTGTCTAGCATTACTGAAAATGTGCTGTATAATGTATCAATTTATAGTAGCCTATAACAGTCTACCATCATTACAAGATAGTATTATTTTTGTCATGCTAAATTGTAAACATTGTTTGAATATTTTCATTATTTTGTATAATATTATAAAAACTTATTAAGATGCTTTTCTTCCCAAGCCTCTGTTGAAAAGGGGGTCTTTTATGGCCCAGTTAGACTACCCCAGTAAAAAATATAATTAATTAATTAATTATAGGCCAGTGAGGCAAAGTACTGTGAATGTCTATAAATTACTTCATTTCGCTGTCACGTATTTGTGACATTAAGTTCAGGTTGATGGTGAAGCTCACCTCTGACATTCTGTGACTCTGCACTTGTGCAAGAAACCTGCACAAATATGCACATCAAGCTTCTGTACATCTGCAAGTTACACAACCAGCGATTCAGAAGTTAAAGTGTATGTGTGGAACTTCCAACCACTGTTTTACACTGGAAAATGTCAGCATTATCTGAGGACGTGTACTCAGCAATGATGACTTCACGTGCCAGTAGAGAACAACTACACTGTCCATGAAGGTAAGCAGAAACATTCTTTATCCCCTTCATGTGTAGTTTAAGAAGGGGATGGTCTACTCTGTTTAGTTGATGTCTGGCATGAAATGGTGGAGGTGCTGACTTCAACTACAGGCATCGACTGGCCAGTTAACAGTGTGTTCATTAATATGGTAATTTACCGACTTAATGATCTGTGAGTGGGAGGTAGAGGTGAAGCAATAATGTTTGAACGGTGTTGCAAATGCATCACTTGTGTGTTTTACTATGCTTGAGGCACTGTTCTTGCTACTGGCAGGTCCTTGTCTGAGTCAGAAAAAGTGTGTGTGTGTGTGTGTGTGTGTGTGTGTGTGTGTGTGTGTGTGTGTGTGTGTGTGTGTGTGTGTGTGTGTGTGTGTGTGTGTGTGTGTGTGTGTGAGCTGCAGTGTGATGTTTCTCTGCAGTAGGCAGGGGTAGTGACAGGTAGTGTAATATCAAGAATACATTTATGGAGGAGGTCTGTAAGGCAGTAGGGTTATACAGCTTTATCTCAATATAAAAACTACATTTATGGTCGATGCATGTAAGGACCTGCTATGGGGTAGGGTTAAATAACTTCATCTTAATATATCAACTACATTTATGGAGGATGTCTGTAAGGACCTGTTATGCAGTATGGTTATACAGCTTCATCTTAATAGGACAACAACATTTATGGAGGATGTCTTTAAGGACCTGATATGGAGAACGGTTATACAGCTTCATCTTAATATGACAAATACATTTATGGTGGATGCCTGTAAGGACCTGTTATGGAGTAGGGTTATACAGCTTCATCTTAATATATCAACTACATTTATGGAGTATGTCTGTAAGGACCTGTTATGGAATAGGTTTATACAGCTTCATCTTAAGGTGACAACTACATTTATGGAGGATGTCTGTAAGGACCTGTTATGGAGAAGGGCTATACAGCTTCATCTTAATATGGCAACTACATTTCTGCTAGATGCCTGTAAGGACCTGTTATGGAGTAGGGTTATACAGCTTCATCTTAATATGACAACTATATTTATGGAGGATGTTTTTAAGAACATGTTATGGAGTAGGGTTATACAGCTTCATCTTAATATGACAATGACACTTATGGAAGATGCCTGTAAGGACCTGTTATGGAGTAGGGTTATATTACTTCATCTGAATATATCAACTACATTTATGGAGGATGCCTGTAAGGACCTGCTATGGATTAGGGTTATATAACTTCATCTTAATATGACAACTACATTTTTGGTGGATGCCTGTAAGGACCTGTTATAGAGTAGGGTTACACAGATTCATCTTAATATGACAATGACATTTATGGTAGATGCCTGTAAAGACATGTTATTGAGTAGGGTTATATAGCTTCATCTTAATATATCAACTACATTTTTGGAGGATGTTGGTAAGGATCTTTTATGGAGTAGGGTTATACAGCTTCATCTTAATATGACAACTACATTTATGGTGGATTACGGTAAGGACCAGTTATGGAGTAGGGTTATACAGCTTCATCTTCATTTGACAACTACATTTATGGTGGATGCATGTAAGGACCAGTTAATGAGTAGAGTTATACACCATCTTAATTATGAGAACGACATTTCTGGTGGATGCCTGTAAGGACCTGTTATGGAGTAAGGTTAAATAACTTCATCTTAATATATCAATATGCAGAAACATGCTTGAATTGCATAGACAAAGCTAAAAACAATAAACGGTCATACTGAAATAGGCAGTTAAGCCAGAAACAGGATTCCCTTACCGCTTTGTAGGGTGGATAGTACCCTACACACCTGCATAGTTTCAGCCTCCTAGCTTTTTCCCTCCTGTAGAAAAACAACTTTTCAGAGGTATTTTTTCTCTATGCAGAAACATGCTTGAAATGCATAGAGAAAGCTAAAAACAATAAATGGTCATTCTGAAACTGGCAGTTAAGCCAGAAATAGGATTGCCTAACCTCTTTATAGGGCGGATAGTACCTGCACACCTGCAGAGTTTCAGCCTCCTAGCTTTTTCCCTCTTGGAGAAAAACTACTTTTCAGGGGTATTTTTTCTCTATGCAGAAACATGCTTGAAATGCACAGAGAAAGCTAAAAACAATAAACGGTCATACTGAAAGTGGCAGTTAAGCCAGAACCAGGATTGCCTTACCCCTTTGTAGGGTGGATAGTACCCTACACACCTGCAGGAGTTTCAGCCTCCTAGCTTTTTCCTTCTTTGAGAAAAACAACTTTTCAGGGGTATTTTTTCTCTATGCAGAACCATGCTTGAAATGCATAGAGAAAGCTAAAAACAATAAACGGTCATACTGAAACTTGCAGTTAAGCCAGAACCAGGATTGCCTTACCACTTTGTAGGGTGGATAGTGCCCTATACACCTGCAGAGTTTCAGCCTCCTAGCTTTTTCCCTCTTGGAGAAAAACAACTTTTCAGTGGTATTTTTTTCTCTATGCAAAAACATCCTTGAAATGCATAGAGAAAGCTAAAAACAATAAACGGTCATACTGAAACTGGCAGTTAAGCCAGAACCAGGATTGCCTTACCCCTTTGTAGGGTGGATAGTACCCTACACACCTGCAGAGTTTCAGCCTCCTAGCTTTTTCCATCTAGGAGAAAAACTACTTTTCAGGGGTATTTTTTCTGTATGCAGAAATATGCTTGAAATGCATAGAGAAAGCTAAAAACAATAAACGGTCATACTGAAACTGGCAGATAAGCCAGAACCAGGATTCCCTCACCACTTTGTAGGGTGGATAGTACCCTACACACCTGCAGAGTTTCAGCCTCCTAGCTTTTTCCCTCTTGGAGAAAATCTAGTTTTCAGGGGTATTTTTGTCTCTATGCAAAAACATGCTTGAAATGCATAGTGAAAGCTAAAAACAATAAACGGTCATACTGAAACCGGCAGTTAAGCCAGAACCAGGATTCCCTTACCACTTTGTAGGGTGGATAGTAAACTACACACCTGCATAGTTTCAGCCTCCAAGCCTTTTCCCTCTTGGAGAAAAACTACTTTTCAGGGGTATTTTTTCTCTATGCAAAAACATGCTAGAAATGCATAGGGAAAGCTAAAAAAAATAAACGGTCATACTGAAACTGGCAGTTAAACCAGAATCAGGATTGTCTTACCGCTTTGTAGGGTGGATAGTACCCTACACACCTGCATAGTTTCAGCCTCCTAGCTTTTTCCCTCCTGGAGAAAAACAACTTTTCAGGGGTATTTTTTGTCTATGCAGAAACATGCTGGAATTGCATAGACAAAGATAAAAACAATAAACGGTCATACTGAAATAGGCAGTTAAGCCAGAAACAGGATTCCCTTACCGCTTTGTAGGGTGGATAGTACCCTACACACCTGCATAGTTTCAGCCTCCTAGCTTTTTCCCTCTTTGAGAAAAACAACTTTTCAGGGGTATTTTTTCTCTATGCAAAAACATGCTTGAAATGCATAGGGAAAGCTAAAAACAATAAACGGTCATACTGAAACTGGCAGTTAAGCCAGAACCAGGATTGCCTTACCCCATTGTAGGGAGGATACTACCCTATACACCTGCAGAGTTTCAGCCTTCTAGATTTTCCCTCTTGGAGAAAAACAACTTTTCAGGGTTTTTTTTTATTTATGCAGGAACATGCTTGAAATGCATAGAGAAAGATAAAAACAATAAACGGTCATACTGAAACTGGCAGTAAAGCCAGAACCAGGATTGCCTTACCCCTTTGTAGGGTGGATAGTACCCTACACACCTGCAGAGTTTCAGCTTCCTAACTTTTTCCCCTCTTTCAGAAAAACAACTTTTCAGGGTTATTTTTTCTCTATGGAAAAACATGCTTGAAATGCATAGGGAAAGCTAAAAACAATAAATGGTCATACTGAAACTGGCAGTTAAGCCAGAACCAGGATTGCCTTACCCTTTGTAGGGGGAATAGTACCCTACACACCTGCAGAGTTTCAACCTCCTAGCTTTTTCCCTCTTGGAGAAAAACTACTTTTCAGGGGTATTTTTTCTCTATGCAAAAACATGCTTGAAATGCATCGGGAAAGCAAAAAACAATAAACGGTCATAATGAACACGGCAGTTAAGCCAGAACAAGGATTGCCTTACCGCTTTGTAGGGTGGATAGTTCCCTACACACCTGCATAGTTTCAGCCTCCTAGCTTTTTCCCTCCTGGAGAAAAATAACTTTTCAGGGGTATTTTTTCTCTATGCAGAAACATGCTTGAAATGCATAGAGAAAGCTAAAAACATAAAACGGTCATACTGAAACTGGCAGTTAAGCCAGAACCAGGATTGCCTTACCCCTTCGTAGGGTTGATAGTATCTGCACACCTGCAGAGTTTCAGCCTCCTAGCTTTTTCCCTCTTGGAGAAAAACTACTTTTCAGGGGTATTTTTTCTCTATGCAAAAACATGCTAAAAATGCATAGGGAAAGCTAAACA